>NC_142596.1:46323668-46634463 GCF_965207765.1 Zootoca vivipara
TTCCCCATGAAGCTAGCAATAAAAAACCCCTCTACTTTATGCAGTCATTATCACTCTTAATTCATTATCCAAAGTAAAGTCTGAGAAGGTCGCTATTTGAAACTGAAACTTATTGTAAGGAGTAACTGTTGATCTTGCAATTACAGTAAGACCAGAGGGGTGATGTTTGCCGTCACACCAGCAGAAAAGGGTCCTCAGTGGTCATACCTTTGAACCATATTGCTCATTTAAGTACCAGGTGTGTGTGTGTGTGTGTGTGTGTGTGTGTGTGTGTGAAAACACCTCCCTACATACCCATTTTGGAGGAAATGAAATCTTCACCTGCTCATTTCCTGGGAGCTTGTAAGACATTTTATTGTACTAAGTGTAATCATTTGTTGGAACGGATGATAGAAGCTTTTGTTAGCTAACGCTGTATCTTGCTTGGTACACGGTGCAGCAAACTGGGGCAACTCTAGCAGAGATGGATCAAGCGTAATATGAAATAAATGCCTACATGCACTACTTAAGAGTCCCAGATAGTACTGCCGGTGCATTGCTCAGAACTGATACACATAGGTCTCCCTACTCTGAAAGCAGGCATTCATAAATCCATGGTTCTGTATGGTAGAAAAGCTCTCGCTGATACCGGTGCAGCAGAGAGCAAAACTGTGTTTTTATTTTTAGATCGGTAGGACAGAGAAGGCCAGGCATGGATCAAGAAGCATTGGGGGAAATGTTGAATGCAGAAGTGGGGGAACTCAGGCTTGGAGGGCAAATCCATGCCTCCCTTATGGTAAAACGGTCAAGAGTTTCCAGCACTGCACCAGTTATCGTTCACATCCCAACTAGGTGGGGGCAGTGGGGGCGGAGCGCCCCGGGTGTCATCTCCGAGGGAGGTGGCATTCAGCGCCCTGCCCACCCGTGACTCCCACCTACCACGAGCTGTCAGGGGAATGGGGTAGTTCCGCCACTTTTCGCTGCTTCGTTTTGACAGCCCCGTGATCCTGGGCTGCTGCAGGAATCACGCAGGCAGGCAGGGAGGGGATGGGAAGGAGGTGGGCGAGCAAACAAGTGGAGGGGGGAGAGAAGGAGAGAAGCAGAAGCTCTCTCAACTCAGGACCCAAACCCTGCATTCCCCAAATAAGCTCAACAACTTTGGCCAACTCTCCCCCCCAACAAAGCTCAACAAGTCCTAGCAATGACAATGGGTAGATCACAGCCAGTCTTTTTATACTGTGAGTCAGGGCCGTCTCAAGCCAGTCAGGCGCGCGGGCGCCGTGGTGCGGAGATCGCTCCGGCGCCCCCACCCTGGTTCGCCGTGCAGCGCCCTCCTGCCGGCCCGGCGCCCTGGCGCCCCGCGCCACCGAGACTACCCCTAGAGCCGGGCCTGCTGTGAGTAGATTGCAGTCTCTTGGGAGTCCTACTAGATTTGAGTGTGGGTGTGTGGGTGGCACCTGGGGATTTCTAACACTGCCCCCAGTGCTCCTCTTCACACACACCCTGACCATCAGGTCCAGTCGTGTCCGACTCTGGGGTTGCGGCACTCATCTCGCTCTATAGGCCGAGGGAGCCGGCGTTTGTCCGCAGACAGCTTCCGGGTCATGTGGCCAGCATGACAAAGCTGCTTCTGGCAAACCAGAGCAGCACACGGAAACGCCGTTTACCTTCCCGCCGGAGCGGTACCTATTTATCTACTTGCACTTTGATGTGCTTTCGAACTGCTAGGTGGACAGGAGCTGGGACCGAGCAATGGGAGCTCACCCCGTCGCAGGGATTCGAACTGCCGACCTTCTGATCAGCAAGCCCTAGGCTCTGTGGTTTAACCCACAGCACCACCTGGGTCTCCTCCTCTTCACACAGCCACTGTATAAATGTCAATAGGGAGCTGTGATAGTCAACTGGTTGTGTGAATCCACCACCAGGACCAAACTGGTGGTGGATTCCTCTAATCTGGTACCCTCCAGATATGTTGGATTTCATCAGCACCAGCTAGCACGGCCAAAGTTCAGGGAGGGTGGGAGTCATAGTCTAAAACAGACACGTCCAACAGGTAGATTGTGATCTACCGGTAGATCACTGGACATCTGTGGTAGATCACTGGTAGATCACTGGCTCCCCCCAAAGAAGCTCAACAATTTTGGCTCCCCTAAAGAAAAGCTCAACACTTTTGCCCTGCACCCTCCAAAATGTGGCTTTCCTCCTCCCTAAAAAGCTCAACAACTTTGACCTGAACCCCCCCCCAAAACAGGGCTTTCCTTCCTAAAAAAAAAGCTCAATAACCTTGACCTGAACCACCAAAGGGGGGGGGGTAGATCACTGCCAGTTTTTAACTCTGTGAGTAGATCGCAGTCTCTTGAGAGTTGGCCACCCCTGGTTTAAAACATAAGGAAGGCCCCAGGCTGGGGAAAACTGCTCTATGGAAACCTTCAATTGAAATGTTCTCCCTGCCTTCTTCTCTACCTCTCTCAATGAGTGGCCACGGCTACCACATATGCCTCTGTTTCCCCCAAATGTGTATTTCCAGGTGACCAATGTGTGTGTGGGGGGGGGGGAGCTCAGTATGTTTCAGCGAGAAGGATTTTTAAAGCGCTGTTTTAAAATGGGAGGGGGGACTGTTTGCAGAAGGATGGGATTTGACAGGTAATGAATAAATAAAGCTGGTGTTTTTTTAAATATAATCCTGTGTTGCTTAGTGCCTCGGAATCATTCCAGAGGTGTTTCAGATCCCCATTCTTCCCTCTTGCAGTTCACTTTTGATCTCATCAGCTGGGTTTATTTTGAGGAGCTATTTTCGCAGTGGCAGCAGGACAGGGAGGAGTGTTGTGAGGTTCTTGGAACAATTGCTGATTGTTTTCTTATTTCATGCTTCTATAGTTTTTCAGGCTAAAAACCCATCATCAATGCATCAGGGAAGATGATAAAGGTCCCCCCCTTTTCCTTTTTTGAGTTCTTTTGTATATGCATCTCCACTTTGGAACTAACAAACAGCAGTACAGATGGCAGCTGGGAACCATTACGATGAGAACAGAGAAGTTTAAGTAACACAGGATCATTTCTCATTTCTAATTTCTTCTGAGATGCATCCTCCAAATAAGTGAAACAAATTCTCCACGGAAGCTGTTCTTATTCCATTCAATTAGCCGCAAATTTTATGAAATGTGCCCAAGTAGCAGGGGCTGTTAACACTACAGCTGAGCCAACAGTTCTTTGAAGACTTATGAGATTTCTCTTTTTCTCAACGCCATCCCACCTCCCCACTGAGGAAAAGGAGGACGCTTTGCAACATTTCTCCTACATTTTCTGCCCTTTTAGGTAGTGGGGTCATCGATGTGCCCCCTCCCCAGGCATATGATTCCCATGAAAGGTCCCAGTAAGCATTTCATTTCATTTCACTTTTAATTTGTATACCATCTTTCTGTATACGCTCCAACATTTCTCCGATGAAAACAGAGATGTCCTGTTCCGTAATAATAATATTTATACCCCACCCACCTGACTGGGTTGCCCCAGCCACTCTGGGTGGCTCCCAACACATATAAAAACATACTAAAACATTGAACCAGGGGTCCGCAACTTTTTTCAGCCGTGGGCGGGTCCACCGTGGTGGGCCGGACTATATTTTGGAAAAAAAATTGAACGAATTCCTGTGCCCCACAAATAACCCAGAGATGCATTTTAAATAAAAGGACACATTCTACTCATGTGAGCCGGATTGAGAAGGCAATTGGGTCGCATCCGGCCCACAGGCCTGAGGTTGCCTACCCCTGCATTAAACATTAAAAAAAAGACCCTTCCCTACAGCGTCGTAGCTAGAATTAGTCCCTCTTCCAAGAGATCTCTAGGATTGTGGCTCTGAGAACAGAATAGGCGGGTCTCCTAACAACAGCTCTCAGCATCCTTAACAAACTACAGCTTCCTGGGTGTCTTGGGGGGGGCATGACTGTTCAAAGTAGTGTAATACTTCTTTAAATATATAGTGCAATGTACAATTAATCCAGCTAGACTGGTGACTGGGAGTGGCCTCCAAGACCATGTAACACATACATTGGGTCTCAGTACATTTCCGAGCACAATTCAAAGTGTTGGTACTGACCTTTAAAGCCCTCAGTGGCCTTGGCCTCCACCCCATTATTCAGCCCAAACACTAAGGTCCAGCTCTGAGGGTCTACTGGTGGTTCCCTCCCTGCGAGATGTGAGGTTACAGGGAACCATGCAGAGGGCCTTCTCGGTGGTGGTGCTCTCCCATCAGATGTCAAGGAAATAAACAACTATCTGACTTTTAGAAGACATCTGAAGGCAGCCCTGTTTAGGGAAGTTTTTAATGTCTGATGTTTTATCATGTTTTTCATATTCTGTTGGGAGCTGCCCTGGGGAAACCCAGCCAGATAAGCAGGATAAAATAATAATAATAATAATAATAATAATAATAATAATAATAATAATAATAATATTTTCTCTTTTTCTCTATTTATAGACAGATTTATCTATTTCTCTATGTATGTATGTATCTATTGTTCTACCTCCACTGTTGGGCTCAGCATGCTTCTGAATATCAGTCTCTGGGAAGTGGGGAGGGTGCTATTATACTTTGGACCTGTTTGCAGACTTTCCACTGTTGTTGTTTTGACGTTTAGTCGTGTCCGACTCTTCGTGACCCCTTAACCAGAGCACACCAGGCACTCCTGTCTTCCACAGCCTCCCACAGTTTGGTCAAACTCATGTTCGTAGCTTCAAGAACACTGTCCAACCATCTCTTCCTCTGTCGTCCCCTTCTCCTTGTGCCCTCAATCTTTCCCAGTATCAGGGTTTTTTCCAGGGAGTCTTCTCTTCTCATGAGGTGGCCAAAGTATTGGAGCCTCAGCTTCAGGATCTGTCCTTCCAGTGAGCACTCAGGGCTGATTTCCTTCAGAATGGATAGGTTTGATCTTCCTGCAGTCCATGGGACTCTCTAGCAAGTGACTGACATCTGCAGGAAATAGGATGCTAGACTGGATGAGCCTTTGGGGTGATCCAGCAGGGCTCCCTCGTGTTTTGCCTATCTGTTATCTATCACCTTTGTTTCACGCTCCCCATAATGTTCTAGGGGTTGCACTAGCTGGATTTGGACAACAGAGTGCTGGAGACAAACTTTTGCACTGCTTGCTTCCTTTGCACATTGCACATAGAATTGCTGTTGTGCATGCAGAGCATTCCCCTTCATGGACCACTGCCTTGTCTTGGCGAAGGAGCTTGAATAACTCCAAGAAGCTATGAGCTATGCCGTGCAGGGCCACCCAAGACTCATAACCGAGAGTTTAGACTAAATGTGATCCACCTGGAGAAGGAACTGGCAATCCACTTCAGTATTTTGCCAAGAAAACTCCATGGGCATTAAAAAAGGAGAAACTTTGAGAAGAAAGTGAGAGTTTCCAAGGCATACTCTGGTTCATGGGGTCACAGAGAGTCGAACACGACTAAGATGACTAAACAGAGCATTGCAGAGCGTTAAGTGGACGCAGAGAACTGCCCAGGTTTTGGGCCTCCAGTCTGGGAGACTCAGCTGCTGTCCCCCAAACCTTCCACAGCAGTGGTCACAGAGGGCAAGGAGAGCAGAAGGTGCCACCTGGCCAAAGAGGAGAGGAGAGTGGACCAGTGTGGTGCTGGAGAGCCCCCAAAACTCAGATGTCTTGCATGAGTTCCCCATGAGTAAGCAGGCATCTGCGGCCTCTGCTTTTGGCCTGTTGAAAGCTAACATGGCAGAGGGCCTGGAAGGAGCTATCTGGGAGTCATGCCAGCACAGAGGACTTGGCCCTGGGCAGGTGGGTGATGGAGCAGAACCTTCCTCTTCAGCAGACCCTTTGATGGGAGGGGGGCACACAACACATCCTGGGATTTTTTATTTGGCAGGGGGAGACACCTGAAGGTTTGCCCGCTCACACCAAGAGCACAAAGTTAGTGGTAGAAGGTGCAGACCCTACAAGTGTCCCTATTTTCCTGGGACAGTCCTGGATTTACAGAAGCCGTCCCAGTTTCTGATCTGATCCTGGAATTTGATCCCACTTTCCTTTAGGATGTCCCTATTTTCAATGAAGAAATGTTGGAAGGTATGGTAGGACACCTCTAATTTCATCAGGGAAACGTTGGAGAGTATGGAGTTATGCACCCCCCCCCGAGCCAAGGAGATAAGTAACTATACAATCTTTAAAAGTCCTCTGAAGGCAGCCCTTCAGTGTAGGGAAGGTTTTTAAATGTTTAA
This sequence comes from Zootoca vivipara, assembly GCF_965207765.1. NCBI lineage: Eukaryota > Metazoa > Chordata > Lepidosauria > Squamata > Lacertidae > Zootoca > Zootoca vivipara. The sequence continues at coordinate 46,329,886 of NC_142596.1, forward strand.
TGTTTCATTTTTATATATGTTAGAAGCTGCCCAGAGTGGCTGGGGCAACCCAGTCAGATGTGTGGGGTGTAAATAATAGAATTGATGGGCAATGGCCCTCAAAAACCCCCATGGTGTCTTATTTTCGGGGGATGTCTTATTTTTTCGAGCGGGAGCCGGCAAAAGCGCGCTGCGCCGAGCCCCGACCCAGCGGGACCCGGGGAGAGCCAGGGAGCAGAAAATAAAAACAGCAAGGCTGCCCTCCCCATTTGTGTGCTGCTGGGGAGCAGAAGAAACGCCATGATCCAAGGATCATGGCCGCGTTGGCGGAACAGGAAGCAGCCGCGGAGGCGGCTGTGAGAGAAGCGGCGGCAGAGGGCCCAGTAAGAGGGAGCCGCTTCGGGGCAGCTGCAGGTGAAGCCCATGATCTTTGTGGGCGACTGGGGGCGAGCGCTCTGAGCGCTGTGGCGGCAGCGGCGGTGAAGAGGCGCCCGATCAGCCCGCCTCTCAGCTGATCATCGGGAAGCCCCCGCCCCCCAAAACACAGTGAGGCGGCCGCGGGGGAAGCGCCGAGACCGCCCAGGAGCGCGGCTGCAGCGACAGTGATCCCAGCGGCTGCGGAGGTGGTTGTGGGCACGCGCCCAGCGCCAAAGCACGGTGGTGGCGGCCACTGTGAGTGGCATGAAAAGAAGGCCGCCAGCAAGCGCGCTATTGCCTCTTGCCGGCTCTTCCGAAGGCGCTTAAACGCCTTCCTTTCCTTGCCAGACCTGCCCCCCCACTCGGGCTTATTTTTGGGGTATGTCTTATATTTTAATCAACTCGTGAAAAGCCTGCCATGTCTTATTTCGTAGGTGTGTCTTATTTTATGAGAAACATGGTACAGTGGAACCTCGGTTTATGAACACCTCGGTTTATGAATTTTCGGTTTATGAACGCCGCGGACCCATCTGGAACGGATTAATCCACTTTCCATTACTTTCAATGGGAAAGTTCGCTTCAGTTTATGAACGTTTCAGTTTAAGTACTCCGCGGACTGTCTGGAATGGATTAATCCACTTTCCATTACTTTCAATGGGAAAGTTCGCTTCAGTTTATGAACGCTTCAGTTTATGAACAGACTTCCGGAACCAATTGTGTTCATAAACCGAGGTACCACTGTATGTTTGAGAGGACAGGAAAATGTTTTTTGGGGAAGCAGGAGCAGGAGGAGGGTCTGAGATCCATCTTGGGAGAGAGGCAGCCTCTTCTGCTGCCTCTTAGAATTACCATGCAGTAAGAACAGGACTCCCTCCATGAAGATTGAATGTGTAAATAGGGTCATGACCCATATTTCTTAAAGCCATGACAGTCTCTGCCGTGTCTTCCATTCTCCAAAGGAGCACAGGCCATGTGCAGATGCCTGTCACCCCATGGGCTCTTGCAGAGAGAGGGGCAGGCACCCAAATTTTGTAACAAAATGGTATTCTTGACCTAGGACTCTAATCAGCAGCTGGATTGAAAGCACATTCGCTTTAGCTGATGGACTCTCCTCCCTGCCTTGAGTGCTCAGTCTGATCATCCTTAAAAACTCATCCTAACAGAGCTTATTCCAAAAGAAAAATGCACCTTGACAACTAGTATCTTTTCCTCTTATTTTCATTGCATTAGATCTGCAAAAGGTACACTTGAGTTCAGGTAGCACTCAAAAGCCATTGCCTCTCATTTTCTACTTTTCCTATTTTCCTGGCAAAAAAACCCCCTCTCTTTCAATTTCCTCAGCACTAAAAGTTGCACGGCACCCTTAACTGTTGGATGTCGACAAATGGAGGGAGAAGATTTGTTAAACAATCCGGGATGGCAAAAAAGGCAAACAGACATGCATTGTCAATGGAGTGGATTTTTCCCTCCTCCTCCTCCTCCTCCTCCTCCTCCTCCTCCTCCTCCTCCTCCTCCTCCTCCTTCTTCTTCTTCTTCTTCTTCTTCTTCTTCTTCTTCTTCTTCTTCTTCTTCTTCTTCTTCTGATAGTAGAAAGGGGAGGGGAGGAGCATCCGTCTGCTGGAACTCTGTTTTTTAAAAAATATTATTTTATTATTTTTCCAAAAACAACAACAAATAATAAATAAATAAATAAATAAATAAATAAATAAAATAAAAGCAACAATACATATTCAAACATCGGGGGGGGGGAGAATAGAGTTGACTTCCCCCTATTCTCTTCCCTGGCTCCATTGTTTATCATCATACCACATGTCCATTTTAAATTATACAATCATTAAAATTACTTACTATCCGGTCATAATGTCTTTACAAGTCTTTTTAAAATCCTGCTAATGCAGTAACCTGTGTACATTGCTTCTGCATATATGCAATAAAGTCCTTCCAGTCTTCTTTAAAGTCATTGCCATCTCTTCCTCTTAATTTCAGTCAATTTCGCCATTTCAGCATATTTCCATTCATTTCACTTGCCAATCTTCTTTAGCTGGGACACCTTCTTCTTTCCAATGTTGTGCTAATAATATCTGTGCAGCAGTCGTTGCATACTTAAATAAGTCTTTTTGCAGTCTTGGTATATCCACTCCTGTAATACTGGTTGCTGGTTTTTAAACAAACATTATTTTAAACATCTTCTTCAATTTATTATAAATCATTTCCCAATACTTTTTGCAATCCCACCACATATGAAAAAATGTCCCTTCTGCTGATTTACATTTCCAACACTTACTTTCTTTATTTTTACTGTCTGTTAGAACTCTACGCATGCCCCAGAACTATAATATCTTGTGAAGCAACACCCTGCAGAATTGAAACTCTCCATTTTTTGGGGGGGGGAGTGTGTCTACATTCCCAGCCCCTGACCTTCCTGACCATCTCATCACCAGTCTCAGCATGAAAGTTCCCTTCAATGATGTCTGAATGACTGGCACCATGTAGAATCAAGATGGCAGACCAAAATGTGACTTTGGCATGACTTCACCCAATTTTTGGCACGCCGGGTGAAAACTCACAAATATCACTATTCATTTTAAAATCCCCAGGTAGCCCTGGACACTCCCTGTTAGTATTTAATAAACATAACCTTTCAGCCATTTCCTTGCCTCTCCTTCATGGGTGTGGGGGACAATCAACAGGCTTTGTGGTGCCAATTTCTGGTCTGAATATCACCTCCCTCTTTCTGTTCACTGCAGAATCTTCTTCCTGCCTCTGTTGCCACCCCTCTTTTGAACCTGATGCATTGCTAGCTCTCCATTCTTGAGGTTTAATAGCCAGAGAGCTACCTTGCCTCTAAAACATTTATAAGCTCAGACCACATTTTGTTCTCTTTTGTTTTATGCACACCATCTCGGCAGCTCCCTTAAAAGAGAAAACAAGACTTTCATTCTCCTTGACTTTTCCTTCTTCTGCGGGTCTCTTGAAAACATATAACATTTATGGAAGTAGCTAGACCATAGCTGCCAAGTTATCCCTTTTTTAAGGGATTTTCCCTTATGCTGAATAGGCTTCCTCACGAGAAAAGGGAAAACTTGGCAGCTATGAGCTAGACTAACATCAAAAATAAGACAACAGGATAATGAAACGTATGAAAAGGAATGGGGAAAATTCGTGAAATATATAGATAGAATGCTAACACCATAAGCAAAACCAGCAAAAGGAATATAATCTCACAATTATGGCTTAAATTTCCTTATTGGCAATCCAGAAAGAATAACAATTCAATGTATTAGACAAGAAGACAATTGGACAAACATACGAAGTGGATGAATAGGTTCAACATAAACATGAAAATGGCATTTAGAACATTTGTGGAGTGAGTGATAATAATAGATTTATGACCTTAAACGTAAAGAAAGATAAACCGTGCAATCAAAGGCAGAGTGGAAACCATATTTTAATACTTTAATATCTGTAATAACATTCGTTATATGTTAAATGTAAATCTTCTCTCTCTCTCTTTTCTTTTTTTGTAAGCTATGAAGAGTTTTGATCTAAGTGAAATATTCATGATTGTAAATATGTAAATTAAATAAAGATTATTTGGGGGGGGGGGAGAAAAAAGAAAACATATAAGTAACCCACAGAGGATTTAAAATATCAGTCTTGGAATTGACTAAACGACAGTCATCTCAGTCCTGACTTCCTACCGTAGTTCTGCAGTAGCTGACCTTTCTTTTCCCAGATCTTGTAACCAGGGCTCCAAAACTTTAACTGCTTTAATTGATAAATTAATCTAGTTTAAGCATGGGCAGAGAATGGGTTTTTTTCCCAGGCCCAAGGGCCACATTCCATTGTGAATAATCTTCTGGGGGCCACTTGCCAGTGGTGGGTGGGGCCAGAGGCCAAAATAGATGGAGCAATGGATGCGACTCTTACAGTATAATTGAGAGCCTTGTATACATCAATCCAGGCATGGAAGAATCATTGTAAAAATTCAAGGACAGATTCCAGTCAGGCAAAAGCACTTGAGAAGGGCATGCAGTACAGAGTGTGACCTGGGGAGGGACGTGTTTGAAGTGGTGTCCAAACTTTTTTCAAAGAGGGCCAGATTTGATGAAGTGAAGAGCCGTGAGGGCCAACCAAAGTTGTTGAACTTTTTTTTTAGGATTAAAGTTGTGGAGGTTTTTTTAAGGATCTTACCTCAGGAAATAAACTGCCACAGGGGCCGGATTTAACTGACTGGCGCTCCGGATTAGGTCCCCGAAACGGACTTTGAACATGCCTGGCAGAGCCCTGAGGAACACATAGGGGTAGCTGGGAAGCCAAATTTGGCCCCTGCATTTAATTATTATTAAAACCTTCTGAGTGTTCTGTTTATTATTATTACTATTTATTATTACATTTCTATTGCACCGTTCCCCAAAGGAGCTCAAGGTGGCATGCAGGCTTCTTCCCCTCTTCGTTTAATCCTCACAGCAACCTTGTGATGTAGGTCAGAGATAACTGCTGGCCAAAAGCTGCTCACTGGGTTCCATGGCTGAGTGAGGACTTTGGTCTCCCAGATTCTATAGCCCCTGCAGCACACTAGCTCTCCATGCACAAATATGAGCCGAAATGCATCTTCCTTTTGTTATACACCAGGCATCCCCAAACTTCGGCCCTCCAGATGTTTTGGACTACAATTCCCATCCTCCCCGACCACTGGTCCTGTTAGCTAGGGATCATGGGAGTTGTAGGCCAAAACATCTGGAGGGCTGCAGTTTGGGGGTGCCTGTTATACACAGATGAGCGTCTGCTACATTTAGAGGGGAACAGGAATCTTTTTTGCAATTTCCTTGCACAATGATCTCACTTCCTTTTTAATTTTTTTAAAAAAATATTATGTTCTTTTAAAAAATTGTGATCTCACCTTAATACACTCTGCTCCACCTTCCCCTGAAACAGAACTTCCAATACCACAAACAAGGCATTTGGAGGAAGGGTTTTTCTTTTGTGGGGGAGAGAATGAAATGTGTCCATGCCGTTTTCAACCCCAGTTCATTGGGGATTCGGGGTTCTCAAACTGACAAGAGATGGCAGGTGGAGAACCCACATGGACTTCTTGCAGCTGTGAGTTAGTACTCTTGAACTTGAATGATTTAAACCTCTCTCAAAAATGAAATGATATCCGTTCAGCCAACTTTCAGGTGCCGAACCACATGGATTGCATAATTTTGCAGTTAGAAGTGGGGAAATGAAATGAACCAATTTGAGGTAGGGGTTCCTCTGTTTCCTTTCTGGGATTCTGGATGCTGGGACAGGAAAGGAATTGTTTAGATTTTCTGAAGTATCAGCATTTAAAAAAAAAAACAGATTCCAATGATGGTTGTTTTCCATGCCCCCCCTTTTAAACAGAAAAAACACAGAAGTCCAAGCTTCTATGCAGTTCAGAGTGGGGGGTAGGCATAGACAGAGAGAGTGAGGTCTCTGCAGCTAGATCAAAACCAACACCCTCACATGCATTTAAAGGAACATAGGATCCTGCCTTACACTGAGCCAGACCATTGCTCCATCGAGCCCAATATTGTCCACCATGACTGGCAGTGGGTCTCTGGACTTTCAGAGTGGAATATTTCTCTGTTCTGCCTGGAGATGGCTGGGTTCAAACCTGGTACCCTCTGCATGAAAAGCAGACGCTGTATCCCTGAGCTATGACCCATTAGGGTGGGGGCGCCACTGAGTATAATCTAGTCCCGAACTGAAAAGTTCAACCCACTTCCACAATCTCTGATGCAGGTTGCAGATATGGGGCAGAATTCTTTTTGTTGTTGTTGTTTAGCTGTTTAGTCATGTCTGACTTTTCGTGACCCCATGGAGCAGAGCACACCAGGCACTCCTGTCTTGCACTGCCTCCCGCAGTTTGGTCAGACTCATGTTGGTAGCTTCGAGAACACTGTCCAGCCATCTCATCCACTGTCGTCCCCTTCTCCTTGTGCCCTCAATCTTTCCCAGCATCAGGGTCTTTTCCAGGGAGTCTTCTCTTCTCATGAGGTGGCCAAAGTATTGGAGCCTCAGCTTCAGGATCTGTCCTTCCAATGAACACTCAGGGCTGATTTCCTTAAGAATGGATAGGTTTGATCTTCTTGCAGTCCATGGGACTCTCAAGAGTCTCCTCCAGCACCATCATTCAAAAGCATCAATTCTCCGGCGATCAGCCTTCTTTATGGTCCAGCTCTCACTTCCATACATCACTACTGGGAAAACCATAGCTTTAACTATACGGGCCCTTGTCGGCAATACTGTAAATGTCGGGGGTCGAGAGAGGGCTTGCCATTAGAAGGAATGGAGGCTGAGAAAGTAGCTTCATGTTTGGATGTATTTGTTTGGCTGGATTTTGGTTCTTTTGTTTGGCTCGGAGCAAGAGAACTACAACAGAAGCTCCTGACAGGCTATCATTCTTTTCCAGGGGTGACTGGTGGGAGAGGCAGCCTCTTGGCAGCAACGTCAGTACTGCTTACCGGGATGGGCCAGCGTGGCAGAACAGAGGTCAGCGTAGCGTGGGTGCATTGGCAGAAAAACTGGGTTGACTCTGCCAGCGTATCTGTGCTGCTCCGACACCACTGCTGCCCTTTCTTCACCATCCTGATAATCAAATGATAGTGCTGTTTGGAGGCCAGCTCAGGAACAGTACCATGGACCCCTAGAAAGGTAGCTACAGGACATGTTCTTTCTGCAAGGAGATGGAGTCAACTGAAACTTTATGTAGGCTGACCAGACCAGGTGCCAGATTAAAGGACCTTTGTATTGTTTTATAGCCTTTGATTTCTGCAAAGCTGGAGAGACAGGTTACTTCAGGGATCAGCAAACTTTTTCAGCAGGGGGCTGGTCCACTGTCCCTCAGACCTTGTGGGGGGCCGGACTATATTTTGGGGGGGAAATGAACAAATTCTTATGCCCCACAAATAACCCAAAGATGCATTTTAAATAAAATGACACATTCTACTCATGTAAAAACATACTGATTCCCGGACCGTCCGTGGGCCGGATTTAGAAGGCGATTTGGCCGCATTTGGCCCCCAGACCTTAGTTTGGGGACCCCTGGGTACTTCATTCTGACTCAGAGGATAATGGTAGGCCTGTATTTTCTGGCTAGAATGGTACTGAATAAGATGTTGGTCACTCTCCCCAGAAGGCTCTGCCACAGATTACAGGAGCCCCAGGTCACGGGTTGTGGCAAATGAAGGTTCATGTGAACATATGCAACTATTCACCACAATGTTTGCATGGCCAATGCCTTTGCTCCAGTTTAATGTCATTAGCCAGAATCAACTTACAGATGATGGAGAAAAACAACCCTTCTTTTATTCTCTCTCTTCTCCTAGCAGTGCACAAGGGCTGGTGCAATGAGTCACGATTCCAGTCAGCCAGTAGCATCAAATGGTGCCGTAATTATCCTCTGGTCCTCTGACCAGCTGAGATGCTCTGCCTAGATTCAGCTGGGCTTTTAAAAGGAGCCCCTCGAGGTGCCCTCCATTATTGCAGCTACTGAAATAGCCAATGCCCAGAAGGAAAGGGAAAGAGAGAGAAAATGAAATGTGCTGATAGTCAAAGGGTGCCAGATTTTGCCACCTTCTCTTTTCGGTTCCTCAAGTTTGATTGTTATCTTGTGTAGTCAGATTCTGTTCTGGAAACCTGGTGCTGGAGGAGGCCAGCAAATCAATCTGCTTACCACTACTTAGCAAGTCCTGCAGGTAGGGTTGCCAGAGTCAATAGAGGACAGGACTTCTGTGCCTTTAATTGCCCTGCTCTCTTTTGAGTCTGGGAACCTTAAAGAGAAACCAGCAGACCCTTTGCTTGGAAATTAAACAAAGGGTCTGCTGGTTCCTCTTTAAGGTTTCCAGACTCAAAAGAGAGCAGGGCAATTAAAGGCACAGAAGTCCTGTCCACTATTGAGTCTGGCAAACCAACCTGCAGACCTTGAGGTCTGTATTTCACTAAACTCGGAATATTAATTTATGTTGTTGCAATTTTGCTTGTGTACCTTATGATAGAATTGTTTAGTTGTTTATTGGTCCTGTTAGCTTTCCTGATTATAATGCTAGAACTTCCACCCCATTTTCTAATGTCCCTTTCACACTCCAGTACCTGTTGCATGATGGAACGATGGCTTTTTGACCCATATAACAATATATCACGGCACATTTCATTTACACCAGTGGGCATGGTGTGATACAACAACAAACATTACTGGACAACATCACTATTCCCCCGCCATTTCTACATGTGCCTGCTTCTGTCTCCCCATGATCCCCTTAGGAAAATGTCAGAAAAGAACTGTAGGCCAGTATATCACTGTGAATTTTGTGACTTCATTCCTGCAATTTTCTGGGTTAAGGGGGCTGTGAATGGATTTTTTTCCTGGAATGAAATAACATAGGAACGAATGCTAGACATGCACTATTAGTCTTTTATTTTTCTAGAAGTGACTTTTATGTTGTGTGAAAGCTCAAGTATAGTGTGGGGCAGTCAGGGAAACATAAAGGAAATGGGATAAACTGTGGATACAGCCTTAGTTCGGGGTAGCCAACCATCGCAGGCCAGCCATTCCTCTCATAAGTTGTTGAGGGCGGATTTTCATGCCACTGAAATTCTCCCACCAGAATACTGTGCTTGGTTTGTGCTGCAATACTCTCTTGTAAGACAGTCTAGGCTGGCTTACTGTAGTATGAAGCTTGGTTAATGCCTGAATAAAGCTTCACCTCCCGAGAGCCTTTTGCTTAAATGAAAAAAATGTACTGCTTCAGCAACATGGCTCTCTGACACAGCAATTAAGAATCCCAGTACAGGGGCAGACAGAATATTAATAGAAAAAAAAACCCACAACCTGGAAAGGAGATATAATAGCAGCTAAGGAAGTGTGGCAAAAGAAAGTGTGTGAATATATGGAATTAGCTAGAATGACGGAGGCAATAAGGGATCAGTTGAGACAAAGGTATAAAAAGGAATGGGAATGTTTCGAAATATATTTACAAAAGCATGGTTTCTAATAGGTAAAAAAATAAAATAAAATAAATAAATAAAGAGGTGTGGAAAATAAATTTCAAAAAGGGAGAAAATAGTCAGGGAGGAACCATTCTTCTTAACGACAATAAACTAAGTGGAAAACAACACAGTTTAGAGAAAAGGTATGAAGAAGCCGTAAGGAGGTGGGGAGGAAGTCAACTTGGAGAAAAGAAATTTATGGTGGGAAATGTTCTTTGGTGGCCGTCATAGCACTTTGAAAGGGAAAATTCAATGTACCTGTATGTAAGCAGTACCGGATTTATGTATTAGCAAAACAAGCTATAGCTTAGGGCCCCACTCTCTTGCCCCCCCCCAATATACTTCTTAAATGTATTTCACTATTAATATACTTCTTAATTGTATTTCAGTTCAACAATTACTTTGGGGAAAAAAATACATATTTAGTTATGTGCAAATGGCTTTAGATACCTATTAGGTCCATAAATTACCATATAGCATATATTCAACACACAGAAAATAGCGACAATTTGTTGTTGACAAAGGACAGCTGGACATATAAAGGGCCCCATTACCTTCAGTAGCTTAGGGCCTCATCAAACCTAAATCCAGACCTGAATATAAGTAAGAATATAGTATACATAATTAGCAGGAACTGAAGAAGATATATGCATATGTATATGTAATTTTGAAAATGCAATAAATACACACAATTAAATACCTTCACATCAAAACGCAGCATTGTGAAATTAGTGTGAAAGATCAAGACAGCTGCATTCAAGCTTGAACTTTTCTTGGCGGGTGTGGTGGAGGAATTATGACATTTTATGAGAAGGAAGAGACCCCTGCCTATCCCTAATATTTCATAAGCTGGACACACATAGCAGTGGATTCCCTCCTGCCAACACCCCCCCACACACCATACCTGCCAAGTCCCGGACTGCAGAATCCGGGACCGGCAGCCACGTGACACTGGAAGTTGCGTAGACGCAACTTCCGGTGTCGCTTTGCCCATCTATGGGCACCGAAAATGGCCGACGGCGACACGGAAGTTGCGTAGACACACTTCTGGACATGCGTAGATGTGATGGGCAAAGCAGGGGGGGGGGAATGGCCACTGGCAGGAGCGGAATAAGGGAGAAAAGCGGGAGACGAACTGATACGGGGGACCGCCGGGAAACGGTATGAAAAACGGGGGTTTCCCGGGGAAAACGGGGTACTTGGCAGCTATGCCCCCCCCACCTGCTCCTCACATGAGGTCAGGACAAAAGGCATGCTCTCAGGCAAGGAGTGTTGTGTTCCCAAATCTGTCAGTTGAGTCAGCTGATTGAGAACGTACCTTGAATTGGGTTAATGCAGGGGCACATCCCACGATCTCAAGCAATGATGATCAAGGAGGCAGAAAACCCATGGCTCAGGCCTCTTTTGCAAGGACTGATGCCAGTGTTAGCTCTTTAACTGCCTTTGGCTTACGGGGGAAAAATGCTATGCAATTGCAAATACAGTGGTACCTTGGTTCTCAAACGTCTTGGTACTCAAACGCCTCGGTTCTCGAACACCGGAAACCCGAAAGTAAGTGTTCTGGTTTTCGAATGGTTTTTGGAAGCCGAACGTCTGATGCGGCTGTCAGCTATTGTTTCCAGGGTGCCTGCACCAATCAGAAGCCGAGCCTTGGTTTTCAAACAGTTTGGAAATCAAACAGACTTCCAGGATGGATGAAGTTTGCGCTTTTGTTGCTGCTATTTATTTTGCGTTTTTGTTTTTGAGGCTTTTTCGGTTAATTTGTTTTTGTGACTCTGTGGAACCCAGTTCAGCTACTGATTGAATGATTATGTAACTGCGGAAATGGATAAAATCCCCCAATCCAAACAATGACTATCATCAGTGCAAGTCAGAAAAAAAAATAATTTAAATGTTTATCATCTACAATACTGTCTTATTTATTTTATAGTACAGTACATTGATTATTGCTTTCATTTTATGGATCAATGGTCTCACTAGATAGTAAAATTCATGTTAGATTGCTGTTTTAGGGTTTTTTCTTTTTTTAAAAAAAAAAAGTCTGGAACGGATTAATCCATTTTGCATTACTTTCTATGGGAAAGTGAGCCATGGTTTTGGAATGCTTTGGTTTTGGAACGGACTTCTGGAATGGATCAAGTTTGAGAACCAAGGTACCACTGTATGTAGCTTCATCCAATCTTGTTCTTTCATCTTGTTTTGTGCCATTTGCACCCCTAAAACAGCAACAGCACAAAACTGCTGCTTCCATATGAAACAGTCAGAACATGAACGAATGGACCTGAAGGAGTGTCTCCACCCCCATCGTTCTGCCCGGTCACTGAGGTCCAGCACCGAGGGCCTTCTGGCGGTTTCCTCACTACGAGAAGCCAAGTTACAGGGAACGAGGCAGAGGGCCTTCTCGGTAGTGGCACCCACCCTGTGGAACGCCCTCCCACCAGAGGTCAAAGAGAACAGCAATTACCAGACCTTTAGAATGCATCTTAAAGCAGCCCTGTTTAGGGAAGCTTTTAATGTTTGATGGATTTCTGTATTTTAATGTTTTGTTGGAAGCCGCCCAGAGTGGCTGGGGGAACCCAGCCAGATGGGTGGGGTATAAATTATTATTATTATTATTATTATTATTATTATTATTATTATTATTAGGATCGTGATTGGGGGTGGGGAAGAAATTCAATGCCATTTGCATTTAAAGGAGAACCTACTTAATTAAGGCTTGCTGAAATGAACCAAAACACAATCCTTCAAAATTTGCACTTCTCTGAATATTGCAATGTAGTTCCCCATGCAAGTAATGTATATGCAATTGAATATACAAGGCTAAAGTAGTCATTAAAGACCTATATTTTCCTGCAGACACCAAACAAAATGCATCATGTTAAGGAAAAATTATTTGCAGATATCTGTATATTAGGCAAAATGGCACAGAGAAATATCTATATTAGGAGAACCATTATTTGTGATTCGAACAAATCAGTTGCTTGACCCTATTTTACAATGGGAGGCAGGAGTTGTGGGAGGCACCAACAGTGTCATCTAGAGCAAGCCCCCTACTTTCATCTTAGCCTTTTGCAATACAGAAAACAATGTAAAATTTTGTAATCTCCTCTTCGCCCTCAGTTGGCCTCATTCAAGCGATAATGTTCAATTTCCTTATTCTCCAAATGGCAGCTTTTGGTAGCAAAGTCACATCTAAAGTGAATTTGCTGACTCTATGCTAAACAGCTTCCTGCAGAGTTGAAAAACATTGACTTTTGATGCAAACAGGAATGTGCAGATGTCAAAGGAGATGAGGATACTTTACCAGAGAGATGTAGATCAGGCTGCTTTTTTTGGCACTTCCTCTTTTCAATTTATTAAAGGTTGTGTCAAAATAAATTTATTGTAATCGGGGATCAGCCTCGATTACGACAGCTTCATTTGCTCTTTAATGAATGAGATTGCAGAAGAAAAGGCATTGGAGGTGAAAGAGAAAGCAAATATAGATACAGGGGACATGCAAGGGAATCATTACTTGATGTTGGTAAAAGTGAGGTGGGAATTGTTACAAAACAGCAGTACATTTCAGTCAAGCTAGTGCAATTCAAGGCTGCATCAACAGAAGTCTAGCGTTACAATCAAGGGAAGTTATAGTACCGCTCTTTTCTGCCTTTGTCAGACCACACCTGGAGTATTGTGTCCAGTTCTGGGCACCATGGTTTGAGATGAAGGAGAAGGAGAAGGAGAAGGAGAAGGAGACGAGAAGGAGGAGAATAAGAGTTTGGACTTGATAACCCACCATTCACTCCCCTTAAGGAGTCTCAAAGTGGCTAACAATCTCCTTTCCCTTCCTCCCCCACAACAAACACTCTGTGAGGTGAGTGAGGCTGAGAGACTTCAAAGAAGTGTGACTAGCCCAAGGTCACCCAGCAGCTGCATGTGGAGGAGCGGGGAAGCGAACCCGGTTCACCAGATTACGAGTCCACCACTCTTAACCACTACACCACACTGGCTCTTGATAAGCTGGAACATATACAAAGGAGGACAACCAAATGTGAACAGCAGGTCCATCATGCCTGGCTATTGGGGATGCAGCACCTTATCCTGCTCTGCTTTCAGGAAAAAAATTTGCTGGACAGCTAACCAGCTCTCTCTTTCCCCCCTTTTTGAAAATGCTTTATTGGTTGAAAACGTTATAACAGAAATATACAGTAGATGTTATAGGCAAAATAAGCGAAAAAATTCATTATTTAACTAATGCTTTGTACATCCATTTGTGGTTAAATTTGACAAGACCTCCGAGCTTCCCCTTGCGTTCCTGAATTAAGTTCCTTAAATACACGCTTATACTTTACTTTCTCTATGCTATTTGACTTACTATAAATTTTATTTTATAAAATTATCCTACTTACACACCGAAGCTCAATCAAGACCTGCCAATGGATCAATCTTTTGACAGTGTTCTTTTACATATACTGTACTCTGTATATATCCCACTCTCTGATAATTTTTTCTTCTGTAATGTCTCTTAACATTGCTGATAATCTTGCCCAGGGGTCACCAAACTTTTTCAGCAGGGGGCCGGTCCACTGTCCCTCAGACCTTGGGGGAGGGGGCGGATTATATTTTGGAAAAAAAAGAAAAGAAAAGAACAAATTCCTATTCCCCACAAATAACTCAGAGATGCATTTTAAATAAAAGGACACATTCTACTCATGTAAAAACATGCTGATTCCCGGACCACCCGCGGGCCGGATTTAGAAGGCAATTGGGCCACATCCGGCCCCCGGACCTTAGTTTGGGGACCCCTGATCTTGCCAGTTCAGCGTAGTCTCTTATCTTGTTTTGCCAATCTAATTTAGATGGAATATCCTCTCCCTTCCAGCCTTTTGCAATTAGAATTCTGGCAGCAACTGTGACATACATAAAGACTCTCCTGAACTTTTTTGGATTTCATTACCCATAATTCCTAACAGGGAGGCTTCAGGTTTTTTAGGGAAGGAACATTTGAACATTTTCTTAAGCTCGTTACGAATCATTTCCCAAAATTGTCTGATCCTTTTTACAGTTCCACCACATGTGGATCCATGTGCCTTCAGTCTCCCTGCATTTCCAACAAATGTTTGTCCTGCTCACCAGCTCTCTTAAAAACAGGAACAAGTGCATGATGGGCCTCCCACTAACGCAGCGATCTGACTTACGCTGTAGTTGTGGTGGCGGTAATGGGATACCTGGTTAGTTCTTGCACAATCTGCTGCACACCCCATTTCGCTTAAGAAATCAACAATATCAGGGCAGTTTTTTCTGTGCTCATGGAATGAGTGTGGCCCTCTTTTCCCACCATTCACAGAGTCTGCAGTCACGAGGCTCTAATCAGCACCCACCGAGCTCCACTCAAGCAAGAAACTTTCCCATTCCCATCTAATCTTGCATCTAACCCCACTCTGTTGACAGAGCAGTTTCTCCATTGTCCAAGAGAATGGAGCTGACCGTGCTATTCTCCCTGGAGCAAGGAGCATACTTTTGAACTAGTGATTTAAAAAAACCTCAACAACAACAACAACAAAGTGTAACCATTGTAGGCTTGGGGGAAGCGATTTCAGATTGTTTGGTCCATTTAATTTTTTCAAGCACTTCACAGGTTTCAGTAGACCTGCTGTTAGATTGGAATGAGGAAGTGTGAATTATTAAAACGAGCAATCTTCATGCTCATTTGAAGTGTGTAGATGTGCACCTCTCTCTATCCCTCTCTCTCTCTGCTATGGCGTTCTAACCATTTCTTCCTTTGATGGATCATAATTTGATCACTTTCAAGTACTCAGGGTAATAGCATTACATCAAAGGTGTCCCCCCCTCCTCTTTTTAATCTTATTCACAAATTGTAACAGTGCTTATGATGTGCCACAATTCAAAATCCTCATTAAAGACGTGACATTTTTAATATCACTTCCATACTAATTTGCCTGGTGGAAGGTATCATTTTCCCTAAGAAAAAAATGTATTCTGAAGAAACTCCAACTTTGGCTGTTTACATTCTGTAGGTCTTTTTATTTTATTTTAATGAAAGTATTCAGGAACCTGTCAGTTCTGCCCAACCAGGAAATCAGGTGGGGAAATGCTTATTGGACTGTACCAACTCCGATTGCAGGTGGCGCAGGATCTAATCTTTAAATACCTATAGCTTCGTACACATAGAGAAGAAATACGTTAGGGAGGCTAACTGATGTTTCCCAGAGCCAAAGTTTATAATATTTATAATAATATTTTTAATATTTATACCCCACCCAACTGGCTGGGTTATATGTGAAGCCATCTTCCTTCCCTACACTGTAGGGTAGTATTTAAAAATGTTACACCTCTATTCCACAAACTCTGAAGTGGTGAAGTCCATACCTGCCAAGTCTCCCGCTGAAAAATGTGGGATCAGCAGCGGCGCGGCACCGGAAGTTGCGTAGAAACAACTTCCGGGGCTGCTCTGCCCATGTGTGGGCACCGGAAATGGGGCAGAGCAGCACCGGAAGTCACTTCTACGCATGCCCAGTGGCCATCTTGGTGACGGCTGCCACCATGCGGCCACCACCAAGATGGCCGCCGGGCAGGCGTAGAAGCGACTTCCGGTGCCACTCTGCCCCATTTCCGGTGCCCACACATGGGCAGAGCGGCACCCAAAATGGAGGCTCCCTGGCAGGTAGGAAATCCAGGGGATTTCCAGGATTTTTCTCCATTCGGGAGAACAGCGGGAAACGGATTAAAATCCCGGGGTTTCCCACGAAAAACGGGATACTTGGCAGCTAAGGAAGTCTAGACACATGATACACTGGAAAGCTGTTTATGGCCTTTCTGCTCATATCTGTTGTGGCATTGTAGGTTGTTGCTGGGGGGTTTTAAATTTAAAAATCTATAGAACGCTTTTCAAGGGGGTGGGAACCTTTTTAAAGCAGTTTAACAATAAATATGCTTCAACAGATATGCAACATTATTACTGATAAAACCATATGAGAGAAACACTGCAGAGAACAGCACAAACACACAATGACCAAGTGTAAGTTCTTCATATGAAGTCCAAACACAGCATCATCTCTATCTCATAGGATACAGAGCCAGATTATTGGTCTATTTAGCTCAGTATTACCTGTAAAAAGGGAAAGGGAAAGGGCCCCTGGACAGTCAAAGTCCAGTCAAAGATGACTATGGGGTTGTGGCACTCATCTCGCTTCAGGCCAAGGGAGCCGGCGTTTGTCCACAGACAGCTTTCTAGGTCATGTGGCCAGCGTGACTAAACTGATTCTGGTGCAATGGAACATTGTGACGGAAACCAGAGCACACAGAAATGCCGTTTACATTCCCGCTGCAGTGGTACCTATTTATCTACTTGCACTGGTGTGCTTTTGAAGTGCTAGGTTGGCAGGAGCTGGGACAGAGCAATGGGAGCTCACCCTGTTGCGGGGATTCGAACCGCCGACCTTCCGATCGGCAAGCCCAAGAGGCTCAGTGGTTTAGACCACAGCGCCACCCATGTCCCAGTTATCTGTACTGACTGGCAGCAGCTCTCCATGGTTTCAGACAGCAAATCTCTGCCATCCCTATCTGGAGTTGCTGGGGAGTGAACCTTCTGCAGGCAAAGCAGATGTCCGGCCCTTCCCCAAATCACAGCTTAGGCACTAAAAGGCAGAGTTAAAAGGGGGATGGAGCACCTCCCCCATGAAAACAGGTTGATGCATTCAGGACTTTTAGTTTAGAGGGGGGGGGAAATGACTCATAGGTGACAAAATCATGCACGACATGGTGAAAGTGAATAGAGGGAAGGTCTTCTCTCCCACTCATAACACTAGAATTTGTGGTTAGCCACTGAAGCTGAAGGTTGGAAGATTCAGGACAGATGAAAGAAAGTCCCTCTTCTTGCAGTTAAATTATGGTACTCGCTCCTGCAGAGGCCATTGACTGCCACCAGCTTGGATAGCTTTAAAGGAGGATTACATGAATGCATGGAGGATGAGATTCTTGATGGGTTCTAGGCATGCTCTTTTATATGCCTGTTGTTTTTGTCCATGGAGTTTTCATGGCAGGGATACTGGAGTGGCTTGCCAGTTCCTTCTCCAGGTGGATCACGTTTAGTCAAAGCTCTCCACTATGACCTGTCCGTCTTGTGTGGTCCTACACGGCATAGCCCATAGCTTCTTTGAGTTATCCCAGCCCCTTTACGATGACAAGGCAGTGATCCATGAAGGAGGATCTTGGGTGGAAGACAGGAGTGTCTGGCATGCTCTGGTCCATGGGGTAATGCAGGGCCGGCTCTAGGGGTAGGCTGGGTGGCGCGGGGTGCCAGGGTGCCGGGTCGGCAGGAGGGCGTTGCACGGTGGCGCTGCACGGAAACCACGCTGCGTGCTGCGCCTGCCCACCAGCCACGGGGAGAAGCTGGGCGGGGCGGGGGCACCGGAGTGATCTGCGCACCACGGCGCCAGGGTGCCCAACCTGCTTAAGACGGCCCTGGGGTAATGAAGAGTCGGACACGACTAAATGACTAAACAACAACGAGGCATGCTCTGGCAATGTTCTGCCTTCATGCTCAGCAGCATCAATGCTTCTGAATAACTGTTGCTGGAAACCACAGGTGGGCGAGGAGGGTCTTGTGCTCAGAGCCTGTTTGTGCATTTCCCACAGGCATCTGGTTGGCCACTGTTAGAACTGGATGCTGGACTAGACGGGCCATTGGCCTGATCCAGTAGGACTTGCCTTACGGTCTTACGGGGCAACAACGGGGCTGCCTGGGGACTTCCGGCGAAGCATTATGGCGGGCGCCACGGCGCCACGGAGCTCCTGAGGTCAGTCGGCAGATCTAGACTGCCCGGGGGGCTCCTGACCTGCCGGGACCACCGCCGCCACTGCGTGAGAGCCGGGGGTGTCTAGTGAATCGGTTGAGGGGTCCGCCCCCCCCCCCGCCTGCCACCTCAGTGTGTTTCAGGCCGGAATTGAGGGCACCCGGCCGCCGCTCATACAGAGCCCCGGGGCCTTGAATCATCCGCCCCGCGGCGCGCCGGAGCCTCAGAGAGGGAAGGGGGATCTTAAAAAATAAAAAGCCCCGACCTTCTTGCTGCCGCCGCCATCACCGCATTCGATCCAGGGAGGGAGAGGAGCCTCGGACCTGTCATCCTCCCTGCTGCTGCTGCTGCGCTACCGCGCCGAGATCACCCGGCTACCTGGAGCCCCGAAGCCGAAGGGACTCAGGAGTGAGAGTGGGGTGCCTGGGGGAAGGGGAGAGACCCTGACCCAGATACCCCGCCATCGAGCTGCCTCCGCTACCCCCGCCGCTAAATTGAGGGAGAGGTAGGAGGACGAACTGCGGCCTTGCGGGAACACGAGGCTGGGCCTAGACTCAACCTGGGCCTGCTTTCCCGCCGAGTAGCGCGCCCAAAGTCCAAAGGAAGGCCCACTGGAAAGGCCTCGTTTGTTTTTTGTTTTTCTTTCCATTTTTAAATATATATATATATATATAATAAACCCCTTTTTATTTTTATTCTTTCTAAAAAAAATTTTTATACTTTTAATGCTATTTTTTAAAATATGTAAATATTTTTATAAATATTATATATATATATCTTTCTTCCCCCCCTTTTTTCATTTTCCTTAAATTTTTCTTCTATAAGAACAATAACAACAAAAAGACCTTGATTTTGTTTCACCCCCACCCACCCACCCCTTTTTTTTAAAAAGAAAAGAAAAGAATATATTAATATTTTAACCAATATTTTTAGTATTGCCACCGTCTATTACTTCCACCTTCCACTTTTTAACACCCAACCCCCCTCTTTTTATACATTTTAACCCTTTAGGAAAAAACAGGCAAAAATAAAATCACAAGTTCCTAGCCCTTTTACTAAATTTCTATCCTTTTTAAGCTGCTGTCCTCTCTCTCCTCCAAACCTCTTTTACCTTAGCCTTATATTATTCCTTCCACCTCAATACATAAACCCTTTCCATACACTCAAACCCACCTCCCCAATATATCCTCTCTTTATTTTTACCCTCCGTCTCACTTGTTTCCACCCTCATTTTGTCTTCTCTTTCCTTTTCGGTTCCTTCTTTCCCCCTTTTAAATTGAACCCCCCCCTATCTAGTCTGTTTATTAACCTGTCTCCAATAGGGGAGCCTTTCCTCCCACTCATCACCCCCCTTTTAAAATAAACACTTCTATTTTATTTTTATCTTATTTCCTTCATTCCACTACATAAACCTTCTCCTTGAACCCCTTCCCAGACACTCAATTCCCCTTTATTTGTCCATTCCTTATCTTCCCCTTCCACCCCACTTATCACTCCTCACCCCTTCTTTTGTTTTATACCCTCTTTGTTTGTTGAGTTGCTTGTTTGCCCATCTATAACCCCCCCTTTTTTCTCTTTCTCTCTTTCCCCACCTGTTTGTTTGTCTACTCTCACCTGTTTGTTTGTCTATTTGTCCTTGGGTCTACCCGCCTCTCTGAGTACCTGACCACCGCTTTGACAACACTGTTGAGGCGAGTACGACAACCTCAGAGAAATTCACATAACATCGCCAAGAGATGACACAAATGATTGCCTAAACCGAACGCTCTGCAGAAGCCACCAGTCAACAACGCCTGACTAGTCCAATAACCCAACACCCAGAAATCCTCATCGCCATAACCCCTAACCGCAACACGTCCCACTCTGAGAGAATGCCAAACAAACCTCAAACCAAAAACGTCAAGGAGATGAAGGTGTCACCAACTAAAAAGATGGTAAAAAACACTGAGATCACAACACCTCCTCAAAATGATGAAATATTACAACACCTAAGAGAAATGGAAGAGAGAATGACTAGTAAACTGGAAGCTGCAGTGGAAAATGCAACGGCCCCTATACAGTTACTAATCAGCAATCTTATCTCCAGAGTGGAAGCTCTAGAAAAGAAGAATCAACTGCAAGAAGGAATAATAGAGCAATATCGGGATGAAACCACACGCATGACTGAGAAATTGTGCGAACTGGAAAGAGAAAACGAAGAATTGAGAATTAAACAAGCAGACATCGAAGACCGAAACAGACGCTGTAATATCCGCTTCCGCAACTTCCCAGAAAAAGCAGAGGAGAAAAGCCCAGCAGACCTGATTGTGAGCTGGTTGAAAGATACAATCCCAAATCTAACACTCGAGGTATCCGATCTGGAAAGGGCACACAGAGCTCTAAAACCTTTGCCAAAACCTGGTGCCCACCCAAGAGACATCATAGTGTGCTTTTCACGCTACAGAAAAAAGGAGGAGATATGGAACAGCCTCAAAAACTCAACCAACCTCCAATACAAAAACAATTCCATATTGGTCCTACAAGATCTATCCCAGGACACCCTAAATCGGAGAAAAAACCTACGTCCATACACTCAGCTTCTTCAGCAAAAAGGGATTCGATACCGTTGGGGCTTTCCCTTTCGTCTCATCGTGACAACCGACACAACGCAATACATGGCTACCAACGAAACGGAAGCCCAACAACTATTGAGGAACCTTGGACTCGATCCTCCATCGAACCAGCAACAGAAAGACTTACCAAGTGACAGCCGAGATCAAGAAAGTGGAATAACAGTAAATGAGTGGATGGAAGTAAAGAGAGGAAAGAGACAACAGAAGCAATACATCAAGACTCGTCAATTCAACCATCTACCATCGCGCACAAAATCATTCTACCGAACATTCTCCACAGGACGCCTAACCACGATCAACCGAACCAAAACATCACTGAGGAACAACCCTACAACAACAACAACCACAGCTAAATGAGGCAACCGGAAAACATCTCGAACTGCAGGACTGGTGATCCCCCTACCCCCCCTACCCCCTCCCCATAGGCCTTGATCATAACTATCATCATCAATATCCCCCCCAATCCCACACCTCCATAGAACCTACCCCATCCCAACCCCACCCTGACACCAGTCCAGATAACCTCAATCACATTCCCCATCAACCACAACCCATATCTCCAGTATCCCTTTCATACCAAACAAGAGAAAAACAACTCCCAACATCCATAACATAACACAACTCACTATCAGGCTAAAACATGATACCTATTCAACAACATGGTGGCACCAGAGCGCACCAACACATACACACACTCTAACACATCAGTGATGTTGCTATTAACATTGGCAACATTGCTCACGAACCTTATACCAGACACTAACATTACAAAACCACTCTACACCGTCTTGCTGATCACCCCCTGTCACAAACGACGAAGGGGAAGGCCTGTCCTTGAGTACAGCCCTTCACATCAGCCGAGACCAAGGACCAACCGGCTATTTGCCAAAAGGTCCAAAATACCCCAAACGAACACCTATATAACTACATATAGGAAACCCTCTATAACTTACCTCCCACTCTTTAACCCGATTCTAATTCTGATCCCATTGAACCCCCACCTGCCACATCATAAGTCAGCGCAACTCCAATGGTTCAATACACGACACGAAGTGAGGGATATAGGACAACCCAAACGGGTTGGCAAGGAACCATCCTACAGAATAAATAAACAAGATGGCTAGCTTAAAAGCAATCACACTAAATGTGAGGGGGCTGGGAAACCCAATCAAGAGAAAACGTATCACCTCATACATAAATACCATGAAACCACACATCACCTTCCTACAAGAAATACACAACCCACCCAAAGGGAACAAACTCCTGAATGACCCTCGTTTTAGTCAACAATGGGTAGCACAAGGCTCAGGAAAGGCCCGCGGAGTAGCTGTAATAATTAGTAGGGACTTAAATTTCAACGCCACAACAGTCCTAAAGGACAAAAAAGGTAGATTCATTTTCATTAAAGGAATACTAGATGGCAAAATTAAACTGACAATCGGCTCACTATATGGCCCTAACTCGAGACAACTTGAATTCTTTCAAAAAACACTAAACAAGTTCCTTTCTTTCTCTGAGGGGGAAGCAATTCTAGGAGGCGACCTTAACTTAAATATTAAGGGCATAACTCTGGAAAACACACATCCTGTAAACTCACAGGCAACCCTCCTCAACCCTCCCTCCCAAACAACTAAGGCTTCTTACAAGTTACTAAAAATGTTAAAAAACAGGGGTCTTTATGACATTTGGGGCGAACACAACCCGGGAGACATCACCCACACATTCCAGTCCGGACGTCATGGTACAACGTCCAGACTGGACAGCATCCTGCTCACACAGGGTCTGATCCCCTTGGTAGAATCAACAAACATAGGCAGCATCAAAATCACAGATCATGCCCCAGTAGAAGTCACTGTTAAAATAGGTGAAGAAACGCAAACTACTCCATCATGGTCTTTCAGTCCCATTCTAACCACAAACACCCAAATTAGAGCAAGTATCACAAAAACTCTCCAAAACTATTTTAAGGAGAATGATGTAGACAATATAAATACCCCCCTCTTATGGGACGCTATGAAAGCGGTGACCAGAGGAGTTTGCATAAAAGAGAAAGCACTCCTTAAAAAACAAACCTCTTCAAAAATTAACAAAATAGAACAAGACATCATTGCCCTCTCATCACGTTACAAACAAACAGGTTCCAAAAAACTACTTAAACTTCTAGAACAAAAGAGAAGAGAATTAGACTCCTTAGAAATCAACAAAACAATGATCAATATTTTATATTCTAAACAGCGCTTCTATGAGTATGGAGGGAAAAACTCCAGACTATTAGCAAATAGATGCAGGAAAAAAGCACTTAAAACAAAAATACACTGCATCGCCAAAAAAGACGGCAACGTGACATTTTCCCCGAAAGAAATAACCTCTGAATTTGCAGAATTCTACTCCAATCTGTACACTTCTCACAACCCAACTGAGGAGGGAATTAGAAAATTCCTGGCAGAACTGACCATGCCCACCTTAACCAACGAGGAACAGGAATTTATGGACAGCCCTATCACCCCTGAGGAAATAGATACGGTCCTTAAAAACTTGAAACCACATAAAGCCCCGGGCCCAGACGGCTTCACGGCAGAATTCTATAAAAAATTCAAAGAACCCCTGATGCCCTACATGATACGCCTATTCAATGATATCATGAAAGGGGGGCTCATTCCCAAAACATGGAATCAATCTAAAATAGTCTCCATCCCAAAACCATTAAAGGACAACCTCAAAGTAGAATCTTACCGCCCAATTTCATTAATAAATCAGGATTACAAGATATTCACATCAATATTGGCCAATCGTTTAAAAATCTTTCTAGGCAATTTAATAGTCCCAGACCAGACTGGCTTCGTCCCTGGTCGCAATATTACAGACCCCATCAGGAAACTACTAAACTTAATCAACCACAGTAAGGCAACTAAACTTCCACTGACAATTATGTCCCTAGATATCCTCAAAGCTTTTGATTGCTTGGAGTGGAAATACTTATTAGCAGTACTAACTAACATGAAATTTGGCCCCAACTTCCTACAAATCCTCAAACAAATATATTCCCAAGCCTCAGCAAAATGCAGAATTAATAATATGGACTCAAACACCATAGCAATTCAAAGAGGCACAAAACAAGGATGCCCGCTGTCTCCATTCCTATTCATCCTAGCTTTGGAGCCCCTAGCAATCCGAATCCGAGCAGCCACAGACATCAAGGGAGTGGAAATAAAAGGCAAAAATTATAAATTAGGGCTCTTTGCAGATGACCTGATGGTCACAACATCAGACCCATTAAATACAGCAACCTCCCTAATCAGAGAACTCAACACATTTGCAATGGTGTCGGGCCTACAGGTAAACTTTGGAAAATCAGAAGCCATGTGCTTCAACACCCCTCCCCATATCCAAAAAGAACTTACTAATATCACCAAAATAAAACTTTGTCATACCAAATTCAGATATCTAGGGGTACAAATAACCAAGAACCTCAATAAATTATACCTCCATAATTACAAGCCCATGTGGCGACAAATAAACAAAGACCTAAAGAAATGGGACAGTATGAGTTTCACTCTTTCAGACAGAATAGCCATCGTCAAAATGGTCACCCTCCCAAAACTGACATACTTATTCCAAACCCTCCCAATCTGGATCCCCCCAACCCAACTTCGCAAATGGCAGGGAAAATTACATTCTTTTATTTTCTCACATAAAAAACCAAGGATTGGCACCAAATACCTTCACCTCCCCACCTCAGTAGGAGGATGGGGAATCCCCAACATAGAAACATACTTCAACGCCAACCAAATACGCCATATAATCCCATATATACTACAAGACGAGACAAAACAATGGGTACATCTGGAGAGGGACTCAATTGAAAATATCTGCACCACAGCATATCCATTTCTCCCAAACAAATTAAGGAAGATTCCCACAACACTCAACAGATACACACAAACCATGTTCAAAGCATGGAAAGCAGAAACTAGTAAACTATCTCCAACCCCATCCCCATTAATTCCCCTGGCTTACCATCCCTTGTTCCATCATGCAGCACAAAACCTCCAGATGAAGACTTGGCAAACCAAAGGTTTACATCGCTTAATAGACTTTTATAAAGACAACAAACCTTTGTCACCACAAGAAATACAGGACAAACTAGAAGACATCCCAATGTCCTGGTTAGCACAACATCAACTACATGCCTTTCTGAACAACCCAACTGTAAAACCAGCAGCAACTAGACCCCTGACAGCTTTCGAAAACCTCCTCCAATTGCCAAAAGGACACGGAAAAGGGATGGTATCTGCAATTTACAAGATACTAATTCAGAATCCCATAGATCCCCTGGACAAGATAAAACGACAATGGGAGGATGACATAGGATATGAAATCAACCCTACCCAATGGACTAAAATGTGGTCGAAACCCCCTTTCAAATCTATATCAATGAAAAGAAAAGAACTCTCATTGAAACTAACTCACAGATGGTACCTGACTCCACGAAAATTATCACTAATACGATCAGGAATCTCATCAAAATGTTGGAGAGGATGCACTTCCACAGGCACGTACCTCCACATGTGGTGGGAGTGCCCTAAAATTCAATCATTCTGGAAGACATCTATGCAAGAAATTTGTAACATAACTAAGCAAGTGCTAGAAATTACCCCAGAATTGGTTTTACTAAATATCTTTCAAGATAACAACGCTCACGCAAATCATAAAGAACTTATAATCCATCTGTTGTCAGCAACTAGAAGCATCATAGCCAGGCACTGGAAGGACTTATCGGGAGTGGGCTTGGACCAATGGTACCAAGTTGTATGGGAAACGGCCCTGCTAGAAAAACTAACCAGTAAGCTGAAACTGACACGGGGACAAACAGAAGAAGACACCTTCACCCCAGTATGGTTCCCCTTCATCACTTATACAACCCAACAGGAAAATGACAAAAGCTTACCGGCAGCATACAAATCAATATGGCTAACTTGATCAAAACACCCTCCCCCCCCCACTCACGCAAGAAATTAAGGATCATCACAGCCAACCATGAATGAATAACCACATTCTAAGACGAATCCTGACCTCTCTCACCAACAAAGAAGCACGAACAAACAACAGAGAACCTGTACAAACGACGCTGACGCCGAACCCCTACACATATCAAGAAAAACAGAAACATCGGCAATCCACCACACCCAACCCCCCATCCCACCTACCTCTTTCCCCCCTTCCTCATAATGTCTCAACAAGTTAAAATTGATGTGTAAAAATGATGCATGAAAAAAAAAATGAGACATTGCACTATCTTTGTAACCTAAGAAAATCTTTAATAAAAATAATTACAAAAAAAAAAAAACAACGGGGCTGCCTCTTGACAAGCACACATGTGGTGTGATTCATTTCCCGTCCTTTGCTTTCTGGTGATGCATTTGGAGTAATGTTCTGCCATTGTGCAAGGAGTGCTTCGGGACTCCCTTCCCAGCCATATTCTGCAAAGCAGTTATATATTTATGTCTCTATTGTGCCATGTAATTCAATAGTCCTTTTATGGAGATAACACTTGGATTTATGCCTCGTTCCCTGGGCGGTATTTATAAAAGTAGTCCTCGCCTTGTCATACAGTGGATGGATGTCAAATTTTGGAATTTTCTTAAACCAGGACCTTGATAATTGGAGGTGCAGCAGATTGTAAATCAATAAGATTTCCCTCCCCTACAACACACACACGCACACACACCTTATTTCATTATTTTCATTTTACAGCATTCGGATGTTGATGGGCTTGTCCAGCCTGACATTCCATGACAGCAATTAGACCGGGAGGGGGGGAAAGAGAAATTCAGTTCACTTCACATTTTTAGGCCGTCCTGCTTCATCCACACTTCCCAAAATGATACATGAACCAAAATGCAGATGTCTTTTGATGAGATTCACACTCCTCCCAATGTTGCTGTTCCTCAAACCGCCCCCTCCCCAAAGGCTACAAAAATGAATATATTATGGGAAAGTGTGTGCGAAGATCTATAAACTAGTGGAAATGACATATAGATGCACACTGTACCGGGGAAAATTGCTTGCAAAAATGTGCACATCAGGTGAATTTGCATTAAAAATGTGATTATGTGGCAAAATGCACAGCAAATTGCTGATTAAACTTGGTTAAACCACAGATTTAGGGCTTGCTGATCAGAAGGTCAGCGGTTCAAATCCCTGCAACGGGGTGAGCTCCCGTTGCTCAGTCCCAGCTCCTGCCCACCTAGCAGTTCTGAAGCACATCAAAGTGCAAGTAGATAAATAGGCACCACTCCGACGGGAAGGTAAACGGCGTTTCTGTGAACTGCTCTGGTTCGCCAGAAGCAGCTTTGTCATGCTGGCCACATGACCCGGAAGCTGTCTGCGGACAAACGCTGGCTCCCTCGGGCTATAGAGCGAGATGAGCGCCGCAACCCCAGAGTCGGACACGACTGGACCTGATGGTCAGGGGGCCCTTTACCTTTACCTTTAAGGTCTTATTAAGACTGGAACAAATGGGTATTTGAGAGGATGTCATTTTGCTCTTACAGAGGGGACATAGAATCATAGAATTGTAGACATGTTTGCCTTCAGCCTCTCCTCTTATGACTCAAGTTGTGCTCCCAAAGGGAGGGGTAGAAGTGTGACCATACAGGCTATTGGGGAAGGGGTTGGAGCCTGGTTTTATTAGCCTTTCTCTCTCCCCAAGCTCATCCTCCCATACCCTCCAAGTGTCCTGATTTTCCAGGGACAGCCCTGGAATTACGAAAGCCAGCTTCTGACCTGATCCTGGAATGTCCTTCTTTTCCCCGCCAATGCTGCTGCCACCAAGCTCAGGGATGAAGATGAGCCGGTGCTTGTTCCAAGTGGTGGCTGCAGTAGTGACCATGGTGTCTCCAGGGCCTCTCCACGGCCACCACTGTCAGCCTCATCCTTTGGGCAGCTTGTAGCAGCTGCTGGAAAGCAAGCAAGGAAGAGGAGAGGCTGCCTTCTGGCGGTTCCCTCACTGTGAAAAGCCAAGTTACAGGGAACTAGGCAGAGGGCCTTCTCGGTAGTGGCACCCGCCCTGTGGAATGCCCTCCTACCAGATGTCAAAGAGAAAAACAACTACCAGACTTTTAGAAGACATTGGAAGGCAGCCCTGTTTAGGGAAGCTTTTAATGTTTGACGCACTATTGTATTTTAATATTTTGCTGGAAGCTGCCCAGAGTGGCTGGGCAAACCTAACCAGATGGGTGGGGTAGAAATATTATTATTATTATTATTATTATTATTATTATTATTATTATTATTATTATTATTACCTTGGCCCCTAGGATTTGGTGCCTTTGCTCCTTACACACTTGCTTGGGTGCTGAGATCAGTAGAGGGGGGTCCTCTTGGAGATTCCTCCTCTCTCAGAGGCTCTGTCAGGAACTGGGCTGAACAGGAGGAATTGGAAATGTGCCCCCGGTCTGATCAGCTCCTCTCAGAAGAGGAGTGGGAGTAGGAAGTTGCCCCCCCCCGAGCTGTCTCAGGAGGAGAGGGAGACAGGGATATGTACAGCTGAATGAGGAAATGCCTAGTTATGAGATAGTTGAGGAGGAGAGAGAAGTGAGTGAGCAGCCAGGAGAGATCTCCCTGAAGTGTATGGGAGACCCTCCTAGTTCGAGGGCTCACCAGTCCCTCCACATTCAAGAACAGAGAATGTAGAGGGATGTGCCTCCTATGGCTTCCTGTAGATTTCCAGGATGTTGTTGGGGATGAAAGAGGAGGGACTCAGAGTAGCCAACATCTCCTGTGCATGGAGACATGGATCTTTTGTCTTGCAACCAGATGACTGAATAAAAAACCAAAAAATATGAACTGTTTGTTCTTCTTGCCTCTGAGGCTACCGGGGGAAGAGAAGATACTCCATGCCTGACACGCTGGGTGGTGGCAGCCCAGGAGAGGGCTTTCCCTGTGGTGGCCCCTAAGATGTGGAACTCCTTCCCCAGAGAAGCATGCCTGGCACCTTCATCGCATAGCTTCTGCCAAATGCTGAAGATCCACTTCTTTACCCTGGCTTTTGATACTTGAAGTGCATATTTTTAGAACCTACTTTATTTTTTTTGCAACTGTAAGTTGTTCTTAATACAGTGGAACCTCGGTTTATGAACACCTCGGTTTATGAATTTTCGGTTTATGAACGCCGCAGACCCATCTGGAACGGATTAATTCATTTTCCATTACTTTCAATGGGAAAGTTTGCTTCAGTTTATGAACGCTTCAGTTTATGAACAGACTTCCGGAACCAATTACACCCATGCTTCAGGTTAAGTACGCTTCAGGTTGAGTACTCCGCGGACCCGTCTGGAACGGATTAATCCACTTTCCATTACTTTCAATGGGAAAGTTTGCTTCAGTTTATGAACGCTTACTCCGCGGACCGTCTGGAATGGATTAATTCACTTTCCATTACTTTCAATGGGACAGTTCGCTTCAGTTTATGAACGCTTCAGTTTATGAACAGACTTACGGAACCAATTGTGTTCATAAACCGAGGTACCACTGTAATGTGTTTTAATGGTGCAACTTGCCCTTGGACCCGAGGGTGAAGGGTGGCTAATTATTATTATTATTATTATTATTAATCATCAACATAATATTTTTACCTATGCTGTGTTTTACTGATGGCGCCCATGTGCCGACGCACAGGATGACCCTGTTTATCACCGCATTGCATATATATATTCAGCTCCCTCTCTGTTATCTCGAGCACTGTTGATTAAAGGTTGAGATCTCCAGAATGAACCTACCAAACAAACATATTTTGATTTCTTTCTTTATTTCTGGCTCTACCTCAAGGAGTTGACAGATGATATTTCTCATCGTTCGTTTAGCCGGAACATCAATACGGGACGAGTTTGCCAATATTTGCAGAGGGATTTCTGTCATGTTAGTCTTCTGACATCTGCTCGGCTCCTGATACTGAAGTCTCGCTGTGTTTTCCAAAAGGACAGAGGCAGGCGCTTCATCGGAAGAGAGGAAGGGAAGCAGGCATCATGCGAATGGCATCAAAGTGAACGGATTCATAACAAATGATGGATTCAAAAGAGCAGGGGGCACGGCGGGATTTCTTGAACAAATCTTGCAACAAATGATTCTGGGGGTTATTACAAACGACTCTGTGGGATCCCTTCTCAGAAATAAAAATGCAACTGGTTTTTTTTTCCTCCTTTAGTTGCATGATACCTAGAAAATCTTGGGTTTTAAAGAATTAGTTTATAGTAGAGTTGTTATTATTGTATATTTATTCCCCATCTTTACCACTGATGGGTTGGCTGATGGATAAATATTAGAACCATTAAAAATAGGGAAATCATTTAAAAATGATTGATAGAATCTCTCTCTCTCTCTCTCTCTCTCTCTCTCTCTCTCTCTCTCTCTCTCTCTCTCTCTCTCTCTCACACACACACACACACACACACACAGAGAGAGAGAGAGAGAGAGAGAGAGAGAGAGAGAGAGAGAGAGAGAGAGAATAGTAGAGCTGAAAAACAAGTCCAACTCCTTGCAATGCAGGAATCTTTCACTCAACATGGAGCTCAAACCCACGACCCTGAGATTAAGAATCTGATGCTCTACCAACTGTGCTCAGCACCAGCCCTTTGATTAAAAGCAGTTAATTCCCCAAAGCCTGTTGGAACAAGGAAGTCTTAGAACAGGCATCCCCAAACTGTGGCCCGCCAGATGTTTTGGCCTACAACTCCCATGATCCCTATCTAACAGGACCAGTGGTCAGGGAAGATGGGAATTGTAGTCCAAAACATCTGGAGGGCCGAAGTTTGGGGATGCCTGTCTTAGAATAATAGAATTGTAGTCCCTGCTTGCTTGTCATCCTCCCTTCACCCTAAGGTCCTAGGGCAGCTTACAACATCATAACACAATATTAAAAAACAGTTTAAAGCAACATACAGCCAATAAACAACTTATGTTTTAATTGTTTTATTACCTGGCCGTTTGCCACCTGGGGCTGCTTTCAGAGGATGGGCAGAATATAGAACCAATGTGGCATAGCGGTTAGAGTGTTGGGCTAGGATCTGGGAGACCAGAATTCAAGTCCCTACTCAGCCTTGAAGCTCTCACTGGGTGACCTTGGAAGTCACTCACCGCCTCCTGTCCTAAGCTACCTCACAAGGTTGTTGGGAGGATAAAATGGGGAGTAGGAGAACTATGGACGCTTCCTTGTGCTCCATGGAGGAAAGAAGGTGGGATATAATCAAATTGAATGAATGAATGAATAGCTCTAGAGAAATGAAGTTCAGCCCTCTAACTTTACACCATTTTTCAGTTCTCTCCTTAAAAATATGTATTTTAAGCACGTGAAGAAAAAGGTTTTTTGTCAGCTTCCCCGATGCATTTTTTATGCGGCCATTTCAAGTTCAGTCTTGCTTCTACCTCGTCTAAGATGAATAGACCTGTGTCAGCAAAAAACCAATCCAACTAAGTACTTGGATGTTTGATGTATTTGAGATTTTAATATTATTTCCTTTATACTGAGCCTAAGGGATATTGGTTGCAAAACTTAAAATCAATAACATTAAAAAAAAAAACCAAAAACACACACATTGGAAATGATTTATAGCCCCAACCTAGAATGCTGATTTTTGTGTGTTAGGAAATGGACTTATGAAAACCTTTTCTAACCCATTCTGATTGCCTCTATTGTGTCCATTAAATTTTCAATTTGATATATATATATATATCAAATTGAAAGCAATTGCTTTAGGTAGCATCTTTCTTTAATTGGCCTTCTCTCCCCTCTCCACCTCCTAGATCATTCCTGATAGCATCAATTGTCTTTGCCTCACATGAGTTTAAGCTTACAATAAGGGTGAGCTCTGAAATGTCATGAGCTGGCCAAATATCGTGTGGCATTTGCTTCAGATTTCTTTTGTCAAAAATAAAGACAAGCTACTAAAATACTTTTGCGTTTCTGGAAATCTATCAGAGCCTATAAACGTCTCCCAAAGCAATGCTCTGGGCTCTCAGTTCCTGCCACTGCAAGAAGGCAAAAAACAAAATAAAAATGTTTTGTTCTTGTCTCGATCCTAAACAGGGAAGCTGTTCAATATGGATTGTCAAGAATGACATTTTCCCCCTAAAGGGAAGGATTCAAATGCCATCTGTTTGTACTTCCCGTCACTCTTTCAAGCCTTCTGGATTTTTGGACTATCGCTTTTTGGCGTGAGCAAAACCTTATTTAACCTTCCTCCCCCCCCCATTATTAATATTCGTGCCGTACACTCAAAGGAGATTGTAGAAACCAATTAGAATGCTCTTTGTCTAGAAGAAGTTGCTCCCTTATTATCTAGCCACAGAGATATAAAGCAGTAATTTCAACAACTAATCCCCAGACCCTGCTGGCATAATTGACAGACGACTTGTAAGACAAAACTCTCCAATGAGGCCTCGGAGGCCCAACTGGTGGGTCCTTGCATGTGACTTGGTCAGGAACGAACCAATTCACTGGATACAAGCAAATGGAAATGGTAGATTTCTAAAAGGGCCAGTTAGGCCCCCCAAAGCAAACAGTTTCCTGGTGTTTGTCCGGACCCAACATGGTAGAAGGTAACAATGATTGTGGGCAGTCAATAGCAGAAAGATGACAAAGAGGCTAAAGGGATACAGGCCTACTTCTCACAGAGATGGGGGACCTGTGGCCCAGCTAGGGGACCTTCCCCCATTCCACAGGAAGCTGCCCCATAGTGAGTCAAATCATTGATCCATTAAGCCCTGCATTGCCTATACTAACTGAATGTCGGGGACTGGCTGGATGAGGAAGAATGGTGGGAGCCGCCAGCTCAAGAACCCTGCAGGGAGGACAGAAGTGTCAGGGTGTTCTACTCTCGAGTAGAAGCTTGGCAAAGACACATACCCGACTGGCATGTTCCCTCTCTCCTGGTAGATCGTTCGGGAGCTTCAAAAGCATTTCTCAGCCTGAACATCACAGCGACTGATGCCAACTGACATCAGCACACTTCACGGATCTGCAGAGGTTTGTGCAGTTGTGTAACAGAACTCAGCAGCACAGCATTTGGCTAGTCTACTTTATTTACATATAAACACACATGGAGCACTGCAACATGGCTCCCTCTCTCTCTGGCATCAGACAGCAGAGAGAAAGAACAAAGGACAACAGCCCCACTGCAGGAACACTGTAAGACAAACACCCTGTCTACGTCACATCCCATTCCTGTGGAAAGTAAACACATACCGTCATGTGATAGGCATCAAAGCCATGACTGCACACGGGGAATGAATCTCCAACAACCTCTCCCGATTCATGAACTGTGCTGCAGTCATCAGTGTAACTGCAACAACCTTGTCCTGAACAAGAAGAGGAGGAGGAGGAGGTGGAGGTGGAGGAAGAGGAGGAGGAGGAGGAGGAGGAGGAGGAGGAGGAGGAGGAGAAGAAGAAGAAGAAGAAGAAGAAGAAGAAGAAGAAGAAGAAGAAGAAGAAGAAGAAGAAGAAGAAGAAGAAGAAGAAGAAGAAGAAGAAGAAGAAGAAGAAGACCCTAGATTATGGTGGTGGGACACTGAAGGGCAATTTGCAGAAGGGGTGAGCTGAAAGGTGCTATAAACAGGGGGTTTGAGCAATCAAGTGGGGGGGGTCAAGAGAAAGAGAGCAGGGTTGGAGGCTGAAAGTCACAGTGTGAGTGCAGACTCAGGCAGAGAGGAGTCAGAGGTTGCCCTTCCTACCCAGCTGCTGGGCAGTCCCAGTCCTGCTGGCCCTCCCCACCCCACCCCCACTCCTCTGACACCCAGTCCTACACGTTGCTGAGCAATGGGCCAGGCAGGCTCAGAGGAGGAGCTCACCCCCTCTCCACCGTCTCTGTCTGCTTGGGAGCGATCCGGTACGAGGGGCTAGAGGAGGTAGCCAGGGTAAGCGGTCAGTTTCAGCAACATCTGAATGAGTCGAGCAAGAGTAACTCTGCTGTGTTGTTGCCTTCTGTGAATCAAAGCTAATTGCTTTTCATGCCTCACATTCTTCCTGCCCTGTGGACGACCTGAGCTCACCTGACAGCTCCTTGACACTGACATAGTCCTTTCCATGGTTTCAGATGGGGGCCTCTCTCAGCCCTCTTTGGAAATGCCAGGGATTGAACGTGGAACCCTCTGCATGCAAACTAGATACTCTACCCTTGAGCTAAAGCCCTTCTCCATATCCAAAAGCTGGTCAGACTGGCAACTGAATTTTACTTCCACACCCTCCACTGTACCAGAAAGCAGCAGGCTAGCTCAAGGGGTGAGAAACAGCTGCCTCACTCTGCCCAGTGGTGCCTCACTCTGCCCAGTGGTATCCTGTTTGTGATGAGTAAGCTTGGTTGGAGAACTGCATCACAAAATTAAGAGAAGGACAATTTTCAAAGGACAGCTGCGTTGCAGTTTGCCTATTGTTTCAGAAATTGCAAATTAAACCGATTCTCCTTTAAATGTGTACTCAGTCAAATTTCTCCTCCATCCCTAGCTGTTGAGGGATCTGGACCAGCAGTGCCTTGAAATACTATGGTCCCAAGCAGTCCTCTGTTGAAACAAAGCAGGATGTTCTGAATATGCATTCCTGATGCATCTTTTTGGAAAGAGGAATCACATTGACGTATGAAATTTTGACAAGCTAACCATGCTGTTGTCAAGGAAAGACAACACATCTTTGGCAGGGAGGACAAAGTCAACCTTGTGGCCTATAAGTTTCTGCTCTTTGCTTGACTTTCTGTTTATTACGCACCTGACTGCACCCATCATATCCTCGATGACTAGCAATCATCAACACGTGGAACTCGCGCTGCAAGGGCAAAGGGAAATGAGCGAGGAGTGAGCTTGCTGGCGCTGGTGCTAGCCCATCTGCACTACAGCTTCAATCTGGTTTAATGGCCTATCCTCTCTTGTATAGGCACTACACTCTGTGGTGTGGTGCTTAGAGTATGACCTGGAAGACCAGGGTTCGAATCCCTGCTCAGTTATAAAGTTCAGTGGGTGATTTTGGGCCAGTCACTCACTCTCAGCCTAACCTACCTCACAGGCAGGGCCGGATTTAGGTTTGATGAGGCCCTAAGTTACTGAAGGTAATAGGGCCCTTTATATGTCCAGTTGTCCTTTGTCAACAACAAATTGTCCCTGGTTTTTTGTGTTGAATATATGCTTGTTGTTGTTTAGTCGTTTAGTTGTGTCTGACTCTCCATGGACCAGAGCCTGCCAGGCACTCCTATCTTCCGCTGCCTTCCGCAGTTTTGTCAAACTCATGTTGGTAGCTTCGAGAATATATGTTATATGGCAGTTTATGGACCTAACAGGTATCTAAAGCCATTTCACATAACAAAATATGTATTTTTATCAAAGTAATTGTTGAACTGAAATACAATTAAGAAGTAGTATATTAATAGTGGAAATAATTATTAAGCTCTAACTTAAAATGATTGGGGGCCCATTACTTACATCATAGGAGCCTACACAACACAAAACACTGTTGCTTTATGTAGGTTTAATTTTTACTTGTTTTTTAATCTTATATTTTGGAAATGTACATCCAGTTTTTTTCTTTAATTTTTTTGGGGGGTGACAAGAGAATGGGGCCCTAAGCTATAGCTTCTTTGTTGTTGTTTAGTCATTTAGTCGTATCCGACTCTTCGTGACCCCATGGACCAGAGCACGCCAGGCACTCCTGTCTTGCACTGCCTCCCGCAGTTTGGTCAGACTCATGTTCGTAGCTTTGAGAACACTGTCCAACCATCTCGTCCTCTGTCGTCCCCTTCTCCTAGTGCCCTCAATCTTTCCCAACATCAGGGTCTTTTCCAGGGAGTCTTCTCTTCTCATG
Organism: Zootoca vivipara; assembly: GCF_965207765.1. Lineage (NCBI taxonomy): Eukaryota > Metazoa > Chordata > Lepidosauria > Squamata > Lacertidae > Zootoca > Zootoca vivipara. The sequence goes on from NC_142596.1 coordinate 46,365,546, forward strand.
AGGTGGCCAAAGTATTGGAGCCTCAGCTTCAGGATCTGTCCTTCCAGTGAGCACTCAGGGCTGATCTCCTTCACAATGGATAGGTTTGATCTTCTTGCTGTCCATGGGACTCTCAAGAGCAGGGGTCCCCAGACTACGGCCCCCGGGCCGGATGCGGCCCAATTGGCCCCCCAATCCGGCCCGTGACGACCCCCGCCGCCCACTGCCGCCGCCCGCTCTTGCGGCGCGCTGCGCGACGGCGCGCTTCCAGATCGGAAAAAATTGCCGAAAATCGTTTCTGCGCATGCGTATGGGCCTCTCCCGACTCAGAAGAGGTCATTTGCGGTGCACTTCCGGGTTGGAGGAGGTGCACTTCTGGGTTGGGGGAGGCCATACGCATGCGCACAAACAATTTTTGGTGATTTTTCCGGCCTGGAAGTGCGCCACCGCGCCAGTAAATGGGTGTGCGCATGCGCACTGGCGCGCACTCCCCCACCCTCTGGCCCACTGTGTGCGCACTCTCCCGCCCTCCGGCGCGCCGCGCGATTGGCGCGGCGGGCACCGGCCCGAAGGCGGGTAAGTCTGGGGACCCCTGCTCAAGAGTCTCCTCCAGCACCATAATTTAAAAGCATCAATTCTTCGGCGATCAGCCTTCTTCATGGTCCAGCTCTCACTTCCATACATCACTACTGGGAGTGATAGCTTCTTTAGCTTATACTTAAATCCAGCACTGCTCACAGGGTTTTTCTGAGGATAAAATGGGGAGGAGGAGACTTATATGTATCCCACTTTGAGCTGCTTAAAGAAAGGTGGGGATAAATGTAAATAGTAGCTGTAGTAGTAGTTTGGGGGTAGATGTCTTATTTTAACTGTATTCAGAGCCATGTACAAGGATGGTGCTACCGTATATAGTAACACCTGTTGTAAGTGTGCCTCTATTTTCACTGGGAAACATTGCAAGGCTTGAGACCTTTGCAATGAGAATGGGCTGGAGTTTTAAAAACCAGGAATTGCTTCCACTGAGATGACCAGTTGCTGCTGACTCTTCTCACCTCTATCTCAGAGGGACTCCTTCACATACCTTTGTTGCAAAGATAATTTAGCCTACCTGCAGCCCAGAAGAAAGAAGATTTGATTAGAGCTTTCTACACAACGCCTCCATAGACCATCATTTTTCTCTGCCAACACATTTGCATCCCAGCAAAAGCTGACGGAAAACTTGGCAAAGGGACTGAAGTGCCTTCCATCCATTCATTCTCAGCTCACTGAGCAGATAGATTAGCATGGGAATTGAGCAGAATTGCCGACGTGAAATTAAATCTCGGGGCCTCTCTCCAGCATTAAGGTGGTTTGACCTTTACGCGGCAGAAAGGTTGAGGGAGCAAGCAGAACCTTGATAATGCAATGCAGGGCCTGTTCACACAGACACCTCTGTCGTGCGCTGACCCATGTGCATGGCATGAATCTGCCATGGTGGAGCCAATGCATTTGAAGATTCCACACCATCCACAGTCCATGGTGCCCCTCTAGTGTTCTTGGACTTCAACTCTCATCATCCCCGACCACTAGCTATGCTTGCGGGAGCTGATGGGAGTTGTAGTCCAACATCTGTAAGGTGCCATGGTGGCCACCCCTGGAATACACCCTGGCTTCGGGTTGATGTGACCAGACAGTCCTGGTCCAGGAATGGCCAGGGCTGGGATTAGAGAGAAAGAGGAAAGAGGATTTAAAGCGGATTGCAGAATATATGAAGGATCACTGTAAACAGGTTAAAACGTTAGCAGGTTTAGAATAAATTCAGCAGTATAAAATATATGGAGATGAAATGAGAAAGAGAAGATATGAAAAAATCAGAAAATGCAGTGCTAAAAGATGGGAGGAAGCCAGGGAAGGGCGGAAGGGAAGTTGACATTTTAATTTTTAATTGCAATGTTTTATTGCATATGAAAATGAACAAATTGTAATGATGATGATGGTGATGATGATGATATATTTATACCCCGCCAATCTGGTGGGTTTCCACAGCCACTCTGGGCGACTTTCAACAGAACATTAAAAACAGAATAAAACTTCAAACATTAAAAACTTCCTTAAACAGGGCTGCCTTCAGATGTCTTCTAAAAGTCAGATAGTTGTTTATTTCCTTGATATCTGATGGCAGGGTGTTCCACAGGGCAGGTGCCACTACTGAGAAGGCCCTCTGCCTGGTTCCCTGTAACCTTACTTCTCACAGTGAGGGAACTGCCAGAAGGACCTCAGCACTAGACCTCAGTATCCGGGCTGAGCGATGGGGCTGGAGACATTCCTTCAGGTCTACTGGGCCAAGGCCATTTAGGGCTTTAAAGGTCAGCACCAACACTTTGAACTGTGCTTGGAAATGTACTGGGAGCCAATGTAGGTCTTTCAGGACCAGTGTTGTATTAGGACTTACTCTGCACCTGAGTCTCAAGTGACAACGCTGGATCAAAGGGAAGCCCCAGAAAATGCACCTCCTCTTTCAGTGGAGAGTTTGATCCCTTCTAGAACAGGCTATGCAACTGAAGTGGCAGTGTGCAACCATCACTGATAGCCCTCTCATCCATGAATGTGTCTAATGTGCTTTTGAAGTCTCCCAGGTTTGGTGGCTCTCACCACCAGGGCTGGCTTACCCATAGGCGCTAGGGGTGCAGGGCACCCGGGCGCCGGGCTCTCAGGGGCGCCAGGCCAAGAGTCCGGGGCCAAGATTTGGAGTCTGGTGACTGAAGAGCCAGGCCAGCCGACAGCCACTGTTGTGCGGAGCAGAGTTTTTGCACCCCATTGCTAAAGACCTCCTGAATCTTCCAACATCCAGCTTCATTGCGATTATGAGAGAAGCAGGAAATGCTGCAGTTAGCCAGTGTGGACAATACGGAGCTCGGTGGACGACTGCTGTGACTCAGGATAAGGGAGTTCCCTCTGTTCTCTACACAATGCCCAGCTATCCAAGAATGACATATTATGTTTAGTCTTCCGTATCCTACATCTTCTGTATTCTCTTTCCACTCCTTGACTTAGCTCAGTGTCGACGTCCACGCCAAGTGTCAGGAGTTATGACAGTCACCTGGCACCAGAGAACTCTATGGATCAAGTTTGAATGAAGAGATAGATGATAAAAGCCATACTTAACAAGGAACCTGCACTCTCCCCCCCCCGACCTTTTTAATTCTCCAAAAGCTTTCCTTTCTTTCTCATAATAGTCATCCCCCCCCCCCCGCCCAGCAGCCAACTCTGATCTCACCCATCTGAAATCCTTTCTAAAATTATTCATAGAAATCTCGTTTTGGCTACAGGCCCAAATGTGACTGATGTAGAATTACATTCCGTCTAATAAAACCTGAAATTGATTTGCAGTTTCTTTTCTGCCTGTCTAGACAAGACAAATCTGCACCGCGAAAAAGCACCCGTAACCTCCCCATCATCATTTAAAAGGACACAGTCTCCTAAACCATTTATAGTACAGCACATTTCTTCATGGAAAGAGTTAAGAAAGAAAGAAAGAAAGAAAGAAAGAAAGAAAGAAAGAAAGAAAGAAAGAAAGAAAGAAAGAAAGAAAGAAGATATATATTATTATACCTTTGTAACAAAGCCAGCCAATCGTTTTCTTTTCTTTTTTTGTACTTTTTGGATACCTCTCTAACCCCGCCAAAAACCTACTGTTTCCCATCAAAGTCAGCTTGTTCTCAGTCAATATCTGCGGATCAGAGTGCGTTCTCTCCCGTCTTGGTGATGTAGGAGATGAAAGGCATGCCTGGTGTCTTCTGTGAAGGGTTAAGTAGAAATTAACACTGGCTACTTGCCAAATGTTGGAGGAGATCAGAGCCATCACTTCTCCCTGGTCACAGCCTGCTTCAGCGACATTATCTTGGTGAGTTCCCTGACCTTGTCAGTAATTGCCTTCATTGAGACACTCCTAATTCTAACAAATTTTGAAAGGTTGAGGGATGAGCATCTGTCAAAATTTAAGAGCTGGCGACTGCTACGGATCTGATTTAGAAGGCACCCAGACTTCCATTGTGTGGCCTGTCAGAAATAAATTAAAAGACGGACTGAAATAAATAAATAAATAAATAAAAAGGTCAGGGAAGGTGAACAGAATGATTCCCCCTACCCTTCTGAGAATTGCATAATAAATCAGAGTTTTTCCACTTCCTTCTGTCTGAGCTTTATGCAACACTGGGTTTATTTATTTATTATATGTTCACACACACACACACACACACACACACACACACACACACAGACTAGTTTTCAGGCCAATGGCAGTCTTCTGATGCTGGGCTGTTGGTGAAACTCACAACACATGAACAAATTATGTACAAATGTAGACTTGCCATGGACAAATCTAACGATATTTGGAATTCATCTTTTTTTTTTTTAATAAACACTGTATTAGGTTAATACACTGTATCTGACGAAGTGTGCATGCACACAAAAGCTCATACCAAAATAAAAACTTAGTTGGTCTTTAAGGTGCTACTGAAGGAATTTTTTTATTTTGCTTCGACTCAGACCAACACGGCTACTTACCTGTATTAGGTTAAGTTTAGGTTAACTACAAGAACAATCATGTAATGTTTATAAGGTTTCTTTTGGTTTTATATATATACACAGAGAGAGATTTCTTTGAGACAATGTTCTGGGAGTCCTCCTCCTTTTCAGCTGGAGAAAGGGGAATGGGATGTGAGTGCTGAGCTTGAAGTTGGGGTAGAGTCAAATAGTGTGTTTTGAGAGATCCCTGTCGATGCCAGACATCCCAGGAGAAGAGAGAGACAGCAGCCTAAACCAGCCCCCATCATGCCACCTACTAGAGTTATCTCCCCATCAACTGAGAAGACCCAGCCTATGGGCAGGAGTGAGTAGAAGAACATTTCTCTCCCTATCACATAACAATAGGAGTTATAGACAACCAATGAAGCCGAATGCTGGAAGATTGGGGAGCGATAAACGAAAACCCTTCTTCCCATGGTGCTCAGTTAGACTACAGCATACCTGCCAAGTTCTGGCCTGAGAAATAAGGGACTGGACTGGAAGTAGCAGACCGGAAGTAGCGCTGTCGCCATTTTGGAATTGGGCGGAGCATTCTCAGAAGCGACTTTTGATGCTGCTCTGCCCTGTTCCAAAATGGCCGCCGCACCAGAAGTCGTGCTGCAGCCATTTTGGAACTGGGGAAAGCAGCATAAAAAGTCGCTTCTGAGCATGCTCCGCCCAGTTCCAAAATGGCCGCCACACCAGAATAAACCGGGCAAAAACAAAAAAAAAATCCATTTTTCGGCTGGGGACAGCTGGAAAAACGGGGGTTTCCCAGGGAATACGGGGGACTTGGCAGCTATGGACTACAGAATTCACTCTCACAGTGAGCTGGCCACCAGCTTGGATGGTATAAAAAGAGGATTGGGCAATTTCATGAAGGAGAAGGCTATCGATGGCTACTAGCCACAATGGCTATGCTCTCCCTCTGCAGCTGGAGGCCTCAACACCTCTGAATACCAGTTGCTGGAAGCTGCAGTATGGGAGAGAGTTGTTGTTGTGATCAGTGTCCTGTTTGCGGGCTTCTCTTTTGGGGTATCTGGCTGTCCGCTATGAAAATGGGACCCAGGATGAGATGGTCCATTTGCTTGATCCAGAAGACTCTTCTTAGGCCCAGTTTTCCCTCTGGCCCCCTACCAGAACGGAACATGGCCCTGGGACTTTGAAGCATCCCTTCCTACTGATCTCTCCCAGTGCTGTCAACTCTAACCAGCAGTGGCTTTCCAATACAGGCAAGTCACAGGTCTTCCTCAGCCTTGATCACTGGAGATGCCAAGGACTGACCAGGGGGCTTTGCACAGGCCAAGCATCTGTGCTGCCTTTGCATGGATAATTAAATATATATATTTTCCGTTTTTTTTAATTTAAAAGAAATCTTTATTTGCATACTTTAAAAAATACAAAAATACAAAGAAAACTCAAGAATAATACAAAAGGAATACAGAATTTTTTAAAAAAATACAAATACAGATTTACAAATAAATCACTTACAAATATATAAAAAAGAGAGAGAGAGAAGGAAACAAGAAGAAAAGGGGGAAAAGGGGGGGGGAGATACCAAAGAGAAAATCAAAAAGAATTTTTTAAAAAAATTAACTTCCTATTGTTTGGACATTGCTTTCCTTATTAGAAACTTAACTTTCTCCTGCTTTATCTTATCCTGCTTAATTTACATAGCTATCTAACTCTGTTATCTAATGCAAATGTTTTAATCTATCTTATTTATCTATCTATCTATGTTCTATTCTCTGAGGATTTAAAGGAAAAACCAAAAGAAAATTTAATGATGAATATTTTCTATATGTATTTCAATCGAAGCATATCACCAAATTTATATTTATATTTTCTTTAATTAAATAACCTTCTACATATTTCCATTCTGCTTTACATTTTTTGCTTTGGGGTATTCCTAATTGCTGCTGTAAATATCGTTGCAATTGATGATGGCTGCATTCCAGTTTCGCCCGCTGTTTTCCACTTGGAAACGCTCCCTCGCCCTTGATACTTTCAACAGGCACCAGGGCCCACTCTCCTATGCAGACTTTTAATGCCTTGAAGATGCCAAGGGGCAAACGGATGCTGTTGGAAGACAAATGGACACCAAGAGGCCACATCAGCACCTATCCACCTACTCTGATTGATGGGTGTTTTCTTCACAGAGAAGGAGGTATGGAGGAAGATTTATGGGGATAGTGAAGTACAAATCCTCTCCCCTTCACAGCCTACAGTCGGATTAGTGTTAGCTTTGTCTTTTGATCAATAACACCTTTGCTTTCTCTCCCCCCCCCCGCCATTCTCTTTCTGTGTTACAGTGGTCATATCCACAACACACATTTCAAGCAAAATAAAAAAATTCCTTCAGTAGCACCTTAAAGACCAACTAAGTTTTTATTTTGGTGTGAGCTTTCGTGTGCATGCACACTTCTTCAGATACACTTGAAAGAGAAGTCAGTCCCTTATGTATATACAGAGGGTGGGAATGGGTGATGGGCTGATGGGAGTGGTAAACCTGTAGATGGCTGTTAACGACTGCTGATGACTGTAATTGGTCCTGCAGGGGGAAAGCAAGGGCTGAGGCGCTAAAGAAAGCTTGATCATGCATAATGAGATAAGAATCCAATGTCTTTGTTCATCCCAGGTGGCTACATGGTTTTAAGCTTGGTAATGAGTTCCAATTCAGCAACTTCTCTTTCCAGTCTGTTCCAGTTGCTGAATTGGAATTCATTACCAATTGGAACTCATTTACCACTCCCATCAGCCCATCACCCATTCCCACCCCCCCAACCCTCTGTATATACATAAGGGACTGACTTCTGTTTCAAGTGTATCTGAAGAAGTGTGCATGCACACGAAAGCTCATACCAAAATAAAAACTTAGTTGGTCTTTAAGGTGCTACTGAAGGAATTTTTTTTTTATTTTGCTTCGACTCAGACCAACACGGCTACCTACCTGTAACACATTTCAAGCATTGTGTTTTCGAGCAACTGGTATTCAAAAGCATTAGTGCCTCCGAATACCAAAAGCATAATGTATGTTTGCCCCACCAGGAGGAAGGGGGAAGGAGCAAGAAAAGGAGATTCAAGAAGGGAACCTGCGCACCTCCCTCTGCCCCTCGTTCACTGCCAGACTGCCCCCTCTCTTTCGATAGACCTCTGGGTAGACCTAAACCAATTTTGGTTGCTCCCTTAACCCTCTGGATAAATGGCAGAGGCTTCACTACATGCCCACAAAGATCTCAAGCAAATGTTTACTCTTGCCCCAGTATTACTTGGTAAAATGTTCAGATAGCAACCTGGGAGGCCTGCTGTTCTGTAGTTATTAGAGCAATAATGATCTGGATAACATAATTATGACGGACGCTTCCCCTCTGAACTCTGGAATGGCAGTGATCTGTAATGGAACTGATGTTCTGGAATAATCTCTTACCTTCTAGTTGAACAGCCCGAGAAGCCAAGAGGAGCGGCATTGATCATGCACGAAAGTGAAAGCCTCTTCCTTAGCGTCACTGCAGAAAAGAAGGGCACACAAATTCAGAAGAACAGATACCTTCGTCCTCAGCTGAACCAAAAGAGCTACAGATAAAGAGGGAAAGGACCCCTGGACAATTTAGTCCAGTCAAAGGCGACTATGGGGTTGCAGGGTTCATCTCACTTTCAGGCCGAGGGAGCCGGCGTTTGTCCGCAGACAGCTTTCCGGGTCATGTGGCCAGCAGGACTAAACTGCTTCTGGTCCAATGAAACCAGAGCGCATGGAAAGGCCATTTACCTTCCTGCCACAGCGGTACCTATTTATCTACTTGCACTGGTGTGCTTTCAAACTGCTAGGTTGGCAGGAGCTGGGACAGAGCAATGGGAGCTCACTCCATCGCAGGGATTCAAACCGCCGGCCTTCCGATCGGCAAGCCCAAGAGGCTCAGTGGTTTAGACCACAGCACCACCCATGCCCCAGTTATCTGTACTGACTGGCAGCAGCTCTCCATTGTTTCAGACAGCAAATCTCTGCCATCCCTATCTAGCTTTGTGGGTCATGTGGCCAGCAGGACTAAACTGCTTCTGGTCCAATGAAACCAGAGCGCATGGAAAGGCCGTTTACCTTCCTGCCACAGCGGTACCTATTTATCTACTTGCACTGGCGTGCTTTCAAACTGCTAGGTTGGCAGGAGCTGGGACAGAACAACGGGAGCTCACCTCGTCACGGGGATTTTAACTGCCACCTTCCAATCGGTAATCCCACGAGGCTCAGTGGTTTAGACCACAGTGCCACCTGCTCCCCTTAGCTACAGATACAGCAATAAGAGTATTCAGGGGCGTAGGAAGATAGGGGCAGTGGAGGCGGGCCGCCCCGAGCGGCGCAATCCTGGGGGCGCGATCGCAGCTGCCCGCCCTGCCCCCAAAAGACGTGCCCTGCCCCAAAACGTGTGCCCCACCCCCAGAACGTGTGACACGTCCCTGGGGGCAGCACGCCTGCTCTCTGCCCCCGGTGGCGGAGCATGAAGCTCCGCTGCTGAGAGTATTGACAAGCTGGAACCTGTGCAGAGAAGGGCGACCCAGATTGCAATTCTGTTCCTTCCTTTTAATGGGGCAGGAGCAGGGGATGCATTTTCCACACCCTCCTCCCCTGCAAGAAGAGGAGAGATGGACTCTCCCACAGGGGCAATGTGGGTAACCACATGGGGCGATTTGCCCTATAGAAGGAAAGAGGAGATCAGCCTATTTAATCCCCCTCGAGACCATGCTCTCCCATCTTCTCACTGAGACACCCTTACTTCGCCAAACCTTTATTAGGCATTACAAATATCAGAAAACATCCATATATGAAATTTTAAAATAAATACAAATTAAACAGCCATGTGAAATATGTAATAACGAGGATTTTAATTGGAGTTTCTTCCCGCTAAATTGTGCCATTCACCACTAAGAGATACTACTATTGATTAAAGCTTTGCCACCCTTGCAGTTCCCTCTGCGTTAATGTCAGACAGATAGGAATCTGATATTTTCATTGTGCTGCGATATTGGGTGACCCCAATAAAAGGGGATAGTACACATTTGTGTAGCTGGTTGTACAATGAACAGCAGAAAATAATATGTTCTACTGTGTGACAGGCACATTCAAAGAACATCCACAATGTCTATCATTTCTGCCAATGTTTAAATATCTGCCCTTGACCAAAGCTGAGCGGAAAGCGTTCAGTCGGGCTAACATGAAGGCCCTGCATTGGACTGGAATTGTTAATTTTGAAATATATGTGATCCTGCTATCTGTTGTATTTAAGACCCAGAACTTGGGGGAGCACATTTTATTTACGGCTGACTTGATGTTTTGTTTTCCGATGTCCCTTAAACTGTTTTGAATATTGCGATAAATACATTGCTCACTTGAATTATACAAGAGTTCCAAGTCAATACCAATAGATTTGATTTTGCTATGTAAGACTTGGAACCATCTGGATTTATAAGGGTCCTTAAGTATGTAAGTCAGAAAGCAGACTTGAAGGCTGGCAAGGAAAATGGCAATGCAACCAGTATTTTATAGTGTTAGCCCACACCCAATATTCTATTCTATGAGAGCCAGTGTGGTGTAGTGGTTAAGAGTGGTAGACTCGTAATCTGGGGAACCGGGTTCGCTTCCCTGCTCCTCCACATGCAGCTGCTGGGTGACCTTGGGCTAGTCACACTTCTCTGAAGTCTCTCAGCCCCACCCACCTCACAGAGTGTTTGTTGTGGGGGAGGAGAGAAAAGGAGATTGTTAGTCGCTTTGAGACTCCTTCGGGTAGTGATAAAGCGGGACATCAAATCCAAACTCCTCTCCTCCTCCTCCTCCTCCTCCTCCTCCTCCTCCTCCTCCTCCTCCTCCTCCTCCTCCTCCTTCTTCTTCTCCTCCTCCTCCTCCTCCTCCTCCTCCTCCTCCTCCTCCTCCTCCTCCTCCTCCTCCTCCTCCTCCTCCTCCTCCTCCTCCTCCTCCTCCTCCTCCTCCTCCTCCTCCTTCTTCTTCTTCTTCTTCTTCTTCTTCTTCTTCTTCTTCTTCTTCTTCTTCATACTTACACATTGAGACACCCAGCTTCCCACCCGTTTTCCAGTCTGGGCTCTGCTAGCTTCCTTCTTTGAGGTGACTGAGTAGGGTTTTTTTGGGGGGGGGGGATGACACTAATTGCCTGGGGTGATGTGATTTTTGCCTCCTTCACACTGTTGTGTATTGTCTGCCTGGTTGGAATGGTGTTTTGTTAGAAGTTGGATGACCATCTGTCATGTATGATCTCCCAGTACATTGGCTCCCAGTACGTTTCCGAGCACAGTTCAAAGTGTTGGTGCAGACCTTTAAAGCCCTAAACAGCCTTGGTCCAGTATACCTGAAGGAGCGTCTCCACCCTCATCGTTCTGCCCGGACACTGAGGTCCAGTACCGAGGGCCTTCTGGCGGTTCCCTCATTGCGAGAAGCCAAGTTGCAGGGAACCAGGCAGAGGGCCTTCTCCGTGGTGGCGTCCACCCTGTGGAACGCCCTCCCATCAGATGTCAAAGAGGAAAACAGCTACCAGATTTTGAGAAGACATCTGAAGGCAGCCCTGTTGAGGGAGGCTTTTAATGTTTAATAGATTATTTTATTTCATTTTTCTGTTGGAAGTCGCCCAGAGTGGCTGGGGAAACCCAGCCAGATGGGTGGGGTATAAATAATAAATTATTTATTATTATTATTATTATTATTATTATTATTATTGTTATTATTATTATGAGATTTCTGCCTTGCAGGGGGTTGGTCTCTGTCAGAAGCACTGTCACATTATCACTCATAAGAAAATTGAGAGCCAGGGTGAGATTTGAACTGGCAGCTGGTGGGCCTCTGTGGGAACACTAGATGGATCCTCAGTCTGATACAGTTAGAGTCTTCTCTCATATCTCAGATACCCTGCAAAGTACACCAGTGCAGTTTTTCAGCCCACACTGACAAAGTGGAGCTGGGTAAATGTGGTTTGCCTGAGGCTTCCTGGTGAGTTAAGATCCGAGGTGAGATTCGAACTGGCAGCTCAGCAGCACACATTGTCAGGTACAAGGTGAAACCATCTTTCATGCAACATGAAATACAAGCATGCTTATATGTGTATGACCAGCGGGGACCCAAATCCACAAGTCAGCCCGTTCTGGAAGACTGACTGCTGAAAGGCACAGTGGATAGAGAAGAGGACTTATTAAAAGTTTGACTGCCAGGGGATGGTTTCTGAAATGCGCTTGCACTGACAATAAGATAGATAAGAGGGGGAGGATCAAAGGAGGACTTATTTTCATTCCGGCTGCTTCTGCTCTCACTGAGTATAAGGAGCAACAAATCATTCCATTGACCTTCAGAGGACTTTGGCGGAGAAAACTGTGCCATGAATGGGGGGGAATTGTGTACGATGCTAGCAGACTCGGACTGCAGACTAATTCATTTTATAGTTTTGTTCCCTCAAAGCAGCAGATGAGGTAGTAAAACAGGAGTGAGGGAGCTTAGACCAAGAGGTCCAGAAGAGGGCAACCAAAATGGTCAAAGGCCTGGAAACGATGCCTTATGAGGAACGGCTTAGGGAGCTGGGTATGTTTAGCCTGGAGAAGAGAAGGTTAAGGGGTGATATGATAGCCATGTTCAAATATATAAAAGGATGTCATATAGAGGAGGGAGAAAGGTTGTTTTCTGCTGCTCCAGAGAAGCGGATACGGAGCAACGGATTCAAACTACAAGAAAGAAAATTCCACCTAAACATTAGGAAGAACTTCCTGACAGTAAGAGCTGTTCGGCAGTGGAATTTGCTGCCAAGGAGTGTGGTGGAGTCTCCTTCTTTGGAGGTCTTTAAGCAGAGGCTTGACAGCCATCTGTCAGGAATGCTTTGATGGTGTTTCCTGCTTGGCAGGGGGTTGGACTGGATGGCCCTTGTGGTCTCTTCCAACTCTATGATTCTATGATTCTATGATTCTAAATGTGGCCCTCTAAACCTCTCTTTCTGGCACTCGAGATTCTCCCGAGGTGACGGCTGTTTCCAGTCGTGTTCCATGCCCTCCTTGAGTGGTTTGGAGTTCTTTTTTGCTCATCTAGAATGTGTCCTTGAACTGTGATAATTCCTTTTGCTGGCCTGGATAGAAGATGAATAGACGTTCTTTTATTTATCAGTTAGTCAGTCAGGGCCTTGCCCTCCCCAGCCAGGTGGAAAGAAGCTAGAAGGTCTTGCAGGACTCAGCCAAGAACATAACAAGAGTCTAGATCAGGCCAGTGGCCCATCAAATCCAGCATCCTGTTCTCACAGTGGCCAACCAGATGCTTGCAATTAGGACTCATGCACAAGAGCTCTCTCCGCTTCTGAGGTTTCTAGAAACTGTTATTCAGAAGCTTTGGTGCCTCCTGCCATGGAAGGCAGAACAGAGCCATTGTGGCTGGTAGCCATTGATAGCTTCATCCTCCATGAAGATAATGAGCCATCCCATTCTTTGCTTCTGAACCATATTTGAGTCACTTCTGTTTCTCTGGCTACATACCTTATTTGCCATACCATTTCTGTCAGGGGGACTCCCTACAGGGAACCTCCCCCCGTCATCCTGACCAGCACTTCGCCCAGTGACAGCACGAGCAGCGAGTCAGGAGGAGGGAATGAGGAATGGAGCAGAATGGAGAGAGGGCTCAGTGAGGTGTCTGAGCCCTGGCAACACTATGGGGAACAAAGTGTGCAGGAGGGGCTCAGAGACGCGTCAAAGCATTGGCACCACTCAGGTCGAGGGTCAGCGGATGAGGGGCTCAGCGGGATGTCGGAGCCCAGGTGCCGCCCCAGCCAGCAAGAGGGGAGACCTCTCCTTCCGGCGCCCGAATTGAGGCGCGCGCCCACACGTAGGGCGAAGGGGCGGCGTTTTGGGGTGCCCAGGCTTTTATGCTGGCTGGAAAGCAGACGGAAGCCATTGCCGGGTTCTGAATCGGACTAGGCGGTCATGTTTTATGCTATCTCTGCGCTGTAAATAGTATGCCCAATAAAACTCTTGAAGACAGCGCAGACTGGAGCGCCGTTACTCGAGAGCAGCCGCAACAACCCCCTGACAATTTCCATAGTTTGTTTAAAAGTCATGCCACCCATTGTTTTGGGTTCAGTTGTTGCCATTCCCAGCCTGCCACCTCTGGCCCACAGAGGCTGTAAGCTCTCCTGAACTTGAGGGTGAATTGCTGCCAGAATCCCATCTAGCACAGAACCCTGTGAATCTTTTTCTGCCCTTTACAATTCTTGGCATTTTTACACAAAGTCAAGGAGCAAAAGGACGTTGGCCAACCATGACTGAAAACTTGGCTGGGGAGATATCAAACACCTGAAGTGTCCTTCATATCACCACATTGCAGGTGCCCTTCCATCTGTCTCAATATTTCAACACTATTTCAGATATATAGGGGGGAGGGAGAGAAAGAATAAGGTGAGAACAAGGCTGGAGGAAAGTACACCGTGTCGAAGACTGGCAAATTTCAGCAAATGTCTTAGACAGACTGAGATTACCAGAGCAGAACCAAAGGAGAACCAGGGGCTGGTGGATGGAGCCAGAAGGTTGAGTCAGAATGTAAGAGGAGCTTTGCTGCATCCAAACAACGGGCCTGGAAACAATGCCTCATAAGGCCTGGAAACGATGCCTTATGAGGAACGGCTTAGGGAGCTGGGTATGTTTAGCCTGGAGAAGAGAAGGTTAAGGGGTGATATGATAGCCATGTTCAAATATATGAAAGGATGTCATATGGAGGAGGGAGAAAGATTGTTTTCTGCTGCTCCAGAGAAGCGGACACGGAGCAATGGATTCAAACTACAAGAAAGAAGATTCCACCTAAACATTAGGAAGAACTTCCTGACAGTAAGAGCTGTTCGGCAGTGGAATTTGCTACGAAGGAGTGTGGTGGAGTCTCCTTCTTTGGAGGTCTTTAAGCAGAGGCTTGACAGGCATATGTCAAGAATGCTTTGATGGTGTTTCCTGCTTGGCAGGGGGTTGGACTGGATGGCCCTTGTGGTCTCTTCCAACTCTATGATTCTATGATTCTATGAATCTAGTCCAATACAGTGGTACCTTGGTTCTCAAACTTAATCCGTTCTGGAAGTCTGCTCCAAAACCAAAGCATTCCAAAACCAAGGCACGCTTTCCCATAAAACGTAATGCAAAACGGATTAATCCGTTCCAGACTTTTAAAAACAATTCCTAAAACAGCAATTTGACATGGATTTTACTATCTAAGAAGACCATTGATCCATAAAATGAAAGCAGTACTGTACTATAAAGTAAATATGACAGTATTATAGATGTTAAAAATTAAAATTATTATTTTTTCTTACCTGCACTGATGCTAGTCATTGTTTGGCTTTTATCCATTTCTGCAGTCACACAAGCAATCAATCAGTAGCTGAACTGAATTCTACACAGTCACAAAAACAAATTAACTGAAAAAGCCTCAAAAACAAAATGCAAAATAAATAGCAAAAAAAGGTGCCAAGCTTAATCTATTCTGGAAGTCTGTTTGACTTCCGAAATGTTCAAAAACCAAGGCGCAGCTTCTGATTGATGCAGGTGCCCTAGAAACAATAGCCGACAGCCGCATCAAACGTTCAGCTTCTGAAAAACGTTTGAAAACCGGAACACTTGCTTCCGTGTTTTTGGCATTTGAGAACCGAGGCGTTTGAATACCAAGGCATTTGAGAACCAAGGAACCACTGTATCTTCACACTGTGAAAAGCCACCACAGTTTAAGGATAGTCACAAACTAGAACATGCGCAGAGAAAGGTGACCAAGATGATCAAGGGTCTGGAAACAACGTCTTATGAGGAACGGTTGAGGAAGATGATGTATGTTTAGCCTGGGGAAGAGGAGACTAAGAGATGATAGGATAGCCAACTTCAGATTTATCGAGAGCAGCCACATGGAAGATCATAGAATCATAGAATCGTAGAGTTGGAAGAGACCACAAGGGCCATCCAGTCCAACCCCAGGCCGAGCAGGAAACATCATCAAAGCATTCCTGACATATGCCTGTCAAGCCTCTGCTTAAAGACCTCCAAAGAAGGAGACTCCACCACACTCCTTGGTAGCAAATTCCACTGTTGAACAGCTCTTACTGTCAGGAAGTTCTTCCTAATGTTTAGGTGGAATCTTCTTTCTTGTAGTTTGAATCCATTGCTCCGTGTCCGCTTCTCTGGAGCAGCAGAAAACAACCTTTCTCCCTCCTCTATATGACATCCTTTTATATATTTGAAAGATGGAGAAAGCTTGTTTTCTGCTGCTCTGGAGGTTAGGACCAGAACGAATAGATTCACACAGCAAAAAGGGATATTCTGACTCAACATCAGGAAGAAGTTTCCAATGGCAAGAGATGTTCAACAGTGGAATGGACCACCTCAGAAGGTGGTGGACTCTTCTTCCTTGGAGGCTTTTAAGCAGATATTGATTGATCATGTACCAGGGATTCTATAGCTGTGATTGCTGCATTGCAGGGAATCGAACAAGTTGACCCTTGGAGGCCCTTCAGCTCTACAATTCTATGATTCTATGAAATGAAATGAGGTTGAGGGCTGCATCTCGCCCCAAGGCAGTTCAGCAGGTGAAGCTGTCTCCTGGTCCATGACTACTGCCCAATATGCATCTCGCACCACCCCTGGTCCTTCAGCTTATCAGCAGCGGAAGGCTTTTGGCTAGTGGGTGAGCTCTAAAATACCAATGAAAGAAGCAAAAGAGAGCTTTGGAACCACCTCTGTATAAAACACTAAACGGGGATCTAGGGAAAGGGCTGAGGCTCAGTGGGTAGAGCAACTGCTTTGCATGCAGATAGTCCAAGGTTCATTCCCTGGCATCTCCAGGTAGGGCTGAGGATGCCTTCTGTCCCAAAACCCAGAGAGCTGTCAATGATAAGTATAGACAATGTTGTAGTTGTTGTTGTTTACAGGAAGGTCTTAGCACAGTGATGCTGCTGGTCTATGACCATAATAAACTGATTAATTGATGGATTAGCTGAGTGGTAGAGCATGAGTTTTACATGCAGGTGGTCTTAGGTCCCATCCCTGGTGCATCCAGGGACGATTGAGAATGTCCCCTGCCTGAAACCCTGGAGAGTCGCTGCCAGTCAGTGTAGACAATACAGTGGTACCTCGGTTTACAAACACAATTGGTTCTGGAAGTCTGTACTTAACCTGAAGCGTACTTAACCTGAAGTGAACTTTCCCATCAAAAGTAATGGAAAGTGGATTAATCCGTTCCAGACAGTCCGTGGAGTACTTAAACTGAAGCGTACTTAACCTGAAGTGAACTTTCCCATTGAAAGTAATGGAAAGTGAATTAATCTATTCCAGACGGGTCCACAGAGTACTCAACCTGAAGCGTACTTAACCCAAAGTATGAGTGTAATTGGTTCCGGAAGTCTGTACTTAACCTGAAGCGTACTTAACCTGAAGCGAACTTTCCCATTGAAAGTAATGGAAAGTGGATTAATCTGTTCCAGACAGGTCCGCAGAGTACTTAAACTGAAAATACTTAAACCGAGGTATGACTGTACTGGTTAGATGGACCAATTGACTCAAGTATAAGGCAGCTGTTGTCTTTGTCCATGGAGTTTTCTTGGCAGGGATACTGGAGTGACTTGCCAGTTCCTTCTCCAGGTGGATCACGTTTAGTCAAAACTCTCCACTATGACCTGTCCATCTTGGGTGGCCCTGCATGGCATAGCTCATAGCTTCTCTGAGTTATTCAAGCCCCTTCGCCATGACAAGGCATTGATCCATGAAGAGAGCTGGACCATAAAGAAGGCTGATCGCCGAAGAATTTATGCTTTTGAATTATGGTGCTGGAGGAGACTCTTGAGAGTCCCATGGACTGCAAGAAGATCAAACCTATCCATTCTGAAGGAAATCAGCCCTGAGTGCTCACTGGAAGGACAGATCGTGAAGCTGAGGCTCCAATACTTTGGCCACCTCATGAGAAGAGAAGAATCCTTGGAAAAGACCCTGATGTTGGGAAAGATTGAGGACACTAGGAGAAGGGGATGACAGAGGACGAGATGGTTGGACAGTGTTCTTGAAGCTACGAACATGAGTTTGACCAAAGTGCAGGAGGCAGTGCAAGACAGGAGTGCCTGGCGTGCTCTGGTCCATGGGGTCACGAAGAGTCGGACACGACTAAACGACTAAACAACAACAATAAGGCAGCTACTTAGGTTGATACATCAGTATGTATGAGAATGAATTACATGCAGCCAGAAACATAGGTTCCACCCTTGCCTTTTTAAAATGACACAGCTGTGCTATATTTTGGCTCAATTATTCATCAGTTTCCCTCTACCTAAACTTCACCTGTATTTTCAAAGGAATGTAAGCTTGCAACCACTACTACTGTTAATAAAGAGCTTCCCATCACCCCCTCCTATAATTAGAAAATTACTTAGATTTAACATGCAGTCAGACTAAAACCTTTGGTTGTGCAGCAAATGAAATAAGAGATTAATTTGGTGCAATTATGAAGCTGCAAAGTCAATTTGGCTGATTGCAGTTAAATGTAGGGAATGTGTGGCATTTTAAATACTGTAGTATGGTGTCAAAGTATTTCTCCTTTTTAATTAACAGACTTTCCAGTTTATTGAATGCTCCGCTGCCAAAGGACTGTAGCACACACACTCCCACCGCAAAACGAAGAGGGGGAAGAGGAAAGAAAAAAAAGATATACTGTTGCTGAACATTACCTGAAGCAGATAATAAATCTGATCATTTGAATCTGAGAAAACACTCCTATTAATCTTAATCACCAGGAGAAATCTCTTTCAGATCTGTGGTATCCAATACATTTTTTTTGATAAAAAATTAGCAGACTTCCACGAGCCGCTGAATGGGATTTATCGCTGGAAGGGAAGATGAAATTGTAAGCTTTGGATTAAATTTACCAGGCAGTTCTACTGTAAACACCACATGGGAAACAGAGCCTTTTGCATGCTCAGACCTTTAAACCTCCCCCTTAAATAAATTCAAAGAAGACTCAAATTTTTGGTTTGGTTTTTGGCAGAATTTAGGCCACAACTTTATTGATTACAGCAAGCGAGTGGTTGCATAGGCTCTGGTTCGACTAGCTCTCTGCACCGTTGCAGGTAGCGCTGACCCAGGGCTCTACCATAGGTCAGTCTAGGGTGAACACCTGGAATGGCGGAAAGCTGGGGACATGCTATGTCCACCACCCAGAAGTCCCCCTGGACTAAGGCATCTGCACAACCCCCTCACAGGGTTGACCAAACCATTGAGTCCCTGGATTCCTTTAACTGAATACCCCTTCACTGTTGGATTTTTTGAATAGTCAAGTTACTTTAGAGCCGGTCTAATGTAAATACTATCTGTTTAAGAGAAACAGGTGCCGGTGTTTCTGTTAATTGCTCACAGGTGTGGGCTCTGCTTCTTGTATATAAGGCTCTGCCAGAAAGCCTTCGGTATCTCTTAGTTAGATCTTTCAGTTTGATTCATCCCTAAGTAGATCACTCTCTCAGTTGTTCTCAGTTTAAGAGATTCCTCAGTTGAATCTTAGTATGAGAGTTGCTTAGTTATAATGCTAGTTTGCTGTTAATTCTTGGGTAGTTTTAATGGGAGTTTTGTGGGAATTTTGTGGGAGGTTTGGAAAGTGGGTAGATAACATTGCTAAGAGAGAAAGCATTTATCTTTAGTTTAAAGTCTCTTTAGAGTCAGTTTGTTTTTCAGTTAAAGAAACCCAACCGTTTATATTTTCATCTGCATACTTTTACAAGTGTGCAGCTAGTAAGGGGTTTCATATAAGGGAGATAATACCCTACGCTCTTGGTGGTGTTTTCTTAGCCAGGTCAACTTCTGACTGCATATACTCTGCGTGAAGCGTACTTTAAAGGGCCGCTGTAAAACTGGGATATATGATTTAGGTTAAGCAAGTTTCAATACCCAGTTTTCTCCAATATTATTCTTATTATACATATTATTTTCCAATATTCACACAGGGATGGCGAGACCGTTCCCCCATCCCCATCCCCAGCACCTGAACCAGAATCTATCTGCCCCCTGCTGAAAAAGTTTGCTGACCCCTGTTCCTGCTCAACTTCATGGCACGTGAACTACCACATAAAGTGCTCCCCAGCCAGGAAGAGTGGGCAAAAGTCTCCCTCCTTGCTAAGTGAGCCTTGGGTAAGGGAACCCCAACCTGCTCCCTCAAGCCCTGCTGTGCAACATTCACCATGAATCATAGAATTGTAGAGTTGTAAGGAACCATGAGGGTGCTTTAGCGCAACCCCCTGGAATGCAGGGATATTTTGCCCAATGTGGGGCTTGAACCCACAACCCTGGGATGAAAAGTCTCGTGCTCTACCAACTGAGCTATCCCAGATCACACAGGCCAGGCCCCAAGGGAACCTCCCAATTATCCTCAAGCTTCCAGCTCCAGGGGATAACTCAAGAGCACCTCTCATTCCCCCACCCACCCAGTGCCCCAGGGATTTAGTAGATCTAGATCTACCCACACTGAATGCCAATCTGCCAAGTAATTCCACATTAGCAGAATATGCTCTACAGTGTGAATAAGGCCAAAACAAGAGTCCCAAGAGCCAATCAGGAGCTCCCCCCCCCAAATTACAACTCAGCCCCTCAAAGCTGGCTAGACAAAGCCCATACCAGTGTTGGATTTGGGGTGGTGCAGGCAGGTCCCTCACTCAGGGTGAGCAGCTGAGGGGGCACAAAATTAAGAAGATCCATTCTGGGGTGCTAAATTTTGGCCTCACACAGGGTGTCATGTGGAAGATCACTGTTATGTACTGAGCTGAATCATAGAACAATAGGATCCAGAATCAGCAGTCTTATTGGTCCGCAGGAGCCACCCAATCCAACTCCAGGTGGAAGTGAATCCGCAACCTGACTGGCCTGCAGGAGCAGCCAATCAGGCTGCTGGCAGAAGTCAATCCACAAACTGATTGGCCCACAGGTGTAGCCCTGAAGTAGCCAATCGCGCAAAGCCCATTATGTAAATAATGTATATAAGCAGATGGTTTTGGGGAAAGGCCATTCTTCTTCTCCTTGATGAGTAAGAGCTGAATAAAGAGCATGAAATTCACTCTCGACTCTGAGTATATTTCAATCACCAAAGTCTGCCCATGCCCACATTGCAGAGGGAGGGAGGGTGCTCCAAAGCAAAAGGGGTGGCATGAGGAGGTGGAGCAGCCCTTAACAGAAGGCTATTTTTCTCCCTTAAATTGGTCCTATGGACTCTCTTGTGGCTTCTAGGCTGCCACCCCTCCTCTCCCCTTAGAGGAGGAGATAGCCTTGAGTCTCCTTTCCTCCAAGGGGTGGGTGAGACAAACCCACCCCCACCACCGGCAGGAATTTCACAAGACTGCTGATAAGACTCAGCTCCAAATCCCCAAAGCAGCCGAGAAACTGCTGAGATGGGGCGGCTGGGGGAGAGGCCCAATTTGAAGTGTGAGTTTGTCACTTAGCAGTGGCAGCAATCACATTCTCTTTTAATGAGAGCAAAGATCCTGTGAGTATATGGCACTAATGGGATGTGGAATTTTTAATCCACCGCCTTCTCTTTATGGATGCGTCTTATGCAACAGCACATCTGGGCATATGTGTTTCTTGGGGTGCGGTGGGAAGCTTCACAGAGTGTCGTGGCATCCTACACAGCAACTGGTTTATTGTGGCATCTACTTAGCTCTGTATCATACAGAACCCAAACATGCAAAAGACCACAGCATTCTGAAGAGGTCAGCTTCACTCCTGCAGTACAGCTCAGTCAGTAGAGTATGAGTTTCTTAATCCTAGGGTCCTGGGTGTGAGCCCCACATTGGGTGAAAGATTCCTGCATTGCAGGGAGCAGGAGTAGACGACCCTCACTGCCCCTTCCAACTCTACAATTTTTTCAACAAGGATAGCTAAGCCGGTAGACAATGAGACTCTTAATCTTAGGGTTGTGGATTCGAGCCCCGTGTTGTGTAAAAGATTCCTCGATTGCAAGGGGTTTGGGCTAGATAACCATTGTGGTCCCTTCCAACTCGGCCATTCTATGATTCTATACCCATAGCTTGAGAAAAATTCGGAGTTTGAATGGGAAAGAATCACAAATGCTGGTGAAATCCTAGTTCAGCCATTCCATTCTGGAGCCTCACTGTGACCTTTCGTTGCTGAAAATGTTGCGTTCGAGGTCAGTGACACGAATGTCTCCCTGGCTCACGATGAACCTCTGAAGTAGCTTCCTTCGTCATAAACTGAGTTGCACCTAGAAGGATGTGTCAGAAACAGAGTTTTCCTCTTCTTCGAATGCTTTCCTCCTCACTGAAAGGAAAGAACCAAAGCGAGGCGCGGGGCGGGCGGGGGAATCTGAAATACCAAGGACTGACCTTTCTCTCCCCATCACTTTCTGTTGGAGCTGAGCATTAACCTAGAAAAGGGGTTGCAGGCAACACGGGGAAGTGTGGGGTTCAGCTGAGAAAGGTACTGAGCAAATGCGATGGTTTGCTGTACAAAGTTCTCTTGCCGGCCCCGACTCGACCTTTAAATCTTCCAGAGGGAAATGCTGGTGACATTTCTGCATGCCTCCCTCCACACACCCTTGCACATGCATGCACACGCCACACTCTGTGATAGGCACCGTTTTCACCACCCTGGGAATGGCAGATTCGAAACATCCTCTGGCCAGTTTGTCTTCGTCACAGACCTTCACTCCAGTGTTCAAAAATCTCTCCTCCATCTCTGGCACATGCCTATCAGTAGTGAAACCGAAGGAGGTAACTTAGGACTGGAGATATCACCTGTAAGAGAAGCAGAGGAAGAGCAATCAATAAGGACACCCAAAGCCCATTGGTATTTATTGTTGTTATCCAGTGTTGTTGTTTTTCTGGGGGGGGGGACACAGGGGGACGCGTACCCTTAAACATTTGTGTTGCCCCGACCGGTTGACGGACAGACTGACATGCCAGCTATCTCTGCAGTAGCAGCGCAGACTGAGCTCCGTCATTCTCCCTGCCGGTGCCCAGGGAGGGGAGTCTGGGGTGGCCGCAGTGGAGACAACGGCCCTCCTTCCAGTTCTAGGTACAGGTAGGTAGCCATGTTGGTCTGCCGTAGTCGAAACAAAATAAAAAATTCCTTCCAGTAGCACCTTGGAGACCAACTAAGTTTGTCATTGGTGTGAGCTTTTATGTGCATGCACACTTCTTCAGATACACTGAAACGGAAGTCACAAGACCCTTACATATAGTGAGAGGGTGGGGAGGGGTATTACTCAGAAGGGTGGTGGGAATGGGTGATTGGCTGATAGGTGTGGTAAACCTGTGGACGACTGCAAGTGGTCTTACAGGAAAAAGCAAGGGGTGAGATGGCTAAAAATAGCTTTGTCATGTATAATGAGATAAGAATCCAATGTCTCTGTTCAGACCAGGTCTCCCCATGGTTTTAAGTTTGGTAATAAGTTGCAATTCAGCAACTTCTCTTTCCAGTCTATTTCTGAAATTCTTTTGTAATAAGACAGCTACTTTGAGATCTTGTATAGAACGTCCTGGGAGATTGAAGTGTTCTCCTACTGGTTTCTCTGTCTTGTGATTCCTGGTGTCAGATTTATGTCCATTTATCCTTTGGCATAGGGTTTGGCCTCCCAGTGACGGAGAAAGCCACTCGGGCACCTGGGACGCATTGTGGGTCCTCCGGAGTCTGCCTGTCTCCTCCCACTCAGCAGCCCTACAGCTGGGGGGGGGCAGCGGGCTGACAATTTGGGCAGGGCACAGCCTGTGCGCGCCCTAGCCTCCGCATCGCTCCCAGGAGAGACACGTGGCTCGGGCGCGCGGCAGGCCCCGCGGTGAGTACAGCCTGGCATTTTGTTACCTCCCTCAGTGGTGACACACGGGACGGACCGCCCCCCACCACACCCCCTTGCTCCGCCCAGTTGGTTAGAGCGTGGTACAGATAATGCCAAGGTTGCTGGTTCGATCCCCGTGAGGGACACCTGCATATTCCTGCATTGCAGGGGGTTGGACTAGATGATCCTCAGGGTCCCTTCCAACTCTATGATTCTATGAACCTATCATTCATTCCTTCTCCTCTTGCCAGGCTAGAGCCAGCCAGCCACTGCTTGTCCCTCCTCACTCAAGCCAATCCCACAATCCCACTGTCGCCTTTGCCTGGGACCCTCACATCCCTCTTAGCACCTCCACCTTGAGTCTCTCATCCAAGGATTGGGAGGGGGTTGGGAGGGGAGGAAGGGGGCGAGGGGGAGGGGGAGCAGCCAAAATGAGAGTACCCATAAACTTTTTTTAAAGAAAAAAAGCACAGTTATCTAATATTTTTTGCATACCTCCTGATTGTAAAAGCACACGCCCCTTCAAAGCAGTTTACGAAAAGATTTTTTAAAAATCAAATCCCTGCCAAAAAGAATTGAAACAACAATTAAAAAATCTAAACCAGCAATAAGCTAAAACAAAAACAAAAACTTGCACATTAGCATGCTGGATATCTGGGTAGGCGCTTGGATTTTTTTCACCAGTGTAGTAAAAGCACCTAACTGGTGTCAATAGGCAGGGAGTTCCGAAGTGTGGATGCTGCCACACTAAAAGAGCCATTTCTTACAAGCACAGAATGAGAATTATGTGGCACCTATAAGGCTACCGACTAAACATTAGGAAGAGTTTTCTGATGGGAAGAGCTGTTTGACAGTGGCACAAAGTAGCTTGGAAAGCTTCCTTGGAAGTTTTAAAGCAGAAGTTGGGTTCTTTTTAGCTGAGATTTTAGGGGGTCAGACAACTCACAGGGTACCTTCCAGCTCTACGCTTCTATTATTTTTTGCCTTTTAAAAATGTCTTATTTTCCAAACCGCTCTGCGATGAGAAAAGTTGTTCATCTCTGCTAATTAAAGAGTCCCTCACTCACATTTCAGCTGTTTTTTTCAGGCTGGTTGTTTCATACGGAGACTGATCCATGAGTGCCTTCCCAGGGGGGGCCTGATGCTTCCCCCTCCATTAAAAGGAGCAGGGCGGTCCCCACCCCTGCAGAGACCAGCAATGAGGCTGGGGGATTTTTAAAGGAATGGGGTTGACTTTGAAGTTCTGTATCACAGTGCACAGGGGCAGGGGGAGCCAGTTTTATTGTTAGGAGGCTTCTCCTGGGGAAGAGAGCGAAACATGCACTGTTCGGCTAGGCTTTGATGTTGTTTGCTGAACAGAGAGGGACGGGCTGATGCAGCAAGTCAGGTACCCAGAGTATATAGCCAGGCAAAGCTGCAGAATTGAAAAGATCCATCAGGAAGTTTGCCTCCGGAGGATCGCCATGTCATCGAGACCTAGAAACATTGATCGAGGCAATGAAAGAGAGGGCTTTCTCTGCCCAGCAAGCCAGATACCCAAAATTTTAAATGCAGCAATGTCACCATTGTAGCACTTGGTGGGTAGAGCCCACCTGCCTGTTAACATAGTACTCAAATTGTGCTTAAGCAGAGTTGCATGGTAAAAACAAAACAAAAAAAATCACACTAAGAGGTGTTGTCTTTTGCCCAATGCAAGGTGGTTCTTTTGAAATGAGATTCAGAAGCAATACAAAATACGCAAGCAGGGCCGGCCCTAAGGCAAGGCTGGGTGGCACAATGTGCCAGGGCGCTGGGCCGCCAGGGGGCGCCGCGCTGCTGCACCTGCAGCAGCCGCGCTGCGCCCACTAGACAGCCGTGCTGGGCAACGGGCCGGGGGGGGGGGCGCCGGAAGGATCTTTGCACCACAGTGCCAGGTATGCTTAAAACGGCAAGTGAGTGAGAAGATTAAAGATTTTATTCTAAACAGCAAGAAAGACACACACACACACACACAGGCCCGTCCTAGCCATAGAGGCTAGTGCTGCGGAGAACCATGGCACCGGGCTCTGGAAGGGCGCCAAGTGAGTGCAGGGTTCCGGCGATCTGGCCAGGACTGTGCTCCTTCCCCGATAACTCCGCGCGCGCTGCGCCTCCTTCTCGTTTCCCCAGCGCTGGGTTCCGCTCAGTCGAACTTCGCCACCAGCATGCGCACAGCGCCCAAGCAGCTCTTGCTGGTCCCGCGGTGCGCGCGCTGGTGGCGAAGCTTGACTGAGCGGAACCCAGCGCTGGGGAAACGAGAAGGAGGCGCAGCGTGGAGTCCTCGGAGGTGGCCTCCCACTGCTGCTGCGGTCCGCTTGGCACTCCCGGGCCCTTGGAGAGGCTCTGGAGGGGGGCGCTGGAGGGACCTTAGCGCCAGGGTGCTGGATGGGCTTAAGACGGCCCTGCACACACACACACACACACACACACACACACACACACACACCAAGCAAGTACTTCAACCTGCCACTTGGAAGCCCTCAGTAAGCAGTGAAGTGACTCCCCCAGGTAGCCTCAGTTTGCACGGCCCTGCGGCTGGTCAGTCCGTGCACGAGCTTCAAATAAACTCTGCCCAAACCATCCGATTTTATAGATAGCCTGTGTGGCTCGCTACGTGCAGATCATCCATTAGCCACCCCCTCCCAATGCCTCACTTTCTCAAAACAATGTCCAACATCAAAGAAGGCACCCAGCATTATCCTCAACAACTGATTAAGGCAGCTGGGGGAGGGGGGCGTGCTTCACCTCCTCCCAATGTTCCCAGGACATTAAAGACGGTTCTCACACAGGGCCGGATTTAGGTTTGATGAAGCCCATAGCTACTGAGGGGAATGGGGCCCTTTATATGTCCAGCTGTCCTTTGTTAACAACAAATTGTCACTGTTTTTTTGTGTTGAATATATGCTATATGGTAATTTATGGACCTAATAGGTCTCTAAAGCCATTTGCACATGTTGCCATTCAACCAGTCCATGCAGAATGTAGGCACCCTATCCAGTGGTACCTCGGGTTACAAACGCTTCAGGTTACAGACTCCCCTAACCCAGAAATAGCACCTCGGGTTAAGACCTTTGCTTCAGGATGAGATCAGAAATCGCACGGTTGCGGTGCAGTGGCAGCAGGAGTCCCCCTTAGCTAAAGTGGTACCTCAGGTTAAGAACAGTTTCAGGTTAAAAACGGGCCTCCAGAACGAATTAAGTTCTTAACCCGAGGTACCACTGAACATAGAAATGAGCAAACCAGTGATATTTTAGAGGCCCATGACTTACATCATAGGAGCCTACACAAAACAAAACACTGCTGCTGTATGTAGGTTTTATTTTTATCTTATATTTTGGAAATGTACATCCAGGTTTTTTTCCTTTAAATTTTTTTGGGGGTCCAAGAGAGTGGGGCCCTAAGCTATAGCTTGTTTAGCTTTTATGTAAATCTGGCACTGTTCTCACACTATCAAAGAACTTAACAAGAGTGAGTGAGGGGGGAAGGAACAGCGGCAGGAAAGGGAACCATGTCAGATCATTAACTCCTCAATATACATTTTGTCTTCCTTGTGCATTATCCATACATGTGTCTTTGTGAGCCATTCCAAATTACAAAGAACTGCTTTTTTTTAATTAAACAAACAAACAAACCCAAACATTTCCTTACAGTGTGGAACAGCTCAAAAAGCTACCTCCACATGTGATTTTGGCAACAACTGATCCAAAATCAGCAACTGCTAATTGCCAGTGGTAGTGAAGATGTTCCGGAAAACAATTCTGATCTTAACTTTGCTGCTAACTTAACCCAGCAAGTATATATATACACCAAGAAAGAAAAGAGAAGCAAAAATACAAGTGAAAATAATAAAGAACACAATATTATTTACAAAACAATAAAACAAAAATTGGTCTTTGGACTATAGACTTGACCTCCCATCTTTTCCTTACTTCAATTATATATTACTTGTTGCCAATACACACTTTTATCATAATTTAACTAATTCTTAATTGATCTTAGGTCTCATGTCTTTCTTAAAGCTACTACTGAAATTATTTGAATGGTGTGATAGAGTTTAAACCGCTGTAGTTATTTTTCAAATATACTTTAAAGACCTCCCATTTTGAGACAAATACCTGTGTTGGTTATTCTTTATTTTTTTCTGATAAATTAGCTAACTCCACATGTTCTGTCAATTTTTGAATCCATTCATGGATAGAGGGGATTTTGTTGCAAGTGTTAAAATCTTAAATGCCTGCTGAAAACTTTTCTACTCCACCAGGCCTAGGCAGGCAATTAATAATACATCCATCCACGTTGGTTAATTAATGTCTGTTTTTGATTTTTTTTCATGGTTCCTGTTGTATGGTTTTATGCTTTATTGCAGTAAATAACACACATTTATGACAGAGCATTATATATAAATACTTATATAAATAAATAAACTTTCTACAATATGTTCTCCCAACTAATCAACTAAATCAGGCATCCCCAAACTGCGGCCCTCCAGATGTTTTGGCCTACAACTCCCATGATCCCTAGCTAACAGGACCAGTGGTCAGGAATGATGGCAATTGTAGTCCAAAACATCTGGAGGGCCCAAGTTTGGGGATGCCTGAACTAAATCAACTGAGTTGAATAATCTACCCATTGCATCAATTAAAGATTTCCAGCCCTCTGCTAGTCATCCTATATTTCAGGGCTCAGTCACGTGACCTTTTTGGTGCACGAAGCTCACCTCTGGATTGGTTTCTAGCTTAGCACCACAACACCATTCTTGGTGGAAGCACGTTAATAACTTGATGTTTGGCCCATGAATCCACCATGGTTTGCTCCTTTCCACTCTAATTAAGGAGAAGGCTTTGCCCAGTTAGCTGCAGGAGGCCAAAAATTCATGGCACTTCTGCATAATGCAGGCAACCATATAATTCATGCAGGGCAATTGCACCACAAAGTAGCATGCATTTGACACATTCCTGAATAATTTGGAACCGCTTTGTAGAAACCTGTCCAGGAAACCTACCTCTTTCAGGGTCAACTTCCAAGAAACTGTTGGCAGACACCATGGGAGACGCCAGGGCTCCGTGCCCCCCCCCCCCCGGCCAGCCTGCCGGGTGTCTCAACCCTCCAGTGCAGCCAGGAGATATCGACCTAGACTCTGAGGGCCTAGGTATGCTGTTGCAGAGTCCACGTAGCTTGAGCGGAGAGAGAGAGAGAGAGAGAGAGAGAGAGAGAGAGAGAGAGAGAGAGAGAGAGAGAGAGACACGTGTTGGCATATTTATACAGGTGTTTATTAAGCATATCTCAGGAGGGAGAAAAGCATGTCCTCTCCTTCTTCATCAGCACAGCAGAGAAAAAACAATAGCAATACACAATGGAAGTGCACAGACATGTGACATATAACAGCTACATGTCTGTACCTTAAGGTGTAACTGAATTCCCAACAGAAACAACATGTTGCTGATGTTGGTTGAGTGCATGGGAATAAGGAATGGCAGCTTGGTGTAGCTCAGTGGCAGAGCTACTTGGTATCTGCATGCAGCACTGGAAAAGTCCCCTTCCTGAAGCCCTGGAACGACCTCTGTAGACAACCTTGAGAAGGGTGGACAATGGTTCGACTCCATAAAATGTAGATTCCCATGCTCCTAAACCTACGAGTCGTTTCCATGTCCCACGGAGAACCAATAAGAGGCAGATGGTACAGCCAGCATTCTGAAGCTGGTTAATAATAATAATAATAATAATAATAATAATAATAATAATAATAATACCCCACCCATCTGGCTGGGTTTCCCCAGCCACTCTGGGCAGCTCCCAACCAATATTAAAAACACAATAAGAGAACAGGGACCACCAGAGCAGCCAGAGACCAATCAGTGATCCAGGTGATGCAGATGGTGCTGTGGTCTAAACCACTGAGCCTCTTGGTCTTGCTGATTGGAAGGTCGGCGGTTTGAATCCCCGTGACGGCATGAGCTCCAGTTGCTCTGTCCCAGCTCCTGCCAACCTAGCAGTTCGAAAGCACACCAGTGCAAGTAGATAAATAGATACTGCTGCAGCGGAAAGGTAAATGGCATTGCCGTGTGCTGCTCTGGTTTCCGTCACAGTGTTCCGTTGCACCAGAAGCGGTTTATTCCTGTTGGCCACATGACCCGGAAAGCTGTCTGTGGACAAATGCTGGCTCCCTTGGCCTGAAAGCGGAGATGAGAGATGAGTACTGCATCCTATAGTTGCCTGTGGACAAACACCATTTCCCTTGGCCTGAAGCGAGATGAGTGCCGCAACCCCATAGTTGCCTTTGACTGGACTTAACCACCCAGGGATCCTTGACCTTTTACCTTTTTACCAGGTTCCAGAATGCAAATATAGGGGAAGGCTCAGGACATATTGAGAAAAGGAAGCAAACATGTCATATGGGGGGGGGGATAGATGGTGTTGGACCAGCTGCCATCTGTCCAAATGATATGGGGTGGAAGGAGTTGAAGTCTCTGGGAGGCCATAAGTCCCTCAGCATACAGTGGTACCTCAGGTTACAAACGCTTCAGGTTACAGACTCCGCCAACCCAGAAATAGTACCTCGGGTTAAGAACTTTGCTTCAGGATGAGAACAGAAATCGCGCTCCGGCAGCAGCAGGAGGCCCCATTAGCTAAAGTGGTGCTTCAGGTTAAGAACAGTTTCAGGTTAAGAACGGACCTCCGGAACGAATTAAGTTCTTAACCAGAGGTACCACTGTAATACAAGCCAAGAGCAAAGTGTGTCAGTTACAGAGGTTTAAGGACCCTGGACAGCTCATTGAGAGCCACTCATCTCTTTGAATGGTGGAGGCAGAGGCTAGAGGTGCTCTAGCTCTGTCACTTCACTCTGCCTGTCCTCAATACCCATCCAGTCCAGCATCCTGTTCTCACAGCGGCCAACCAGATGACTGTGGGAAACCCGCAAGCAGGGTCTAAGCACAAGAGCACTCCCCTCTCCTGGTTTCCAGCAACTGGAGTTCAGAAGCATTGAAAGCATAAGAAGAGCCTGGTAGATCAGGCCAATAGCCCATAGATAGCTAAGACAAAGTCATAGAGGAAAAGGCTGGTGAAGGCTACGATCCATTGATGGCTGTGTTCTGCCGCCACAGTCTGAGGTTGTCAGGGACTGGGCAGAGGAGGAATAGTGGAGGCCACCTCCCCAGCCTGACCCAGAGAAGAAGGAGACAGTGCAGAATTACTGTTATGTATTAAGTTAACTGCAGTATTCCTTCTGGCCACCGTGGCTGCAGTTCTTACCCTGCTCACTGTGGCTGCAGTTCTCACTCAGGTCCACAGTGGGTGTTATGTATTAAGTTAACTGCAGTATTCCTTCTGGCCACCGTGGCTGCAGTTCTTACCCTGCCCACTGTGGCTGCAGTTCTCACTCAGGTTCACAACATGCAAATGAAGGATTGAGAGTGCTGTTCACGGATTGGGTAGCTAGGGGAAGTTTGTTACTGTTGCAAGTTACTGAGTACTATATAAGCCAGTTGGCTAAGCTGCTGTTCAGTCTGGACTCAGAGCTAGAATAAAGAGCTGGTTGTTTTGAGAGCTGTGTCTTCATCCTTCTTACCCACTATTTTACAATTACAACTGGGGTTTGAGGGAGGTTACAGCTCAGAGGCAGATGAGGGGGAAAGCTGGGAGATAAAGGGAGGAAGAAGAAGCACCAGGGAAGAGACAGTTGACAGACTCAGTGTCTTTAGAAAGCATTCCAGACTCCCCACCCCTCCCAGGACCCGGCGATCCTTGAAAGTAGGAGAGCAAAGGACTCAAAGGCAAAAGGCACTTTCCAGCACCCGTATCGATGACACATGAGGGGGTGGGGTTTCACTCGGAGCAACACCATTACTCCAAGAGGCTGCATTTCTAAGCCTCTCTATGTGAATATTGAATAAAATGCATTGATAAGAACTTTCCTTGTCTTATCAATTCCTGGCAACGTACCGTGGGGGGACGAGGTGGATCCTCTGATGCCTGACAGAGGTGGTATTTTTTATGAATACCAGTAGGTGGAAACCACAGGAGGGGAGAGGGCTCTTGTGCTCGGGTCCTGCTTGCTGATTTCCTACAAGCATCTGGTTGGCCACTGTGAAAACAGGATGCTGGGCTAGATGGGCCATTGGCCTGATCCAGCGGGCTCCTCTTATCTTCTTATCTTCTTGTAGGCATCTGTGTTTCTACCAAAGCACCATCCTCTTTCCTTTTTCTTTTTTTAAGCATGCAATATTTCTTATCACACTCTTTGATGAATCTTCAAAGGCTCCACTCTTGTGAGCTGGCCACCATGAACGTTTCTTTGATCCTACCAAGGCAACCACAGCATCCTTTAAAAGGGTGGTGTCAATCAATCAAATAGCCACAGAGATGGAGGGTCGGGTGCCGCTGGGGCACTCTGATTACATTGTCTCTCATCTTCCTTTTTTTTTTAATTCATTCCTTTCGAGGATGATAATCATAATGAATTTGTCCTAATAGTGCCAGTCCTAATGAATTCATTTGCTATGCATTTGTTTCATATTTCCCCAGCTGTTTAAATGTTCCACTCCAGCTAAATTGGCATTGCTTGGGTATTATATAAGGGACTCTTACAAGAAAGTACAATTTATGAACGCTTCAGAAGAATCGCATCAGCTCCATCGGAACATTCCATCACAAGGGAATCAGAAGGGACAGAGGATCTATTTATATTTGCTGATGTACACAATAGAGCTTTGCATCTGTCCCCCATGCTTATGCACAGTATTATGATCTTCTTTATTACCCCAATTAAATTTACACATTATGAATTTGCAAAGGGAAGGGCACCAAATTCGCTTTGCCAACGGCCTTAACAGAAATGGAAAATTAGCTTCGTTTTCATCTCAGTTCTGCCCAGGCCTATTCTAAAGGAAGCCCCACTGGGAAATGCTCTCAGGTAAGTGGGTACAGGATTGCAACCCGGCTTAGAGGAGGAAAGTGGTGCTTTAAAGAAGAGTGTGGCACTTAACACAGGAGTCAGCTTTTAACAGGAATGCTGGTTATTGGTCTCTTGGAGAGGTGTTTGGGGCAAGGAGCATAGCTCAAGAAGAAGACTTTGAAGCTGAACATGGGGAAAGTGCCTTTTGAGAGAGGTCAGACAAGTTGCCCCCATTTTAGAGGCTGCCTCTCACCAGTTTGGTTCTGCACCGTGCACAGTAATTGAGCCCCAAAGATTCACAGCAGCTCAGTCTGTAGGTATTAAACTGTCGAGAACTTATGTGCAGCTGAAGTTAAGTGTCTTATTACAGCCCTGAAGAGTGAACAACCTTGGCGTTACAGGGAAAAAACAGCTCAGGGATAAAAAATAATAATTTTTAAGAGAGAAAGCTGACAAAACTGCCGCCTGACCAAAAGGGAAATCAAATCCCCATTTTCTTGGGAAGCCTGTTATTTTCCTCTCTGCATGGCCACCATATAAATCATGTCACCAGAACTCTATATATCCGAGCAAAAGGGAGGGGAGATCTCCAAGGGGCCTTGATTCTGAGCTCAGTGGAGAGACATTGCAAAAGGATGTATTAATCCAATTTGGTGGGTCTCTGGCAAGGCTCTGGAGTTGCTGGCCTCAGCAAGATGCAAACTGTGCAGCCCTGTTAGGGCCTCTCCTTATTTCCTTAGCAAGCTATTCCTTTTCAGCAGCTAATGTAGACATGGCTTTAAACATCGATGCTTGATGTTCTGCAGAGTGCAGATAGCAATGCATTTCTTTATGGCATCCCTATTCTTTCTGTCCAAGAGAGCTCAGAGAGCAGTGTATGTGGGAATTTGCTCTTTGGTGAGTTCTCAGGAGGGGGGTACACAGCCCTGCAAAGTAGGCTAGGCTGAGAAACAGTGAACATCCCATAAGAAGAGATCAGCTAGATTTGATTCTGTCAGGGGTTGTTGTGACTACTCCAGAGTAACGACTCTCCACAGACTTGTCTTTTAACAGTCTTTATTGGTGCACTCTATTTACAGTGAGTGAAACAGGGTGTTGGAAACATGTCTGCTCATTCCGATCCAGAATCCGGCACTGCCCCCCTGCATGATTTCCTCCAACATAAGAGTCTCGGGACAGTGAATCTCCTCCCCTTTTTCCTCCTCCGTAATTCCAGAACCGGGGGAAAGGGTCTACGCTCCGTGCTTTCCCTTTTCCCCCCCTTTCCCCCTCTCTCTCTTCCCTCCTGTGTAGCCGGGGCTCTCCCATGCTGCCAGAGCCCGGGCACTCTCCCTCCGCTTCCTGACTAGCCTCTTCAGAGCCCGCGCTTCCATCGCTGCTTGGGGAGGAGCTACTCCTGATGCAAGGGGGTGGTTCTCTATACTGTCTTCCCCTTACAGATTCAATGGGCATTTGGCCCAGTGTGTGGTCCCCAAGAATATCAGGAGAGATGCTCCCGTGAAACAAGACAGCCACCCTCAACGTATCTTCAGCTGTCCTATTCAGCGGTATATTTCCTTGTAACATTTAGTACCCCTCCATGAAGGTACAGGGCCGGCGCGTCCATTTAGGCGAACTAGGCAGTTGCCTAGGGTGCCAAAATGGAGGGGGCGCTGGCCAGGGACTGGGAAGACCTTGCCTCCTTGCAGAGAAAAGCCTCAAAGCGAACGGGAGCCGTTTCCCTCTTTGCTTTGAGGCTTTTCTTCACTCCACTTGGTTCTCCCGCAGACCCATCTTTAAGGCGCTCGCCCAGCAGGGGCGAAGAAGGGGTGCCAAACAGCTGATGTTAGAGACAGGCAGCAGCAGAAGCAGGGAGAGGTGGGAAGGTATCCAGCCTGCACCAAAGCTCGTGAAGCCATCACTGCATCTTGTGGCAGTGACTCCCCTGTGATAATGTCAGGGGACCTTCCTACAGGGAACCTCCCCCCATCCTGTTGACCAGCTCTTTGCCTAGTGAGAGCAGCAGCAGTGGGTCAGGTGGGGAGAATGAGGAAGTTAGCGCTATGGAGGAGGCAAGGCTCAGTGATGTTGGAGAGGTGGAGGGGAACAGGCAGGCCCTTCCGGCACCCGAATTGAGGCGCGCCACTAAACGTAAGGTCGGGAGGAGGCGTTTCGGGGTGCCCAAGCTCTTATGCTGGTCACACAACAGGAAACGTCCACTCCCGGATTCTGCAAGTGACTAGGAGGTCATGTTTTCTGTTATCTCTGCACTGTAAATACTATGCACAATAAAACCTTTAAAGACAAGTACGGACTTGGGTGTCCTTACTCAAGAGTAGCCGCAACAGTACCCTTACAGATAATGATGAGTTGTGGGATAGACATTGTTTTGTCCATCTCTATCACCTATCATTTGTTTGGGTTGTTGGGTTGACACAACTTTATTATAACCCCCCCCCTTCACTTGTTCCCTTTTGAAACTAATAGGAATTGCGCCGTGACCACTTGATGGGTTTCATACATGAGCAGATATTCACATCCACAATTTCAATTGAATAATGGGCCTTGATCATGCACAAGTGTTAGAGGCAAAGGAGTGGATTCCCAGGAACAAAATGGAACATCTCTCCAGAGAGAGAGAGAGAGAGAGAGAGAGAGAGAGAGAGAGAGAGAGAGAGAGAGAGCGCCACTGGTCTATAGAATGAGTTTTGCTTGTATGTGCATGTGTATCCCTTTATATATTAAAAATGTAGGACTGTCATCACGCAGCCCCCACTGTAGAATTTGTAGTGCTACATTGTGTGGTCAGGCAGGGGAGCAAAAGTGAAGGTGGGTTTTTAAATGGCTGTTTTAAACAACAGCAGATATTTAAATAAAGCAGGGGTGGAAGAACACAGAGGAGCCATAGCTGCCAAGTTATCCCTTTTTTAAAGGGATTTTCCCTTAGGCTGAATAGGCTTCCTCGCAAGAAAAGGGAAAACTTGGCAGCTATGAGGAGCTAGGAGGATATTTGCGGGGGGGGGGGGGGGCCTTGAAGAAGCTGTGAGGAGATGGGGGTTTGGGTGGGATGTAAAGGGAGGAGGTGAAGTGTAAGTCAGGTTGGCCAGGGACAAGAGCAGGGGCAGCAGGAAGGGGGGGAGAGAGAGAGAGGGAGAGAGAGGGAGAAAAAAAAGAGAGAGAGAACTATGGTTAGTTTCTTGCAGGGCTTCTTGTGATGCTAATGAAGTCTTCTGCTGTTTTATGAATAATGTGTAGACCTCGTTTAGAGTCAATTATCTCTGGAGCTGGGAAATAGGAGTGAGGCTTTAGAGCAAGGTAGATCTCCCTCTTTTCTTCCCAGAAATATACTCTGATCGACCACTTCTCCCTTCTGCTGCAAGGGGTAATGGCAAGTA
The DNA here is from genome assembly GCF_965207765.1 of Zootoca vivipara. Taxonomy (NCBI): domain Eukaryota; kingdom Metazoa; phylum Chordata; class Lepidosauria; order Squamata; family Lacertidae; genus Zootoca; species Zootoca vivipara. The sequence continues at coordinate 46,401,163 of NC_142596.1, forward strand.
AACTCAGACGGAAAAAGCACATTGCAAAGGGAAGTATATTTTGATTTCCCTCCAGAACGCGGAACACAGATTCCAGCAACAGGGGCTCCGAGCTTTCACAAACAAATCAATGAAGCAACGAAAGTGAGCCTCCTCCTCACCCCTTTTGCATTCTCTGTACAAAGTGTTGACTGCTATCGTGGGGTATTGTTGGTTAAGTCTGTGTTTTGAAGTCTGGACAGAATATTTTTGGAGAAAGAGAGAGATGTGAAGTTATTGTACACTCAGCACATTTTTTTGCCGGGGGGGGGGGATGTTTCTTATGGAATTGTAAAGCTGCAGTGAAGCAAATAATGCCTCCCCCCCTCCTCTCACCCTCTGGCTAAAAAGCCTTCTTGACTAGCCAAGAAAATGTATGTCAGGGTTAATTGTTCCGTTAACAAGTGGAGTCTGCCACAAAATATTGCAGTATGTGAAGCGCTTCTCTTCAGGGTTCCAGCCGGCCTGTCGTGCCCTTGTCCATTGCTCCTGCCCTCATTTTCTGTCCCTGTTGCAAACACACAACCAGCATCCCATAGCTCAGTGGTGTCTTTTTTCTAAGAGGGCCAGATTTGATGAAGTGACCAAAGTTGTTGACCTTTTTTTTAGGATTCAAGTTGTTGAGTTTTTTTTTCTTTTAGGATTTTACCCCAGGAAATAAACAGCCGCAGGGGCCAGATTTAACTGACCAGCGGGCCGGATTAGGCCCCCGAAATGGACTTTGGACATGCCTGCCATAGCCACTGAGCCCTCAGCCTCCTTATCCCTCATTGGGCCATTAGGGCAGGGGTGGAGAACTTTATTTAATCATTTGCTACCGGGCCACCTTCCTGGGGGCCATATGTCGGTGGCGGGCAGGGTCAGAGGCAAAAGAGGTGGGGGTCAAGGATCACAACATTTTACCATTTTTCAGTAGATTAGTTTCTAAGCACACTCCCTTTCTACCCTCTCTCCAGATAAGAAAGAGGTACAGTCGAGAGTTTTTGGCTTCCAGCCCAGTTAAAAATTCTGAAGGAGAATGCTAAGCAGAATCAGTAGGAAGAGTGGTGTTGAATTGCAGAGGCTCCCGAGGGCCATGTAAAAAGATCTGGAGGGCCACATTTGGTTCCTGGGGCCTGAGTTCTCCACCCCTGCATCGGGGTATATTCCCCCCCTCCCCGAGGATTTCTTGCACATATGGAAAACTTGAGGCTCCCCCAAGCCTGAGGATTCTTCCCTCCTGTCTGAAGATGGCATGATTTTGGCAGCATAAAGGAGTGGCACTCGAAGAACGACTTCACGGTTAACGCACACAATCCTGTATGGCACAAACACTGTAAATTCCTGGCCCAAAAAAGAGAAAATCTCTAAAATGCCACTCGGCATGTGTTCTTCCCTGGCAACGTTCCATCGGGTCCGTGCATTGAAAAGTTCCTTATTGATTTGCTATTTCAAGCTAAAAGGTCAGGCTGCACAATTTCTTCCAGGGAGACAAAGATCGTCTTTAATTGGCCACAGCATGAGTCGGACCAAGAGGAGGTTTGATGGAGGGGAGCAAGGGATTCTCAGACACACCCAAAGTGCTTGCCCTCCAGTCCCCAGTTTGTCTTCCAGAAACAAGTGGGCCTAATCCTGGTCTTCCTCTATTGTGGAACACCGTTGTGAAAGCGTAGCTTAGCGTACAACAGAAGCTGCTTTATAATGAATCAGTCCACTGGACTGCCTAGTCCAGGAGGAGAAAAGTTTTCTCCATCATTTGCTACCTGATCCTTTTGGGTAGACTGCCTCTGAACATGGAGGTTCTGTTCTTAGATGTCTTTGGCAATAGCTGCAGACAGTTCTAAAACCCATGCATTGATCTGAAGTCCATTGAGAAGAACCAAGGTCTCTTCCGCATTTCCTGCTCATTGAGCATTCAACCAGACTATGCCCGGTCTTTATTGAGCATTTGTTCTGATGTGACACGGTCTGCAAACCCTACTACAAACATATATTGCTTTGTGCAGATTTTAACTGCAGTGGCTTTCCCCCAGAGCATCCTTGGAATTGCAGTTTGGTGATAGTGCTTTTGGATTCCACGTCACTATGCATTTAAGGCAGCTACTTCAAAGAGCCTTGGCTCTCTCTCTCTCCCCCCCCCCCCCCGAATGAATCCTGGGAACTGCAGTTTCTCAAGGGTGCTGAGAATTGTTAGGAGTCCTCTACATTCCTCCCCACAGAGCTACAGTTGTCCGAGTTCCCCGGGAAGACAGCTTGCTTGTGAAACCACTCTTGAGAACTGCAGCTCTGCAACAGGAACAGGGATTAGCACTGCTTCCGTCAAGCTCAGTGGGGAGCAAGGTGGAGAGAAAAGCAAAATGAGCTGGCTCTCTGGCTCCACCTGCTGTTGGGCTCCATGTCTTCTACCCTACCAGTTGCAATGAGCATCGGCCACCACTGTGTGGCTGTCCATTGCTTGGAGCAGAATCCTGGGCTACTCGCCTTTTGGGTTCATTTTGAACTGCTGACAGCACATAAGACAAGTATGTTTTCCTAGTGTGCATCTTAGCAGAAGAACAAATGCCTGCTCTGCCTTTAAAGCAGGCAGGAATGACGGCCACATATTTTTTATTTTTAAATCAGCATCTAGGTAAAGGTAAAGGGACCCCTGACCATTAGGTCCAGTCGTGACCGACTCTGGGGTTGCGCGCTCATCTCGCATTATTGGCCAAGGGAGCCGGCGTACAGCTTCCAGGTCATGTGGCCAGCATGACAAAGCCGCTTCTGGCAAACCAGAGCAGCACATGGAAATGCTGTTTACCTTCCCGCTGTAGCGGTTCCTATTTATCTACTTGCACTTTGACGTGCTTTCGAACTGCTAGGTTGGCAGGAGCTGGGACCAAGCAACGGGAGCTCACCCCATCGCAGGGATTCAAACCGCCGACCTTCTGATCAGCAAGCCCTAGGCTCAGTGGTTTAACCCACAGCGCCACCTGGGTCCCAAATCAGCATCTAGAGAAGAGCTATAAGAAATGTAGGGGGTTACCCCCACTGGTGAGTATAGGGGCTTTTGAAGTAGGTAAGAGCATACTTATATTCCCCATCTGTTAAATGGAGCCCTAAAAACACAATACAGGCAACAAAATTATAGTGGTTAATTTTTTTTAAAAAAAGTATGAGACACTATAATTTTGCCTGGTGATGCAGGGCAGGCCATGAGATGAGTGGAGGAATATCTTACGCACAGTGATCCATTCAGAATGTTTCAGAAAACATTAAAAAAAAACCACTGAGGCTGCAATTTGCCAGACCTGTGTCATGAGGAAGTACGTGCTGTGGGCTAAGAAATGTATTTTATTTTATTTGTAAAGAACAATAAAATGTCATTACAAACACACACAGAGTCCTTTGCAAAAAATGGACTGTAGCTCAATAGTAGAGTGACTACTTTGAATTCAAAAGGTCCCCTGTTCAATACTGATATGAGAGAAGCCACTCCGAAATGCCCAGAGAGACACTGCCGGTCAGAGTAGGCATTAGTGAGCTAGATGGACCAAAGGTCTGACTCAGTATAGTAGACCCTCCAGGTGTCCCTATTTTCCAGGGATGTCCCTGATTTAGAGAAGCCATCCCAGTTTCTGATTTGAGCCCCAGAATGTCCTGCTTTTCCTTAAAGGTAAAGGGACCCCTGACCGTTAGATCCAGTCGTGGATGACTCTGGGGTTGCGGTGCTCATCTCACTTTATTGGCCGAGGGAGCCGGTGTACAGCTTCCAGGTCATGTGGCCAGCATGACAAAGCCGCTTCTGGTGAACCACAGCAGCGCACGGAAATGCCATTTACCTTCCTGCTGGAGCGATACCTATTTATCTACTTGCAGAGGGTATGGAGTTATCCGACCCCCGAGCTGTGTGAGGGATGTATAGGGAAGGGTGTTTTATGTTTAATGTTTTATTATGTTTTTGTATATCTTGGAAGCTGCCCAGAGTGGCTGGGGCAACCCAGAAAGAAGAGGGGGTATAAATAGTAAAATTATCATTATGGAATGGGGCGTCCCTATTTGCATTGAAGAAATGTTGGAGGGTATGAGTACAGGCGAAGGGACCCAGGTGGTGCTGTGGGTTAAATCACAGAGTCTAGGGCTTGCTGATCAGAAGGTCGGCACTTCGAATCCCTGCAACGGGGTGAGCTCCTGTTGTTCGGTCCCAGCTCCTGCCCACCTAGCAGTTCGAAAGCACATCAAAGTGCAAGTAGATAAATAGGGACCGCTCCGGCGGGAAGGTACATGTTTATACATAATATATATGGTATGTACACTTTAGTGCAATTGTTCATATTGTTTGTATTATTTATTAAAAAGATGTTAAAATGCCATATCGTGTTCATTTATATTGCAGAGGGCAGCACTGAAATTAGGAAGCCCAAAGTCCCCCAAGCAAAGGGCCTTCTTAGTAGTGGCGCCCGCCCTGTGGAACGCCCTCCCATCAGATGTCAAGGAAATAAATGACTATCTGATTTTAGAAGACATCTGAAGGCAGCCCTGTTTAGGGAAGTTTTTATTGTTTGATGTTTTATTGTGCTTTTAATATTCTGTTGGGAGCTGCCCAGAGTGACTGGGGAAACCCAGCCAGATGGGCAGGGTATAAATAATAAATTATTACTATATTATTATATTATTATTATATTATCCATCATTGGGAGGGAAGGATCCCGTTCTCCCGAGCAGATCAGCTTCCACTATTCCCATCTAGCTCAATAGTCTCTTACTCTAATTATTATGCAATTCTCAGAATTGGGCAAGGAAATCATCCTGCTCACCTTCCCTGACTTCCCCCTCCCCCTTTAAATTTATTTCTGACAGCCTACACAGTGGAAGCCTGGATGTCTTCTAAATCAGATCTGTTGCAGTCGCCAGTTCTTAAATGTTGACAGGTGTTCATCTCTCAAGCCTTTCAATATTTGTTAGAAATGAGAGTGTCTCAATGAAGGGGATGACTGACAAGGAGCATGAGAAACTGCCTTATCGCTGAGCCAGACCCATTGGTCTGTCTGGTTTAGTGCCGTCCACACTGACTGGCAGCTGCTCTTGGAGCCTATTTTTGAACCGCAGGCCCAAAGGAGGGCTTATTGGAGTGGCCGGGTGCAGGGATACCAAAGAAGGAAGTCAAAAACATCAGAATGGCCAGTTCTATCCAAGTGCTTTATATAAGAACGTGTAGACCAGGCATGTCCAAAGTCTGTTCCGTGGGCCTAATTCGGCCCGCCAATTGGTTTAATCTGGCCCCTGTGGCAGTTTATTTCCTGGGTTAAAATCCTTTAAAAAAGCCTCTACAAGTTTGGTTCGCCCTCACGGCCCTTCACTTCATCAAATCTAGCCCTCCTTGAATAAAGTTTGGACACCACTGGTGTAGACGTGTGGCAAATTAGCCAGCCAGTTTCTCCTAGTCTTTGCAGGTGCGGATTGGACACCGTAGCAGGGAATCAAAGAATTGTAGAGTTAGAAGGGACCACGAGGGTCATTTAGTCCAACCCGCTGCATTGCAGGGATCTTTTCTCCAATGTGGGGCTCAAACCCATGACCCAGAGATTATGAGTCTCTTGCTCTACAGCCTAAGCTATCCAAAGGAGATTGCTTGTCTGCGCCCAGTCAAACATGCATACAGTACATTCTTTATAGACAAAGCAGCATTCGTCACTTTGTCTAGGGCTTCCCATCACTCCACCGGACCAGGTGAGGGCATGGGTTTTGTTTTTCAAAAGACATCGGTATTGAAAATCAGAAAAATACATAATTATATGTGCACTAAACGTGGTGAGATGTAAAAGAGAGAGAGAGAGAGAGAGAGAGAGAGAGAGAGAGAGAGAGAGAGAGAGAGAGAGAGAGAGAATGAAGAAGAGAAACAGCACCTGTGTAGAAGGGTTGGGGGGAGGGAAAGAAAACCAAAACTGTATACTTTACAAAGGTGTTATTGTACTTCACCAGACCTCACTGACTGCCTCTTTCCATATGAACCTACCCGGCCCTTGAGATCATCTGCTGAGGCCCTCCTTCATGTGCCCCCGTCCTCGAGAGGTCCAGAGGGTGGAAACACGTGAATGGGGCCTTCTCTGCAGTGGCTCCCCTTCTGTGGAATGCTCTCTCCAGGGAAGTTTGCCTGGTGCCTTCATTACACACCTTACATCCTATGCCCTTTTAAAATGTGTTTTTTGTGGGGGGGGGGAGGCTATTGCATTGTTGTTTTTATTTTTATTAGGTATTTTGTGGTTTTATATCTTGATTTTGTTCTGTGAACCGCCCTGAGACCCCTGGGTATACAGCAGTATTGTTGTTGTTTAGCCATTTAGTCGTGTCCAACTCTTCGTGACCCCATGGACCAGAGCACGCCAGGCACTCCTGTCTTCCACTGCCTCCCGCAGTTATAGGGCAGTATATAAATTCAATAAATAAATAATAATAATGTGCTAATTGCCTTTTTTCTAAAGCAACTCAAAGTAACTTAATAAATTCACATTTGTTTTTCCACCCACTTTTGTTTCTGCCCCACTGCCCAATGTGGGTGTGTGGCCCCCAGAATGCTGCCTGGAAAGGAATGTGGCCTTCAGGATGAAAAGAAAAGTTTCTATCACCCCCACCCCAGTCTACACTAACTGACAGCAACTCTCTGTGTGGTATCAGAGAGGGGGCATCCCAATGTCCCTGTCCCCTTCTCCTTTCCTTCTCTGTCAAGGTCTCTTCGTGACAGTGCAGAGTTTGCAGATTTCCATGATCAACCTTTCGTCAGAAGCAGGAGAAACATTTCCCTTCTGGATCCAGATTTCCCCCTGGACTTCTGCTAAGCCGAGCTGAACAAGGTTTTCATGTCCTAAAAACGCAATCAAGGGAGTTAAACATGCCCTGTCGGAGGCTGCTCACCAAGGGCGGTGACTAAGCGTACCTGGAAACAGAAAAGTAGCTGTGTTAGCCAGGGAGGAGGAGAAAAAACCCCCACCATATTCCGTATCAAGGTAAACCTTTCATTAATGGTTCTCAAACTTTTTTCTCTGAGCCACACTTTCAGAATAAAAATCTGCTTGTGCCACCCCTGATTTTGTACTGAGGAGGAATACATTGGAAAACAAACAGCAACAACCTCTAGCAGCAGGCACGTAGCAAGGGAGGGGCGAAGGGGGTGGTCTGCCCCTAGCTCCACTCTGGCGGGGGCAGCACGGGGGCAGTGCCCCCAGCCCCTGGCCCGCCCCTCGCCTCCTCTGCCCAAGCAGGAAGAAGCAGAGCGCTATGGAGCAGCAGCGCCAACCCGGACGGACTGCGCATGTGCAGGCATGCACAGTCAGCCCTGGAGCATGCATCGTATGGCGTAACGTCAAGACGCATGCATCAGGATGCATGCACTCTGCAGAGCGATGCCCCGCCCTCAGGGGGTGCCACCCCAGGCAGCCAAGTGGCACTGTTCGCCACTGCCTAGCAGTGCTATAACACAGAACACAGCTCCTTTGTAATATGATCACAGGACATCCAGAACGTATAAAACAAGGCCGCTACATAAGAACACAAATCATTCCTCCAAAATTTTTAATATTGATTGTTCTTTAATCTTACCACTGCACTTGTCATCCTCTCTGCCACACCAGCGTGGCACTCAACACACCCTTTGAGAACCACTGCATTGGGCCAACCAAAACATCTCTAAATAATGGGCAAGCACTTGAGTCCCCCCAGATCTCTTCTCCAGGCTAGACTTGAATAGCTAGGGTAGGGCTGCATCGGCACAGCTATTAAAAACGCTCTGAAAATTCTCTGGGCGAAAAAAAAAACGTTTTAAAGCTCACAATGGAAAATTTCAAAGACTTCTGGTTTCAGCTCTACAGTGCCATCTGGCGTCACAGGGTTATTATAACACATGTATAACAGATTATATTTTTATTTTTAACTTAATGGAACCGAGTCATTTGATTTTTTTAAAAAAGCGTTTCTGGAAATGGGGAGCTGGCCATTAAGAATATAAGAGGAGCCTGCTCCTTTTTTAAAATCATCATCATCATCATCATCATCATCATCTGCTATTCAAGTCTAGCCTGATGAACAGTTCTGAAGGACTCAAGAGCTGGAAGGATCATATCATAAAGTAGTTGTGTTCTACATTATAAATCAAGCACTGAGAATAGGCAGATTTGAACACAATCAATATTTTAAAAGTGGTACCTTGGTTTAAGAACAGTCCGGTTTAAGAACGATTTGGTTTACAAACTCTGAATAACCTGAAATATTGCCCCGGTTTGGGAACTTTACCTCGGTCTACAAACGGAATCCGGATGGCGTGGGAGGCCTCCTTAGGGAAAGTGTGCCTCGGTTTAAGAACGGTTTCAGTTTAAGAATGGACTTCCGGAACGGATTAAGTTTGTAAACTGAGGTACCACTGTATTTTGGGAATGATTCATGTTCTTATGTAGCTGCATTATTCTGTACTTTCCGGAAGTCCAGCATCCTGTTCTCACAGTGACCAACGAGAGGCCTGTGGGAAATCAGCAAACAGGATTTGAACGCAAGATCCGTCTCCCTTCCTGTAGCTTCCAGCAACTGGTATTGAGAAGCCGCTGAGACCCTATAACACCTGAAAGACCTACATTGGCTCCCAGTACGTTTCTGAGCACAATTCAAAGTGTTGGTGCTGACTTTGAAAGCCCTAAAGAGCTGCAGCCCAGTATACCTGAAGGAGCATCTCCACCCCCATCGTTCTGCCCGGACCCTGAGGTCCAGCTCTGAGGGCCTTCTGGTGGTTCCCTCACCGTGAGAAGTGAAGCTGCAGGGAACCAGGCAGAGGGCCTTTTTGGTAGTGGTGCCCGCCCTGTGGAATGCCCTCCCGTTAGATGTCAAGGAATTAAACAACTGACTTTTAGAAGACATCTGAAGGCAACCCTGTTTAGGGAAGTTTTTAATGTTCGAAGTTTTATTCTGTTTTTTAAATTCTGTTGAGAGGCGCCCAGAGTAGCTGGGAAAACCCAGCCAGATGGACAGTGTATAAATGGTTAATAATAATAATAATAATAATAATAATAATAATAATAATAATAATAGCCTTCTGAATGTGGAAGCAGGGCACAGCTTCCATGACTAGTATCCATTGATACCATCGATATGCGGCTTGTTCCCAGGAGGGCTTGTTGCAGCCTGATATCTCCAATAACATGCCTTCCATTGAATGTCTGCAACCTCCACCAATCTCTCACAAAATAGTGTGTAAGCTTTCAGGTTTGCTGGGATCACAGCAGTGGCATGCAGTGAAATCTTTCATAGGGGAACAGTTAGAGCCTGAGGTGCTAGCTTGTAAGGAGGATGGGGGCGGGGCGGCAACATCACAAGGTCATGTCGTGCACATGAGAATTGGCCCTCCCTCCCTAGGCTGGCTGGGCAGAGGCTTCCTGGACTTTGGGAAGGAGGCGCCAGGGCTCTGACAGGATGCTGCAGCCCGCCTGCTGCCTTCCCAAAACCAGGTGGGCTTTGGGAAAGTGGTGGGAGGGCTCTTAGACCTGACCTGCATTGCACCTCTCTCCCTAAGCCGGGCAGAAACTTCCTGGGCTTTGGAAAGGAGGTGGCAGAGGAACAGTTAGGAGACTAGCCTAGTACCCCATGTCCACTGACTGCATGCCACTGGATCAAAGGGTGTTGAGAGCAGGTCTATGGTACCTCAATAAGAGCCCCTTTCCTTTCCCCCATAGAAGTGAATGGCATAGCTGCCAAGTTATCCCTTTTTTAAAGGGATTTTCCCTTATGCTGAATAGGCTTCCTCGCGAGAAAAGGGAAAACTTGGCAGCTATGGTGAATGGGTGCTGAATTGCAACTTATCTCTAATCTGAAAACTATGGAGAGACCTGGTCTTAATAGAGATATTGGATTCCTGTCTCATTACATATGCTAATCATCTGCATACTATCCCTTGCTTTTTCCTGTAGGACTAATTGCAGTCGTTAACAGTCGTTAACAGGTTTACCATACCCATTGAGTCAATCACCCATCTCCTACTACCCTCCTGAGAAAAACCCCACCCCACCCTCCCACTATATATAAGGGTCTGGTGACTTCTGTTTCAGTGTATCTGAAGAAGTGTGCATGCACACAAAAGCGGTACCTCGCAAGACAAATGCCTCGTGCAACGAAAATCTCACTAGACCAAGGCGTCTTGCGATGTTTTTGGTGACTCGCAAGACGAAGTTTTCAATGGCCACACTTCGCAAGATGAAGTTTTTCAGCGGGTTCTTTTTGGGGGGGGTTACTGCAGCAACCTGCACTTCGCAAGACGAAAATATCGCCAGACGAAGCGACTCGCAGTACGAATTAATTTCGTCTTGCGAGGCACCACTGTACCAAGAACAAACTTAGTTGGTCTCTAAGGTGCTACTGGACAAATTTTTTAAAAAATTATATACACTGATGCCTCGCAAGACGAATTTAATTTGTTTCGTGAGTCAATTTGTTTTGCGAAAAATTTGTCTTGCGAATCGCGCTTTCCCATAGGAATGCATTGAAATTTCTTTTTTTGCCCATAGGAACGCATTAATTAAATTTCAATGCATTCCTATGGGAAACCGTGATTCACAAGACGAATTTTCCGCAAAATGAATTCGTCTTGCGAGTCACCATCAGATCGCAAGACGCATTCGTCTTTCGAAAAATTAGTCTTCCAGGGCATTCGTCTTGCGAGGTACCACTGTATTTCGACTGTGTCAGACCAATATGGCTACCTACCTGAATGGGTGCTGTTCAAATTAGGAGGGGCAGAGGGGTGGGCTTAAAATCCCACACATGAAGACAGTGTTGTAATGAGAATAGAATTGCAATGAATGAAGAATCTGCTTCCCTATCCAATTCCCGATACTTGGAATCTTACAAGAAGTGTGGGAGGTTCAGCACACACAGAGACTTTTTACATCCACCCGCTCTCAGAGTACAGGTATAAACCCCTGTACTCAAATCCCCTACAACAATGGGCATTCTGTTGACAAAGAATAGAAGGATGAGGCCACATGTTTGCCTGGATGTTCACTTCATGAGAAAACAATATACCCTTTCTTCTCATAATGTGGGAAGTAGGTCCGGGAGCAGCTATTGCTTATTTGCAAGCAAATTGCTTACAACTGGATTTTAATTTAATGCCTTGCGCCCCTGCAAATGTCTTTTGATGCATCTTATAAACCATTGCCGATGCAAAGCGTCAGGAATACAAAGAAAGCTGCATGAAGTACCCTTCATTAGTTTAGTAGTAAATTGGATTTCTTTCTCCTTTTTTTACAAAAAAAGGAAAGAAAAGAAAGAACAAAGCTGGCTGAAGAAGGGCTGTGATCAGACTGCACAGACAGGCAAAGGAACGATGTGCTTCCAGCTGAGAAGTAAAAAGGGTCAGAGAACTGGAAAGCTGGAAGGGTTGCCGAGGGTTATCTAGTCCAACCTCCTGCAGGAATTGCAGTTAAAGAATCCCCAACAGATGGCTATCCAATCTCTGCTTTATTGTTGTTTAGTCGTTTAGTCGTGTCCAACTCTTCGTGACCCCATGGACCAGAGCACGCCAGGCACTCCTGTCCTGCACTGCCTCCCGCAGTTTGGTCAAACTCATGTTCGTAGCTTCGAGAACACTGCCCAACCATCTCGTCCTCTGTCGTCCCCTTCTCCTTGTGCCCTCAATCTTTCCCAGCATCAGGGTCTTTTCCAGGGAGTTTTCTCTTCTCATGAGGTGGCCAAAGTATTGGAGCCTCAGCTTCAGGATCTGTCCTTCCAGTGAGCACTCAGGGCTGATTTCCTTCAGAATGGATAGGTTTGATCTTCTTGCAGTCCATGGGACTCTCAAGAGTCTCCTCCAGCACCATAATTCAAAAGCATCAATTCTTCGGCGATCAGCCTTCCTTATGGTCCAGCTCTCACTTCCGTACATCACTACTGGGAAAACCATAGCTTTAACTATACGGACCTTTGTCGGCAAGGTGATGTCTCTGCTTTTTAAGATGGTGTCTAGGTTTGTCATTGCTTTTCTCCCAAGAAGCATGCATCTTTTAATTTCGCGACTGCTGTCACCATCTGCAGTGATCATGGAAAGTAAAATCTCTCACTGCCTCCATTTCTTCCCCTTCTATTTGCCAGGAGGTGATGGGACCAGTGGCCATGATCTTGGTTTTTTTGATGTTGAGCTTCAGACCATATTTTGCGCTCTCCTCTTTCACCCTCATTAAAAGGTTCTTTAATTCCTCCTCACTTTCTGCCATCAAGGTTGTGTCATCAGTATATCTGAGGTTGTTGATATTTCTTCCGGCAATCTTAATTTCAGCTTGGGATTCATCCAATCCAGCCTTTCGCATGATGAATTCTGCATATAAGTTAAATAAGCAGGGAGACAATGTACAGCCTCATCATACTCCTTTCCCAATTTTGAACCAATCAGTTATTCCATATCCAGTTCTAACTGTAGCTTCTTGTCCCACATAGAGATTTCTCAGGAGACAGATGAGGTGATCAGGCACTCCCATTTCTTTAAGAGCTTGCCATAGTTTGCTGTGGTCGACACAGTTTTTAATCTCTGCTTAAAAACCTCCAATTCAGCACCTACTTTGCAAGATGGGAGGCGCTGAAGCCAAGATTGAGAACTATTTGGCAGGAAACAGCAGATCATGCGACTCTCTGCCAATTATTTAGAGTTAGCAGGGAGATTGGCAACCCAAAGCCCAGGAGCCCAATACGGTAACCAGTCTACTCTATCAGGCTTTTGGAATGCTCTCTAAGCCACACCCCTTATGCCCAGAACACACCCATTACTGACCCTTGCTTGGCAACTGGGATGTGTTTTTGCCCTGCTGGAATGTGTCCCTGAGTTCTGGGAATGCCCTTTGCTTGCCTGGATGGAGGACAAGAGCACTGCGTGCAAAAAAGAAACCAGCCTATGGTTCACATCTGTTGCTGTAGCCATTTTTTGCCTCTGTGGCTTGTAGTTCAGCAACAAGCTGGAGAGTCCTTGTCTACACCTTGTCTACACTGACTGGTATTGGGTCCCTAGGGTTTCAGGTAGGGGTGTAAACCAGCCTTAACTGTTGGTGCTGACCTTTAAAGCCCTAAACGGCCTCGGCCCAGTATACCTGAAGGAGCGTCTCCATTCCCCATCGTTCTGCCCGGACACTGAGGTCCAGTGCCGAGGGCCTTCTGGCGGTTCCCTCATTGCGAGAAGCCAAGTTGCAGGGAACTAGGCAGAGGGCCTTCTCAGTAGTGGCACCCGTCCTGTGGAACACCCTCCCACCAGATGTCAAGGAAATAAACAACTATCTGATGTTTGGAAGACATCTGAAGGCAGCCCTGTTTAGGTAAGCTTTTAATATTTGATGAATTACAGTGGTACCTCGGGTTACAAATGCTTCGGGTTGCAAACACTTCGGGTTACAAACTCTGCTAACCAAGAAGTAGTACCTTGGATTGAGAACTTTGCCCCAGGATGAGAATGGAAATCGCATGCCGGCAGCGTGGCGGCAACGAGAGGCCCCATTAGCGAAAGCCCACCTCAGGTTAAGAATGGTTTCGGGTTAAGAACGGACCTCCGGATTGAATTAAGTTTGTAACCCGAGGTACCACTGTATTGTATTTTAAGATTTTTCTGGAAGCCACCCAGAGTGGCTGGGGAAACCCAGCCTAATGGGCAGGGTAAAAATGAATTATTATTATTACCGGTATTATTATTATTATTATTATTATTATTATTATTATTATTATTATTATTAATTAACTGGAGGTGCCAGGGATTGAAACTGGGGCCTTCAGCCCATGAAGCATGGATTCTACCACTGAGCCAAAATGGAAGGGGAAGGATTTTGGTGCCTTGGTCATAATGATCAAAGGTTCTGGTAGTGCCAGTAGCCAGGACAGAAACCCAATGTTGTTTCTCTCTCCCTCTCCCTCTCCCTCTCCCTCCCTCCCTCCCTCTCTTTCTCTCTCTCTGTAATTCTGTTTACTTTTGTAGTGAAAGCAAAGATCCGGTTATCATGCCCGGAACACCTGGGAAAAGAGCTACTGAACAAGACAGCTGTCAAGATCACTCAATTTGCTGGACTTAACCACCTTGTGACAGGCTCTCGTTAAATGTAGGGCCCAATGTGGAGATGCATCAAATTAGCCTTTTCGAGCTAAATGTTTAGCAGCGGTAGATACCAGCATGCGATAAATGTCACGCCAGGGTGGGGGTCGCTCGGATAAACATGTTAACACTGCATCAAGAGGATCGCTGAAATGTTACATCAAGAAGCAGCAGGGGACACCTTGTGCATCACACCTGCAAGCCAAGATTTGCAGTCATTTGCTCTGTGTAGCTGTCCGGTGAATTAGTGTAATTTTCTCCAGGGTATTGACATCAAACAGTGCCAGATTTACATACAGTGGTACCTCTACTTACGAATAACACTAGTTACGAATGTTTCTACTTACGAACGGAGCTCCGTCCGCCATCTTGGATGCGGTTTAGATAGGATTTTTTCTACTTATGAATTTTTAGATAGGGTTGCTTCGACTTACGAATTTTTTCTCCCAATACATTCCTACGGGATTCTACTTACAATTTTTTTCAACTTACGAATGTGTGTTCGGAATGCATTAAATTCGTAAGTAGAGGTACCACTGTATAAGCTAAACCAGCTATAGTTTAGGGCCCCATTCTCTTGCCCCCCCCAAAAAAAAGTAAAGGAAAAAAACCTGGATGTACATTTCCAAAATATAAGATTAAAAAACAAATAAAATAAAACCTACATACAGCAACAGTGTTTTGTGTTGTGTAGGCTCCTATGATGTAAGTAATGGCCCCTGCCTGCTAGCTTGCTCCCTAAAATATCACTGATTTGCTCATTTTTATATACTGTATGGGGTGCCTACATTCTGCATGGACTGGTTGCATGGCAACCTGTGCAAATAGCTTTAGATACCTATTAGGTCCATAAATTACCATATAGCATATATTCAACACACAAAAAACAGTGACAATTTGTTGTTGTTTGTTGTTGACAAAAGGACAGCTGGACATTAGCTTCGGTAGCTTAGGGCCTCACCAAACCTAAATCCGGCCCTGACTGCAAAGGCACAGGTCTAAGGCAGAAAAGGAGAATCTCCTCAAATATTTGAAATCTACCAATTTCTCAATGTTCACTTTGAATGTGAAATTTCAACCTTTCCCCACCCCCAAAAACCCAGGTCCATGTTTCTATGGTGAAGGTTATCCAGTGAAACTGATTGGCAGGATATTCAGGACAGGAAAGGATAAGTTCTCCTTTGTGTGACATGCACTGAAATTTTGGAACTCACTGCTACCTGGTGTAAGGTAAAAAAAATAAAAGACCCCTGGATGGTTAAGTCCAGTTAAAGGCGACTATGGGGTTGGGGCGCTGAAATATACTCGGAGTCGAGA
This sequence comes from Zootoca vivipara, assembly GCF_965207765.1. Classification (NCBI taxonomy): domain Eukaryota; kingdom Metazoa; phylum Chordata; class Lepidosauria; order Squamata; family Lacertidae; genus Zootoca; species Zootoca vivipara. The sequence continues at coordinate 46,416,554 of NC_142596.1, forward strand.
GTGAATTTCATGCTCTTTATTCAGCTCATAGTCATCAAGGAGGAGAAGAGAAGACGAATGGCTCTTTTCCCAAAACCATCTGCTTATATACATTATTTACACAATGGGCCTTGCGTGATTGGCTACTTCAGGGCTACACCTGTGGGCCAATTATATTGTGGATTGACTTCTGCCTGCAGCCTGATTGGCTGCTCCTACAGGCCAATCAGGTAGCAGATTCACTTCTGCCAGCCGCCTGATTGGCTGCTCCAGCAGGCCAATCAGGTTGCGGATTCACTTCCACCTGGAGTTGGATTGGGTAGCTCCCGCTGATTCTGAATCCTATTGTTCTAGGATTCAGCTCAGTACATAACACCCCTCCCCTCTAAGTTCCAGTCCTGCCCGGGAAGTTGCATTCGTAGTCCCCAAGGTCTGCTGGCCGCCTCCGTGTGCGTTGTGGCCTGGGGTGTTCCTTGGTCAGGGGTTCTGGTTCTGGCTCGTGTTCCGAGGCTGCTGGCTGTGCCGGGGCTGTCTGGTCTGGCGCCACTGAACCACTAGGTTGTAGCTCTGGTTCCGGTGTCCTTCCAGCCTCGGGGCGCCCCTCTGTGCCTACTGCTTCTGCTTCCCCTGCCCACCCCTCTCGCTCTACAGGCCTCACTGCCCTGCTGTCCCCTTGGGACCCCTCTGTCCCGCTCTCCTCCCGGGTTCCTCCTGGGAATCGTCGCCGTAGCTGGTCGCAGTGGCGGCGCCAACATTGCCCCCCTTCCGTTAGTACCTCGTACGACACGGGACCGGTCACCTTGGTGACTGTGGCGGGTACCCATGCTGGGCCTGCCCCAAAATTCTTTGCATACACTGGGTCCTGGGCCACAAATGTCCGGGGGTTCCTGCCTTTCCCCACCACTACCTCATCCTGAGCTCTGTCGGGGTGAAGTCGGTCCAGTCTAGTTGCAAGGCTCCGGCCCATTAGTAATTCAGCTGGACTCCGGCCCGTCGTTGTGCTTGGGGTGCTGTGCTGTGCTAGAAGAAATGCGGCAAGGCGGTATTCCCAGTCCCCTTGTGTCATGCGGCGGAGGCTGTCCTTGGTGGTCCGCACCATGCGCTCCGCTTGGCCATTGGTGGCAGGGTGGAATGGTGCTGAGCGGATGTGGCGGATGGCGTTCTGCACTGTGAAGGTCTGGAACTCCTCTGACGTGAATGCAGTTCCATTGTCCGAGACGAGGGTGTCAGGGAGCCCGTGGGTCGCAAACAGCTTGCGTAGTACCCGGATGGCTGCCGCCGTAGAAGTGGATGGTACCAGTGCGACCTCCAGCCATTTGGTGTAGGAATCCACCACTATGAAGAATGTTTTTCCCTGGAAGGGGCCAGCGAAGTCCACGTGCAAGCGTGACCATGGATGTCGGGCGGACTCCCAGGGCTGGACTGGGGCCCTTGGGGGATCCGGGCGGGATTCTTGGCAGGTCTGGCAGTGTTGGACCCAGGCCTCTATCTCTCTGTCAATCCCCGGCCACCACACATAACTCCTGGCAAGGGCCTTCATCCTCACTACCCCTGGGTGTGTCTCGTGTAGGGCTGTGAGGACCCTTTTGCGGAGGGGCTGGGGAACAACAACCCTGCTTCCCCATAACAGGCACCCCTTGTGGGCCGACAGTTCATGTTTGCGGTTTGTGTAGCCAGCGAATTCTGGCCCGGGGCTGCTGCTGGGCCATCCTCGCCACACCCAGTCCAGGACCCGGGAGATGACCCTATCTTTTGTGGAATGGTGCGCAACTTCTTGTGCCTGAATGGGTCGGTCGGGAAGCAGCTCCAGGGTCATAACCTCTTGTGCAGGCGCTGGGTCGGGGCCTGTTTCTGGTAGTGGTAGCCTGCTGAGGGCGTCTGCGTGGCCCATCGCCTTCCCAGGGCGGTGGATTAGTGCATACTGGTAGCCGGCAAGGAAAATTGACCACCTGAGGACACGTGGAGACAACACTTGGGGGGTCTGCTTCTCAGGGGCAAACAGGCCAAGCAACGGCTTGTGGTCAGTCACTATGGTAAAGGGCCGCCCGTACAAGAAATCATGGAATTTTTTTACGCCCTTCACGATTGCCAGACCCTCCTTGTCAATCTGTGAGTAGTTTCGTTCGGCTGCAGCAAGCGTCTGGGAGAAGTATGCCACCGGCACCTCTCTTCCATCCGGGAGTTGGTGTCCCAGGACAGCGCCGATGCCATAGGGAGAGGCGTCGCATGCCAGCACCACTGGCAGCCTCTCGTCGAAGTGTGCCAAGACCGAGTTCGAGACGAGCAAGTCCTTGACTGCCTGGAATGCGGCCCTTTGTCGCTGGCCCCACACCCAAGGGGCCCTTTTATCTAGGAGTCTGTGTAGGGGCTCCGCTACCGCTGCCTTATGGGGAAGGAAGGCATGGTAAAAGTTCAATAGTCCCAAGAATGACTGAAGTTCGGGCTTGCTCTTGGGCGCTGGGGCCTCACAAATGGCCCGTACCTTGTCACCAGTTGGATGGACCCCTTCTGCGTCCACCTTAAATCCCAGAAAGTCCACCTGCGGCACTCCTAGTAAACACTTTTCCCGCTTCACCTTGAGGCCCGCCGTCTGGAAACGGTGCAGGACGGAGCGGAGGCGGTCCTCAAATTCCTCTGGTGTGGGCCCGGCGATCAGTACATCATCGAAGAAGGGGGTGACGCCAGGAATCCCTTTAAGGAGAGAGTCCATTAGATTCTGGAATATGCCTGGTGCCACGCTAACGCCAAATTGCAGCCGCTTTACTCTGAATGCCCCTCTGTGCGTCACAATCGTCTGAGCCTCTGCTGTGGCTTCGTCCACAGGCAACTGTTGATACGCTTGGGCCAAGTCCAGTTTGCCAAAGATTTTTGACCCAGCCAGGGTGGCGAGGACATGGCTGACCACTGGCACTGGGTATGCATGGGCCGTGAGAGCCTTGTTTATGGTGCATTTGTAGTCTGCACAGATGCGGACCGAACCGTTAGGCTTGACGGGTGTGACAATTGGAGTTTCCCAGGGGGCGTTGGGCACCGGCTCCAGCACTCCTTGCTCCACGAGCCGGTCCAATTCCTCGTCTATGCGGGGTTTCAGGGCGAACGGGACCCGGCGGGCCTTGTGTCTGATGGGTCGTACAGCGGGGTCTAGCTGTAGGGCAATGGGGGGTCCTGTATATCGTCCCAATGCCCCATCGAAAACCCCTGGAAACTCTTTGCATATGGCGTCCACGTCCACTTGTAAGCTAGTGCGGTTCACCCCGGTAACGGCTAGCCCCAGAGGTCCAAACCATGCCAGTCCCAGTAAGCTAACGTAGGGGCCCTTAACTACCAGCAAGTCCAATTGTTGCTTTCGCCCTCGATATTGCACCCTGAAGGTCCCCACCCCCATAGTAGGGACCTTACGTTTCTGGAAGTCCCGGAGGGTGAATGGGGCCGGCCTTAGTTTGGGACCCCCATTAGGGCACAGTTCCCTTAATGTTCGGGCCGAGATTATGGATAGAGTTGAACCCGTGTCCAGCTCCATGCGGCATGGGGCTCCCTCTATCTGTACCTCTATATAAATTTTCTCTGTGCTGGGATGGGGCAACTGGAATACCTGGTAGTCCGTGATCTCCGTCGAGTTGCCTTGGTGCATGGTGCCGTGTGACCTGGGGCTCCTGGGTCGGTCATCTGATGCTTGTCGGCGGGTGAGTCGAGCCCGACACACCCGGGCGATGTGTCCCAATTTTCTGCACTGCCTGCACTCTGCGTTGCGGAAACGACAGGTCCTCCTCTCGTGGTTCTCCCCGCAGCTTGCACAGTTCCCTCCTTCTCGTCGAGGCTGCTGTGGTGTGTGTGCTGCTTGAGTGCGCCGCTGTACTCGGTGTACTTCCTCCCTGTCAGATTCGGATTCGTCGGTGAGGTCTTCGTGGTAGACCCTCGGTTGGGATGGCGGGGCCGGTCGTGCCTCTTGCGTTGACCTCTCGGCGGCTTCGGTTGCCAGGGCTTCCTCCAGAGCAATCTGGAACGTGAGGTCTTTTTTGGCGTAGAGGCGTCGTTGCAACATCTCGTCCCTCAGGCCACCGACGAGGCGGTCACGAAGCATGTTCTCCAATTCTGAGAAGTTGCATAACCGGGCGGCTTGGCGGAGGGAGGTCACAAACCCAGTTATGGTTTCCCCCGGGGCTTGCCGCTTTGCGTAGAAGGCATTTCGGCAAGCTACCACCGAGGGCTGTGGTGAGAAGTGCTCCTTCAGCCGTTCCATTATTGTTTTGTAAGAGACGGTAGCGACATCTCTAGGTGCAAGGAGAGCCCGGGCGATTTCAAACGTCTCCTCTCCACAGACGCTGAAGAATGTCGCCCTCTTCATGGCATCGTTGGTGACTTCTTTCGCTTGCAGGAGGAAGTTGAAACGGACGGCGTACCCTTTCCAGTCTCCTGATGCTGGTTTGAATGGCGAGAAGCTGCTGTCGGTTGCCATTCTGGGTTCCTTGGGTCCTGGAGCTGAAGCCTGGATGCACGGTGCGATGCAGCGGTGCAGCAGGTGGCGGTGCTGCGGTGCAGTGCGTGGTGGCGGTCAGCTCAGCAGGATCCCACCTTCGTCGCCAGTGAAATATACTCGAAGTCGAGAGTGAATTTCATGCTCTTTATTCAGCTCATAGTCATCAAGGAGGAGAAGAGAAGACGAATGGCTCTTTTCCCAAAACCATCTGCTTATATACATTATTTACACAATGGGCCTTGCGTGATTGGCTACTTCAGGGCTACACCTGTGGGCCAATTATATTGTGGATTGACTTCTGCCTGCAGCCTGATTGGCTGCTCCTACAGGCCAATCAGGTAGCAGATTCACTTCTGCCAGCCGCCTGATTGGCTGCTCCAGCAGGCCAATCAGGTTGCGGATTCACTTCCACCTGGAGTTGGATTGGGTAGCTCCCGCTGATTCTGAATCCTATTGTTCTAGGATTCAGCTCAGTACATAACAGGCGCTCATCTTGCTTCAGGCCAAGGGAGCCGGCGTTTGTCCGCAGACAGTTTTCTGGGTCATGTGGCCAGCAGGACTAAACCGCTTCTGGTGCAACGGAACACTGTGACAGAAACCAGAGCGCAGGGAAAGGCCATTTACCTTCCCGCCCCAGCAGTACCTATTTATCTACTTGCACTGGCATGCTTTCGAACTGCTAGGTTGGCAGGAGTTGAGACAGAGCAACGGGAGCTCGCCAGCGCCACACGGATTCAAACCAATGACCTCCTGATTGGCAAGCCCAAGAAGCTCAGTGGTTTAGCCCACAGCGCCACCCACATCACCTGGTGTAGTGATGGCCTGCAACGAAATGTTCATTTCATTGCCCTCCTATCCATCACCCAATCAGCATTCCAGCATCTCAGAATTTCTTATGCAGACAGAATGCCCATTCTGACAATGCACTTTGACCTTGTATTATAAAACGAACCCTTGGCCTTCGCTGGTTTAAGCTGGTTTTAATCAAATGTTATACTTTAGCTCTTCTAGCCTAGGGCTCTCTCTCTCTCTCTCTCTCTCTCTCTCTCTCTCTCTCTCTCTCTCTCTCTCTCTCTCTCTCTCTCTCAATTTTTATTATTTTTCTCCCTGCTCTGCCAAGCCTATGACTTCCCTCCCTCCCTCCCTTCAGCAGGTTTTCCGCTTTCAAGTCCTATCTCACACTTTAGCTCTTTAACTCTATTGTTCACGTTGTAGGATTTATTTCAATCCTGCTTGTGCCTTCAAATTTTTGCAATTATTTTGCAATTATTATTCAAATATACCATAAATTTTCTCTTTGAAATTTTTGATCGCCCTGGTCTCAAATCCTGCAGGTCAGTTTGGCCAATTCTGAAAAGTCCATCATCTTTGCCTGCCACTCCGCAATCGTCGGTAACCCCTGTAACTTCCACTTTTGGGCCATTAAAGTTCTCGCTGCTACTGTGGCGTACATAAATAGTCTTCACAATTTCCTCTCCCATCAAACCTAGCAGAAATGCTTCAGGTTTTGGGGGGGAAGGTATATCTAAACATCTTTTTTAATTCATTATATTCTAGCCTATCTTTAAGTTCAGTTAGCAGCTGTTTGCCTGTGCCAGAAGGAAACTTTTATGTTGTTGGGTTCTTTAATCCTTCTTTTATTGTTTTCATTACAGTACTTTCAAACACTGTGTGATGTTTCTTTGTTTTGATAAGTTGCCTGGATAATTCTGTTGGTGGGCAGTCGCACACATAGAATTACAGAATCAAAGAATTGCAGAGTTAGAAGTGAACCCAAGGGTCATCTAATCCAACCCCCTGCAATGCAGGAATTGCAATCCGGGAATTGCAATGGGTTGAATTTGAAGTGTTAAACCTCTCCACCCTGCCCAGTGCTGCGTCTAATTTTTTTTCTCCCCTTCACCACCATTGTCCAACTCAGTAAGGTATTGGGATGCATAGCTAAAAACTGCTGATGCTCCCCAACATAAGAAAAGCCTGCTGGATCAGGCCAATGGCCCATCTAGTCCAGCATCCTTTTCTCACAGTGGCCAACCAGATGCCCTAGCAGGGAGCCAGTAAGCAGGACCCGAGAGCACTCTCCCATCTGGCAGTTTCCAGCAACTGGCATTCAGAAGCATTTCTGTCTCCAACTGTGGAGGCAGAGCATTGTCCTCCTGGCTAGTAGCCATGAATAGCCTTCTCCTCCATGAATTTGTCCATTCCTCTTTTGAAGCCACCCAAGTCGGTATCCCCATCACTGCCTCCTGCAGCAGAGAGTTTCATAGTTTATCTCTGCACTGCATGAAGCTGTACTTCCTTTTATATCTCCTGAATCTTCCAACATCGAATGTCCACAAGTTCTACCATTATGAAGGAAGGGTAGGGAACCTTTTCTAGAACAAGGGTTGGAATCCCTTTTGGGCAACCTTCTAGAGGCCACATGGCCAGGGCAACAAAAGCTAGGTCCCCCCCCCCCCTTTGCATAGTAGGCTAGCTTCTACATGCGCCCACACAACTTTCTCTACCTTCCATCCAGCAAACAAGATGCATTCTCAGAATTCAAGGATGCCTCCTAGCCAGGCAAAAACACTTAGGAGAGTGCAAAGCAGAGTCGGTGAGGTGTGTGGTCTTAGGACAGCCCTGAGAGCCAGACAGAGGTTTGGTCCTCCAACTTGGGTGTTCCCTATCACTGGCGTATAGGATGTCAGGCTGCTGCTAGCTACTCCCACAGCCAGTTGCCCAGGAACATGCACAGACAAGGAATGGTCTTACCGCCCGCTTTTTATTCAGTATTTACAGAGAGAGACTATAAAACCCAGCCTCTTGGATAATGGCATTGTCCCAAGTTGTTGTAAGCCAAAAATGGCTTATCTTCTGAGTTACGCAAATAAAAACTCAGAGACAATAGGAGTTAGGAGTCCATTGTTGTTTATTGCAAAGCAATAGGTTACAGTCGAATCTTTTCACAAAACTGCAACCCCGCCCAAGGGTCCGGGCAGGGGTATTAATAACATTTCAAACAAAGGATTTCAATTTCCACCAATCATGTACATCATTACCTCATTTCATGTTTAATACACATGCGCAATAAGCATTGCTAACTAAACTTTGATTCTCACCGTGAGCTGTTACATTGTGTTGGGAACCTGTGTTACTTGTAGCCATTTGCACCATGTATCAACTTATGCTCTAGCTTATGAGCTGTATCTTTCGTGATTTACGTATTAGCTGTCCTTCTGTCCCAGTGGTGGACTGCGACTTGCCAAATCATCCGTTTCATAAAGCAACAGGTTACCATAACTTCTCTAGTAGAAGGATATTCTAGGATTTATAGTGGTTCACATTATCACATTCATTATGGCATTTTGGGCCACTACCAAAAAGTGAATCTACACACACACACACACACACACACACACACACACACACACACACCACCTCTTCCACTTCCTCATTTGTCAAGCTCAACATCTCTACTACGGGTGCTGCATTTTGGTGCAGGCCTCTATGCCTTTGAGCTCTTTGCTCTCCTACTTTCAAGGCTCGCTGGGTTCTGGGAGATGGAGGGTCTGGAATGCTTTCTAAAAATACTGTGTCCATCAGCTGTTGCCCCCCCGATGCTTCCTCCTCCTCATTTTCCTCCTCTCTATTTCCCAACTTTCCCCCTCATCTGCCTCTGAGCTGTGACCTCCCTCAAACTCCTGTTGTAAATCTAAACTGTCGTCTTCTCCTCTGGAAGAGTCAGGCTGGGGAGGTGATCTCCACCATTCCTCTTCTGCCCAGTCCCTGACATAGGATGAGGCAGCTCCAGATAAAACACTGGGCTCCCAAAGTCCCTGGGTGGTTTCAGGGCACTATCCTTTTGACCAACAGGGGACAGTGCTCAGAGCTGAGTTACCAGTGACCTACTATGACACAGCCTGTCACCTGGCTGACATAGATGACAACTGGAGCCTCTGATTTGTGATCTTCAGAGAGTCACTTGCCAACACAGCCATAAAGAAGACTCAAGAGGCCCTAGCAGGTATGAACAGGTTATAGTTATTAGAGTATAGTTTTGCAGCTGGTGTTTGGTGCAGGGTGTGAAATGAGGATGCCCCCCCCAATGAAGTCCAAGGAAGTGCCAAGCACACTCCCCCAGCACCTGCCCTGGATCTGGCTGCTCGTATCAGGACTCCACTCCTCTTTGCCTTTGCAAAAGAGGTTGTTGATTGAAACCAGGCACCCCCAACCTGTGGCCCTGCATATGTTTTGGCCTACAACTCCCATGATCCCAAGCTAACAGGACCAGTGGTCAGGGATGATGAGAACTGTAGGCCAAAACATCTGGAGGGCCGAAGGTTGGGGATGCCTGATCGAAACTATTCAAGGAGGCTGTTATGTGGCTTTCTAATTAAAAAAAAAGGTTAGCCACCAAAGCTGTACTTGAACATAGGGGGATCCAGGTGGAGCTGTGGTCTAAACCACTGAACCTCTTGGGCTTGCTGATCAGAAGGTTGGCGGTTCGAATCCCTGTGGCGGGGTGAGCTCCCGTTGTTCTGTCCCAGCTCCTGCCAACCCTAGCAGTTCGAAAGCATGCCAGTGCAAGTAGATAAATAGGTACTGCTGGGGTGGGAAGGTAAACAGCATTTCCGTGCGCTCTGGTTTCCGACACGGTGTTCCATTGCACCAGAAGTGGTTTATTCCTGTTGGCCACATGACCCGGAAATCTGTCTGTGGACAAATACTGGCTCCCTTGGCCTGAAAGCGGAGATGAGTACTGCACCCTACAGTTGCCTTTGACTGGACTTAACAGTCAAGGGGTCCTTTATTCCCCCCCCTTTTTTTACTTGAGCATAGCTAAGGAACCTTGAGAAGGATAGGATATAAATGCAATAAGTAAAATGGAATAATGAATTTATATTGTTTTTTCTATTTAAATTGGAGTAACTAGGGGACGCGGGTGGCGCTGTGGGTTAAACCACAGAGCCTAGGGCCTGCCGATCAGAAGGTTGGCGGTTCGAATCCCCGCGACGGAGTGAGCACCCGTTGCTCGGTCCCTGCTCCTGCCCACCTAGCAGTTCGAAAGCATGTCAAAGTGCAGGTAGATAAATAGGTACCACTACAGCGGGAAGGTAAACGGCATTTCCGTGTGTTGCTCTGGTTCGCCAGAAGCGGCTTTGTCATGCTGTCCACATGACCTGGAAGCTGTACGCCGGCTCCCTTGGCCAATAACACGAGATGAGCGGCGCAACCCCAGAGTCGGTCACGACCGGACCTAGTGGTCAGGGGTCCCTTTACCTTTAACTAGCTCTAGATCTGTATTGGGGGGAGTGGGAATTGTGTATGTCAATGTCAATGCCAATCATTCTTTTTGAGGAATCGCAAGTGGTCACTCTGGAGCAAAATGAACCCGGTGGATGAGGAGACTGAAGACTTTAAGAGCAAGGAGAAGGCTCTGGAGGATGCCATTGAGAAGCTCAAGAAGGAAAACAAGTTCAGGAAAGAGAAACTGATGGCATTTTGGCAAAAAAGGAGGGAGCTCTCCAAGAGCACAGATGGACGAAACACCATCTTATGGGAGCGAAACATGAAGCTCTGGAAGAAGGTCACAGATCTCTTTGGGAGCATCAGGAATGTCTTGAAAGAGGAACCAGAGCTTTGGAAAGAAGAGCTGGACAGCTGGACAGCTGAGATGGCACTCTGGAAGAAGGAGATGGACCAGTGGGAAGAAAGGTTCTGTGGACACTATTAGTATGTCCATTGCGAAATAAATCTCTGGATCAGCCCTCAATTGATCCCTTGCAGTGGACAAAAAAAAGGGGTCATCTAAACAAGATGGTGTCAGCTAATGTACGTGGAAATTCATTAAAAGTTTTTCACAGGTGGTTTTTGACTCCGGTCTGCCTGAATTGTAACTCCAAGACCACATCCTCCCTTTGTTGGAGGGGGTGTGTAACTCCAGAGGGTTTTGTCATCACAGGTGGTGGGACTGCGCTCCTGTGAGTAAATTCTGAGGGACACCAGAAATCAGGACAATCACTGGACAAAGGGTCACTCTATGACCTGATTATTTGAATGTGGTTTGGAGAAATAATTTGAACCTTCATAGCAAATCTATTATTAGCCATCTGTTGGTGGCTGCCTGCTTAGGTTGAATCCTGACAAGACAGAAGTACTGGTTCAGCTCCGAGGGCCTTCTGGCGGTTCCCTCACTGCAAGAAGTGAAGTTACAGGGAACCAGGCAGAGGGCCTTCTTGGTAGTGGCGCCCACCCTGTGGAACGCCCTCCCACCAGATGTCAAAGAGATAAACAACTACCAGGCTTTTAGAAGACATCTGAAGGCAGCCCTGTTTAGGGAAGCTTTTAATGACTGATTTTTTAATGTATTTTTAATCTTTTGTTGGAAGCCCCCCAGAGTGGCTGGGGAAACCTAGCCGGATGGGCGAGGTATAAATATTTATTATTATTATTATTATTATTATTATTATTATTATTATTATTATTACTACTACTACTACTACTACTGTCATAGCACCAAAGTGGAAGGAGCCCTCAGCATATTCCATGACCATCTGGCTTCATAAGGCTTTGTCCATAGCAACTTCTGAAAAACTTAACTCATTCACTCTGAGTTATTTGAGGGGCTGTGGATCCACAAAGGACTTTGCAGGAGAATAGTAACCTCTTCGGCAATAGAGACAATGGTTCAGCAGATGCCTTTCAAATGCGGTTTTATTTGGAAATGTGTGTGAATTGGAGTTGTGCGAGCTTTCCCTCTATATTTTGCATTATGCTGCTGCATTTGAGAAAAAGAAAGAAAACGGAATGGACCGCTTGAAGCAGCTCACTTTAACAGGGGCCAAATATTCCTGCTTGTAAGGGGAGCCAGTTCTGAGATTTATAAAATTAAATATGTCCTGCACAAAAGGGAGATTTAGTTCCCCCCTCCCTTCTTTATAATTCCAGAACTTGCGGTCATTCTGCAAAGCTGTGGGGTGGCAGAATCTGGGCAGACAAAAGGCCAGAGCATTTGTTCGCACAATGCAGAATTACTTTATGAAATCCACCTGCACAAGAGGTACTTAATGGCCTCTAGCTTAGATTGCTTTTAAACGAGGTTAGACAAAGCCACAAAGGAGAGAGCTATGATCACTAAACTGAGCACTTACATTCAGGGTCAGAATGCTACTGAATACAGTACCTGTGGCTTGGGTTGGCGGTAGTGGAGTAGGAGTGGAAAAGAGTTATTACTCTATAAAACCTGCTGGTGCACCCTGAAGGTTTTCTGATTGGCCACTGAGGAAGCAGAATGCAGGATTAGATAAGCTTTTGGTTTGCTCCAGCAGGACTCCTCTGTTGTTTTTTTCCTATAGCATGATACATCAGTCACCCATTGCTATCTGTATATTAAATCTCATCCACAGAATTATGCACACAACAACCCCTCATTATTTATACTCAGGCTCCATCTGCACTGAAAATTTAAAGCAGTACCATACCACTTTGAACAGCCATGGCTTCCCACAAAGAACCCTGGGAAGCGTAGTTTATTAAAGGATGCCGAGAGTTATTTGGAGACTCCTGTTTGAAGACACTCGATCTCAGGACGCAAGGGAGAAACGTGCTAAGAGGAAGGCACGCTTGGCAAATCCACACCGTTATCAACTCCCGCCCGGAAACCAATGTCCCCACTGTGGAAGGACGTGTGGATCCAGAATTGGCCTCCACAGTCGCTTACAGACCCATTGTTAAAACCGTGTTTATGGAAGACAGTCTTACTCAGATACGAGTGATCGCAGAAGAAGAAGAAGAAGAAGAAGAAGAAGAAGAAGAAGAAGAAGAAGAAGAAGAAGAAGAAGAAGAAGAAGAAGAAGAAGAAGAAGAAGAAGAAGAAGAAGAAGAAGACAATTCCCAAAGTTCCCTGGGAAGAAGTATTGACTGCTAAACCACTGTGGAAATTGTAATTCTGAGGGGGGGGGAGAGGAGTCTCCTGTCAACTCTCAGCAGCGCCATCTGAAGGATATCTGGTGCCCTGGCGCTATGGTTCAAATATCCCTTTGGCGCCCCCCCCCCCAACATTCAAAGATCCTTCCGGCGCGCGCGCGCACACACACCGTTTCACCTTTTTATAGCGGGGAAGAGGCGAAGGCTCCAGGGCTCGCCCTCAGCGGCCGGCCACCTCCTGACAGCCGTCATGCGCCGTCATGCCCTGAAGGCCCCTCCGGGCAGGCAGCACTCCGATGGGACAGAGGCTCCGGGCACCGCTCGGTATGGCAGAGGCGGGCGAGGGCAGCAAGCTGATGCAGGGAGGTGCCGCATCCGGCCTCTGCTGCGCGGCTGCTGTGGGCGCAGCGTGGCTGTCTGGTGGGCGCAGTGTGGTGCCCCCTGGTGGCCCGGCGCCCTGGCATATTGCGCCACCCAGCCTTGCCTTAGGGCTGGCACTGACTCTCAGCACCGTTTAATCAATCAGGCATGGAGAACCTTAGTTCCAGGGGTTAAATGGTGGTCCTCAGGACCCCTCACCAGCCCTGCTTCATATTCCCCTTGAGTGCTTTATTCCTAGCTGGAGTATATTGTTACATTTACATAATACCTCTTGCTTGCCTGAATGGAAGATAGAGACATGTTCTCACTGTGCGTGTGCAGAAACCACTGACTTTTGGTGTGGCTAAATTGTAGCCTACTTTACAGTCCCATACCCTCCAAACTTTCTCTGGTGGAAATAGGGGCATCCCATCATCATTTTATTATTTATACCCCACCCATTGGACTGGGTTGCCCCAGCCACTCTGGGTGGCTTCCAACATATATAAAAACATAATCAAACCCTCCATACCCTCCATCATTTCTCTGAGGAAAATAGGGACACCCTAAGAAAAAGCGGAACATTCCAGGATCAAATCAGAAACGGGGATGACTTCTCTAAATCAGGGACGTCCCTGGAAAATAGGGACACTTGGAGGATTTGCAGTCTCATTTGTTGCTGCGCCTACTTCTGCCTCTGTCCTAATCTAGAGTCACAATTGTTGCTCCACCCACTTCCTCCCCTGGCTCCACCCACCGCTGGTATGAGGCCCATAGAAACTTTCCCACAACAGAAAACAGTACTTGGGTGGGAAATCGTTCCCCACTCCTGACATCAAAGCTACTGACAAATTCCACAAGTATAGCAATTGTTATCCAGTGATTAAGCTTTGTTCCTTTCACAGGAACTTAGATCGGCATTCTGGTTAAAATAATTTCCGATGGGTTCTGCACAGGGCCGGATTTAGGTTTGATGAGGCCCTAAGCTACTGAAGGTAATGGGGCCCTTTATATGTCCAGCTGTCCTTTGTCAACAAATTGCCGGTGTGTTTTTTTTTTGAATATATTCTATATGACAATTTATGGACCTAATAGGTATCTAAAGTGATTTGCACATGCAGAATGTTTTGTTGTTTAGTCAATTAGTCGTGTCCGACTCTTCGTGACCCCTGGACCAGAGCACGCCAGGCACTCCTGTCTTCCACTGCCTCCTGGAGTTTCATCAAATTCATGTTGGTCACTTCTATAACACTGTCCAACCATCTCGCCATCTGTCATCTCCTTCTCCTTGTGCCCTCAATCTTACCAAACATAAGTACTCTATATATAGAAATGAGCAAACCAGTGATATTTGAGGGAGCAGGCTAGCAGGCGGGGCCCATGACTTACATCAAAGGAGCCTACACAACACAAACCACTGTTGCTGTATGTAGGTTTTATTTTGTTTTTTATCTTATATTTTGGAAATGTACATCCAGTTTTGTTTCCTTTACATTTTTTTTTGGGGGGGGGGCAAGAGAGTGGGGCCCTAAGCTATAGCTTGTTTAGCTTATACATAATTCCAGCACTGGTTCTACAAAATGAACCCATTTTCATAAATTAGGTTCATGGTGTCCCTGAGCGAGATGCATGGTTCCAAGCAAGCAGGTGCCAAACTATTTGTTGCACAGCTGTAGGGAATAATATAATAATAATAATAATAATAATAATAATAATAATAATAAATTATTCATACCCCGCCCATCTGGCTGGGTTTCCCCACCACTCTGGGCGGCTTCCAATAGAAAAATAAAACACAGTTATCTATTAAAATAAAAAAAATCCTTCAGTAGCACCTTAAAGACCAACTAAGTTTTTATTTTGGTATCAGCTTTCGGGTGCATGCACACTTCGTCAGATACACTGAAACAGAATCCACCAGACCCTTATGTATATTTAGAGGGTGGGGGGTGGGAATGGGTGATGGGCTGATAGGAGTGGTAAGCCTGTTGATGGCTGTTAATGACTGCTGATGACTGCAATTGGTCCTGCGGGGGGGGGGGGAGCAAGGGCTGTGGCGCTAAAGAAAGCTAGATCATGCATAATGAGATAAGAATCCAATGTCTTTATTCAGACCTGGTCTCTCCATAGTTTTAAGCTTGGTAATAAGTTGCAGTTCAGCAACTTCTCTTTCTAGTCTGTTTCTGAAAATTGTCTGTAATAAAACAGCTGCTTTGAGATCTTGTATAGAATCTCCTGGGAAATTGAAGTGTTCTCCTACTGGTTTCTCTGTCTTGTGGTTCCTGATGTCAGATTTATGTCCATTTATCCTTTGGCGTAGGGTTTGGCCTGTTTGTCCAATATAGAGAGCTGAAGGGCACTGTTGGCATTTACCACTCTATCAGCCCATCACCCATCCCCCCCACCCTCTGAATATACATAAGGGTCTGGTGGATTCTGTTTCAGTGTATCTGACGAAGTGTGCATGCACACGAAAGCTCATACCAAAATAAAAACTTAGTTGGTCTTTAAGGTGCTACTGAAGGAATTTTTTTTTTATTTTGCTTCGACTCAGACCAACACGGCTACCCACCTGTAACTAGTAATCTATTAAACATTAAAAGCCTCCCTAAACAGGGGTGCCTTCAGATGTCTTCTAAAAGCCCACCCACGGCTAGTGACCCTGTTATGGTTTCCCATTCTGCCCACTGCAAAACCCCCACCAGCATCTGATACCTGATGCGGCCACTTCTCCACATTCATCGTGGGGTTACCTTTGGTCTCTTAAAAATCCACCCTTGTGGAAGGATCCTGCAGCTCAGTGGCAGAGCTTCCACTTTACATGCAGGAAATCCCAGCTTCAATCCAGGGTGTCTCCAGGTAGGGCTAGGGGAGACCTCTGCCTAAAGCCCTGGAGATCCCCTGCAAGTAAGTGTATACAATGCAGAGCTAGACTGACCAATGGTGTGACTGCAGGTAAGCTAAAATAAGCTCCCCATGTTCCATTTTCGTCAGCTACCACCTTGGCATTCTAATGATGGAACCAGAAGATCTGCAGAAGTTCTGGTGTTGTTTTGTTAATATTCTCAGGCTGCCATGGTGATGAAGTTCTTAACAAAGGGGTCTTCATCATAGCAGGAGGAGGAGGTGCAGGTTAGTCGACATCCCAGGCTGACTTATTTTTTGGGGGGGGGGTTAAAGCATCTTGACAGTTCTTTTCTCTCTCGCTCTTGTTATTCAAAGCCACCAAGGCTTTATCAAGGGAGCCCAGATGCATCAAATTTATCTAGTTCAAGATCGGGTCTCCCACAGTTGCCAACCAGGTGCCTCTGGGAAGCCCAAAAGCACTACATGAGCCCAAAGAGCTCTCTCCTGCTTCTGATGTCAAGAGACTGGTATTCAGATATATGCTGCCTTTGATAAAGGAGGTAACGTAGCTTCCATCATTAGTAGACACTAATAAAAAAATTCCTTCAGTAGCACCTTAAAGACCAACTAAGTTTTTATTTTGGTATGAGCTTTCATGTGCATGATGAAGTGTGCATGCACACGAAAGCTCATACCAAAATAAAAACTTAGTTGGTCTTTAAGGTGCTACTGAAGGATTTTTTTTTATTTTGTTTCGACTCAGACCAACACGGCTGTTGTTGTTTAGTTGTTTAGTCGTGTCCGACTCTTCGTGACCCCATGGACCATAGCACACCAGGCACTCCTGTCTTGCACTGCCTCCCACAGTTTGGTCAGACTCGTGTTCGTAGCTTTGAGAACACTGTCCAACCATCTCGTCCTCTGTCATCCCCTTCTCCTGGTTCCCTCAATCTTTCCCAACATCGGGGTCTTTTCCAAGGATTCTTCTCTTCTCATGAGGTGGCCAAAGTATTGGAGCCTCAGCTTCAGGATCTGTCCTTCCAGTGAGCACTCAGGGCTGATTTCCTTAAGAATGGATAGGTTTGATCTTCTTGCAGTCCATGGGACTCTCAAGAGTCTCCTCCAGCACCATAATTCAAAAGCATCCATTCTTCAGCGATCAGCCTTCTTTATGGTCCAGCTCTCACTTCCATACATCACTACTGGGAACACGGCTACCTACCTGTAATTAGTAGACACTGACAGCTTCATCCTCCATGGACCTCTCTAATCTCATTTTTCATAGAATTGTAGAGTTGTAGGGTTGGAAGGGACCCAGCAGCCTTTTCTCACAGTGGCCAGCAACAGGAAGGTCCAACAATACATTGTGCACCAGCCCCTAACATTGACTTCCCCAGCCACGATCTTTCCTCCTGAAATGGCTCATTTTGAGAAGGTCCTGCATTTGAAGTGGTGAACCAAACTCTGGGGTGATGGCTGCACAAATGGACCCTGGGACTCATCAGGGTCTGAGATTGGAGATCCTCAATCACTCCCCGCCTAGTGTGAACTGGGGCTGGTGGTGGGGTCCTCCTCCGCAACCAAGATTCCAGTTTCCAAGCTGGAAGGTAAGGTTCCTTGTGGTGACTCGGTCTCCTCCGAGTTTGTATTCTCTGAGTCAGGCTCTGGAGTTGGCAGTTTTCTGACTTTGTCAGTGGGCAATGCAACCTCCCCTTCTATGCCACTCATGTATTTCACTCATGTATTTCACTTCTATGTCACTCATGTATTTCTCTGTACACAGCTGTGATCAGATGGAGAACAGAGAGAAACAGTTGGATGTCACTCTTAACTGTGCAGATTATCTGGAAGGCAAGAGCAATGACATTTCTCCAAAGCGGGAGAGCTGGCACCATATGAATGCCACCCCCAGATCCTTGAAGCACCAGTTTGTATATCGCCAACTGAGAGAGCAGAAAAATGCACTGCAAGAGGAAATCAGGATATTCTGGAAGAAATGCAAACGCCTGCGAATGGAGATCCAGACTTTCCGAGAAGACAACAAAACCAAGGCTCTGTGGGAGGAGATCCATGCCTTCAAGAAGAAGAACAAGGGCTTCATGGATGAGATCAAGAACTTCTTAGAGGAGAGCAAGGTTTTCATGGCTGAGATCAAGGCCTTCCAGACCAAAAAGAAGGAAATTCAGGACCAGGTGAAGACCTTTCAGGAGAAGATTGAGACACTCCAGCAGAGGATCAAGACAACAGAAGAGGAGATTGTTACCTTGGAGGAAAGGAACGAATCGTTCCGAGATGCTGTCAAAGCCTTCCAGATTAAGAACAAGGAGTTCCAGGAAGCCAACAAAGGCATGCGTGAGAAAAACAAAGCCCTCCAGGAGAAGATAGAAGCCATTGAAGAGAAGAACAATGCCTTCTGGAAGGAATGCAAGGCATTTTGGAAGAAGGACAAAACCTTCTGGGAAGAGGACATGGCCATCTCCAAAGACAAAATGGCCCTCTGGGATGAGTATATAGCTTTGAGGGATAATGACCAAGACCTCCAGGAAGAAAAAGCGGTCATCTGGGACATGGTGGAAGCTCTCTGGGATATGAAGTACTCCATATGGAAAGAGGTAAATGGGTTTCCGGAAGAACCGCAACCTGAGTTGGAGGTGGAAGTTCTCGACAATGGTGCCGATGGAGACCTGGCGAAATAAAAGAGGTGTGAATTAGCGCAGTGATCTGGTTAGCACCACCTTAAAGACTCCTATACATTGATGTACAAACACCACGGCTCCTTTGTCATCAAGACCTTTCAATAAAATCTTGATGGAATTTCAAGGTGATGTTACTTTGGTACATTGCTGGGGAGGTGGGCGGGTTCACACCCGACATACACACCAGCAGATGATGTGGACCGGCAGCCTGGCAAACCTGGTGTGGCACATTTAATTTATAATTCACATCTTCGTAAAAATATAGAAAGGCAGAGGACAACATATAAGGGTAAAATGAACAGGAGATCCATTAAAAAATCATTAGAAACTTCAATAAATACGTTCAGTCTGGCTTTGGTGAATAAACACCGATAGGTAGATACAGACAAATTCCTAAGGTATGAGGATATCTGAAAGTTGTACCCATATTGGATTCCCACCTGGAAGTAAGTCCCACTGAGTTCTGTGGAGCATGCTCCCAGTAGGGATAGCGAAGGAACTTGATTTTGTTTGCATTTTCAATGAGAAATTACCTAAATTAGCAGTCCGTGAGCCAAGGTGCGAACTGAAACACAGCCACCTTTCCAAACCCATGCTTCTCTGAATTTTCCAATGCAGTTCTCCTGCCAAAACAATGTGTACACAATTGATATATTGGAGGAAAGCATGTAGAAGGTTGCACATACCCATGCGAAGAATAAACAAAAAATGCATTATATTGGGAGGGGGGGAATGCATACAAGGAAAAATGTGGGTATCTGTCAAAACTGCATCCAAGGATGTTTCTTATTAGAGAATCTTGGAAATCTAAAGTTGGAAGGGACCCCCAGGAATTCAACCCCCTTGAAATGCAGGAATCATAGCTAAGTAATCCCTGGCATGTGGCCACCAGAACTCTATTTAAAACCTCCTACGGAGTGAATTTTAAGAACGGGGGGGGGGGGATGAGAAACCTGGAGAAGTGAAATGGACAGATTTGAATGGGATGCCTGCAGCCTAACCATTCCTTCTTCCAAGCCCTCTCCCCCCCTCCCTTCTTTCCCTGCAACATTTTCATGGACTCTGAGCACATCCTGCTGACACTGAAATTTGAGTGCCTTGGTGGGGACGTGACCATGAACAGATCACCTGGGGACTGAGGAGTTTGGCCTTGCTTCAGTTCCCAGCTCCTTTGACTGTCACCTTGACTGATTTTTCTTTTTTTGTACTGTGCCCACAACTGAAAGGAAGTAAGAGGCTAAAGAGCGCCCGAATGCTGAATCTCAGCAGAAAAGACAGCAAAGGACTGTGCATGTGTGCATGTGTGCACATGTGTGCCCTCACATGTTTGCAGTTCATCCAGACTGCATAGAACCAAATAGAATGCAAAATTAAATAGGGGATGCTGCTTACGCTATGTATGGGGGGAGAGGAGTGAGTTTGGGCTCCGATCTGCATGCAAACCCAGTGACTCTGCAGTCCTTAACTCAACCCATAAAGCAAAACACACCTATCTTTTGAAATTTGCACCTCTTTGAATTTTAGGACACAGTCTTCCAACAACAACAAAAACTGCATACCGGGGGAAAAACCACAGGACTTATTCCAGGACAGGCCGTTGATCCATCTAGCTCAGCGCTGTCTGCACTGACTGGCAGCATGCTGCACTCCATGGGTTCAGGCAGGGTGTCTTCTCCTAGCCCTACCTGGAGATCATAGAATCATAGAATCATAGAGTTGGAAGAGACCACAAGGGCCATCCAGCCCAACCCCCTGCCAAGCAGGAAACACTATCAAAGCATTCTTGACATATGCCTGTCAAGCCTCTGCTTAAAGACCTCCAAAGAAGGAGACTCCACCACACTCCTTGGTAGCAGATTCCACTGCCGAACAGCTCTTACTGTCAGGAAGTTCTTCCTAATGTTTAGGTGGAATCTTCTTTCTTGAAGTTTGAATCCATTGTTCCATGTCCACTTCTCTGGAGCAGCAGAAAACAACCTTTCTCCCTCCTCTACATGACATCCTTTTATATATTTGAACATGGCTATCATATCACCCCTTAACCTTCTCTTCTCCAGGCTAAACATACCCAGCTCCCTAAGCCATTCCTCATAAGGCATCGTTTCCAGGCCTTTGACCATTTTGGTTGCCCTCTTCTGGACACGTTCCAGCTTGTCAGTATCCTTCTTGAACTGATGCCAAGGATTGAACCTGGGGCTTTCTTCATGCAGAGCAAATGCTCTTATAAATGAACTGTGGCCTTTCCGCTGTTGCCATCCATATCCTCCAACATGCTGAGAGGGCAAATCAGGACACCCGCACCGCGCCACCAACGCCCACCCTCTGACACCACCACCACCACAAAAAGAGACATAGAGCAGCCCCCTGATCCAGCGTTGCCTTCATCTGCAGCCAGGAAAGAAGCCCTCATTTGCTCCCCACTTCCGATTACCATGCAGCATCACCAGATCTGCCAATAGCGACCTGCTAGGGGTGGAAACTGGTTGCAAACAGGAAAGAAACTTTTCCCCCGCCCACCCAGGAAGGGCCTCGGGCAGCACATCTCTTCCACTAGCGAACAGAGGTCTCCTCCCCTGCCCCTGCCAACCAATTGACAGCCACTGTCCACCAACCACTGCCTTATCTTTGCCACTTCCTGCCATGGCACCCTGAGGCCACCTTAGCTCATGTACACTGGGTGGGTGTACAAGTGCCAACAGTGGGTCTTTGTCTTTGTGTCTTTGTGTCTTTGTGTCTTTGTGTCTTTGTGTCTTTGTCTTTGTCTTTGTCTTTGTCTTTGTCTTTGTCTTTGTCTTTGTCTTTGTCTTTGTCTCTCCCAGGGGCTGATAGGAGTTGTAGTAGAGGAGAAGGGCGCCATCTAGTCCAATTCCCTGCAGTGCAGAAGGAGGCGACTGGGAGCCTGCCCAGAAATACACTGAAGTAATTCCCTCTGGTGACATATGGCCCAGAAAGTATCATCTGTGGTAGGGAAGTCATTTTTGGGAGGAAACCAAAGCTCTTTTATACCAAATCAGACAAACAGCTTCACATTGATCAGCAGTGCCTCTCTAGGATTACAGATACGGAACCTTCCTAGTCCGGCCCAGATCTTATTTATTTATTTTATTTTATTTGTTAAATCCGTGTACCACCTTTCATCCGTAGATCTCAGGGTAGTTCGCAACATAAAATTGCCAATACATAACAAAACGCAAATAACGCAATAAAAATAAAGGACAAAAACAAATCAATAACCTCCCCTCCCACAACACATTTAAAAGGGCACTGGAAAAGGAACGTTTTCACCTGGCACCTAAAGGTCCATAATAAAGGCACCAGCTGAACCTCCTTGGGGAGCCACTGCAGAAAAGGCCCGTTCTTGTGTTGCCATGCACCAGATTTCTCATTGAAGAGGCAGAGGTAAGTTCATATGAGGAGAGGCAGTCCTTGAGGTATTATGTCCCGGAGCCATTTAAGACTTTATAGGCCAAAACTAGCACTATGAATAGAGCCTGAAAACTTATTTGCAGCCAGTGCAATTGGTCTAGGATTGGTGTAATATGTTAAAACTGTCTTGCCCCGGGGTGAGCAACCTGGCTGCTGAATTCCACACCAGCTGGAGTTTCCAATCCATCTTCTGAGGCAGCCCTACGTATAATGCCTTGCAGTAATCCAGTCTAGAGGTTACCAGAGCATAGGCACCAGTAGTTAGGCTGTCCCTGTCTAGATAGGATACCAAAAAAAAGAGAGGCAACACGTCGACCAATTCCAGTGGGCGAAATATAACTGTTTTTATCTTTATAAACTATAACGACGTGCGAGACAGTGATCCAAGGTGATCATACTGTTTCAGTTTGAATTTCTTCGGTTTTTTAACCACAAAAAATAAATCAAATAAATATATATCATTAATTATGTCATACGTTATATTAAGGCCAATGGCCAACATGAACACAAGTCTATACAGTCCATAATATCTTAACATTGAAAAAATACAGAAAAATACAAAAATAAAACATACCTTAGTGTTTGTATATAATCTGCGGAACAGGTGTCATGCACATATGTAACCCCCGCTGTCTAGATAGGGGCACAGCTGAAACTGATGGAAGGAACTCCATCAGCTCCCAGCAGAGTGGCTGGGGAAACCCAGCCAGATGGGCGGGGTATATATATTATTATTGTTATTGTGTAGCCTTATCAGCTACTAAGGGTCCTTTAAGTTGCGCCCAGGCAAGGACAGAGATAGCCAATCATGACACCGGGGGTTGAATCCAGAGAAAGAGTTTAATTCTTAATTAATTAAGAGAGACTTGGTGGTTAAGCCTCATGACAAGAGTAAAGAAACACAAATTACAAAGCTTCTTATACACTTCTTGGGCTCCTTTCCCCCTCCTCTGTAAATGTGCGCATGCAAGGGGGTCACAAGTATATATCAAATCAAATCAAATATGTTTATTCGGCTGTACGCCCATCATAAAACACAACACAACAAAACAAATCAAATAAAAACCACAGACTCATACAAACCACAGATAATATAACACAATTCACAGCTCACGAGGACAAATATTAACAATTCAAAAAACATATCTTGAAGGTTTAAGATTAAGATTAAAAATTTAGGCGCCTAACTAAAATCAATATCTGATGTCATTAAAAAAAAAATTCTTATAACTATCAATAATCAGCTAACATTCCATTCCGTCTCTTGTACGAGAGGACGGCTGTTAGGAATTTAGCAACCTGTAGAGTGATATAAGGGTCCACATCTTGAAGAACCCAGGCTAGCTGAAGGTCAACTGGATTATCAGCCATAGGCTGGATTATGGAGTTTAATATACTAGCACGAGCCGAACTGTACATAGGGCAGATAAACATAACATGGTGTAAAGATTCAGTTGATTTCATTTCGCAAGCACACATTGAAGAGACTTGGCCCTTAGTAAATCTATGTCTCAGCACATTAGTTGGAAAAACATTGAACCTAGCTTTAAGGAAGGCATATCGATGAGACGCGGCCGTAAGCGTTGTTAAGTAGGATGGAGTACGGTAAATAGGGGTTATGCCGATATTTAACGGTGAGCAGACTCCCCCGCCAGCTAGACAATTTTGGTATAGCTCCGCATCATCCAACCTTTGGTTTATACACCTTTTTGCTGCATTTAAATCCAGTTTGAGCAATTCAGAGGGAGAGATCTCATAGGACAACAATTTGGCATGGATTTTTCCGGTCCACAAATTTGTGAAGTCATCCCGCCACATGCATTGAATAAGATAGTGGTTCGGGAGTTTATGCCATAGGGATATCCAGTAAATCAAAACTCGCCTCCATAAGACTAACTCAACTGAAGGTGTCTTCATTTCTAAACGAATAGCAGCATTACTTACGCATGTTGGTAATTTTAAGAGTCGACGTAAGAATTGGCTTTGAAGCGACTCTAAAGGTGAGAGATTTGCAAAAGCAGCCCATAAAGGGGCAGCATAGGCCATTGTAGCCAACACTTTAATGCTATACACTTTCAAGGCCGCAGGGATGAATAGGGCCCCCTCAGAAAAGAAAAAACGGAGGAGGGAGTGCGATAGGGCTTTTGTCTTGTTTTGAAGGTATTCAACATGCGCTTTCCACCCTAAATTATACTGAAAATAAATTCCTAAATATTTAAATTTATGTACTTGTTCGATTTTCGTACCCTCCAGTTTCCATGAATAAAGTTTACGACTCCTTGAAAATATCAGTACTTTGGACTTGGTGTGGTTGATAGACAGATGATTAAGAGAGCAATAAGTTGCAAAAATCTTTAGTGCCCTCCTTAAACCCACTCTGGAGTAAGAGAGTAGCACCGCATCATCTGCATAGAGAAGTAATGGACAACGATAATCAGCTATTCGAGGGGCATGGATAAATTTTTGTGAGTCGGCTAATGGGTTCCTCATATCACTGATAAATAAGTTAAAAAGAAGTGGCGCTAAGATACAGCCCTGGCGTACTCCCTTATTTACTGGCACTGGGTTTGTTAGGTCGCCAGCAAGGGTTAATCTCACCCTGGCCACAGACCCGGCATGAAGTTGGGAGATAAGCCACAGAAGTCTTCTATCTATACCCCAACGGGCAAGTTTATCCCATAGTAATTTCCTCGGGATACTATCAAACGCAGCTTTCAAATCTATGAAAGCTGCGCAAAGTTGGCCCCGTCGAGGTCTGTAAATGTGCGCATGCAAGGGGGTCACAAGTATATATATGGATCTTCCTGTGTCCAGTCCTGTGCATAAACACATGCTGACTCATGCTGCCCCGGTAGCATCTTCCAGCAGCCTTGAGTGCCTGTTCTCTGTGCGTCAGACTGATAGCGTGATAGCGTCAGACAAGACAGTCATCCGGCCTTGATAGCTTAGCAGGGCATTCTGTCTGGCTTTCCCTTTGGCACACAGAGAGGCAAATAGAGCAATTGGGGGGTTGGGGGTGTGGCTAAGCCATGCACTCAGAATTATACAATTATACAATGCAGACTATATGATCAGACTTAGCTCAATAACACAATTGGCAAATCTCTCCCTTCAATTGTTATTACTACTACTACTGCTACAGTGGTACCTCAGGTTACAAACACCTCAGGTTACAAACACTTCGGGTTACAGACTCTGCTAACCCGGAAGTACAGTGGTACCTCGACATCTGAATGACTTGACTTTCGAATGTTTCAGCTTATGGAGTCGACAACCCCGGAAGTCTTTTCGCTGCATGCGCATTCTGCACCTGCGCAGAAGCGGCGTGCGCGGTCCACACATGTGCAGAATGGGCACTTCAACAACCGAAGACTTCGACTTACGAAGAGCACCATGGAACGGATCGTCTTCGTAAGCCGAGGTACCACTGTAGTACCACCTTGGGTTGAGAACTTTGCCCCAGGATGAGAACAGAAATCACACACTGGTGGTACAGCGACAGCAGGAGGCCTCATTAGCTAAAGTGGTACCTCAGGCAGTGGTGGATGAACCCTGTCCGGCACCCGGGGCGGGCCGAGGGGCGGGGTGAACTGCCTGGTGGCACACGCGCGATGCCCATATGGAGTGCGCATATGTGGCATCCCGTATACATGAGAAGTACAGTTGCCGTGCGAGAGGCAGCCTGTACAGATGCCCGTATGGACGGTGCGTGAGAGCGACAACCAGTACGGACGCCGTGTGAGCGGCACCCATACTGACTGCATGCGCCCTCAGCCGCTGTACAGCTGGGGGGAGGCAGGGGCCATCTTGTCACCCCCCCAGTGGCACCTGGGACGGACCTCCACCTCCACCCCCCACTTCATATGCCCCTGGTGTTGGGTTAAGAATGGTTTCAGGTTAAGAACGCACCTCTGGAACAAATTAAGGTTGTAACCAAAGGTACCACTGTATTATTATTATTATTATTATTATTATTATTATTATTACACAGCAATAGCATAGGATCTAGAGGTACCTCTAAGCTGTTCATTTCTTCAGTAGCACCTTAAAGACCAACTAAGTTTTTATTTTGGTATGAGCTTTCGTGTGCATGCACACTTCTTCTTCAGATATCTGAAGAAGTGTGCATGCACACGAAAGCTCATACCAAAATAAAAACTTAGTTGGTCTTTAAGGTGCTACTGAAGGAATTTTTTTTATTTTACTTCGATCCAGATCAACACGGCTACCTACCTGTAACCTGTTCATTTCTGACCTCCTTGTGGCATGTCTGCTTAGCTTCAGAGGGTTGAGCTGCAATACCATTTGAAAAACCACCGCAAATAGCAGGAATCTCTGCTTTTCTGATGACATCACCTGAGGTGGACTTGGGAATCCTGTCTGGAAAATATGTTACAGGTAGGTAGCTGTGTTGGTCTGACGCAGTCAAAACAAAATAAAAAAATCCTTCCAGTAGCACCTTAGAGACCAACTAAGTTTGTCATAGGTATGAGCTTTAGTGTGCATGCACACTTATCTGAAGAATATGTGACATGGTGCAGCCAGTATCTGTCTGTGAAAATTTCCCAGCAGTCCACAGTTTATGGAAAGAACTCCTGCCAAATGAAAACATCCAATGTGGACCTCGGATGACTGCAACACCATTGCACCAAGAGTGCATGCGCGCGAAAGCTCATACCAATGACAACCTTAGTTGGTCTCTAAGGTGCTACTGCAAGGAATTTTTTTTATATATACCATTGCTCCAAGACTACCTCATAGCTCATGGTCTGATTGTCCAACAACAGGTGCATTAACTGTTCCTCAGCCCAAGATAGCTGTTAAAAATAGACCTGGCATGCACTGCTTCAGAATGTATTCAGCATCCTTACTAACAGTGTCTAGGAATCTGACCAGATTACAAATGACTCCCATTGACCCAAAACGGCAAAATTAATAAGCCTACTAAAGCAACGTACTATCTGGAGAGGAGTTTTTAAATTTTTCAAAGAGAAAACATATGCCAGCCACTCCCAGAATAAAAACCTGCCAACTCTTCCTGATCGAAGTTGTATGTGTATGTGTATTCGTTGCGTGCCAAGGCAACTGTTATGTACTGAGCTGAATCCTAGAACAATAGGATTCAGAAACAGCGGGAGCTACCCAATCCAACTCCAGGTGGAAGTGAATCCGCAACCTGATTGGCCTGCTGGAGCAGCCAATCAGGCGGCTGGCAGAAGTGAATCTGCTACCTGATTGGCCTGTAGGAGCAGCCAATCAGGCTGCAGGCAGAAGTCAATCCACAATATAATTGGCCCACAGGTGTAGCCCTGAAGTAGCCAATCACGCAAGGCCCATTGTGTAAATAATGTATATAAGCAGATGGTTTTGGGAAAAGAGCCATTCTTCTTCTTCTCCTCTTCTCCTTGATGACTATGAGTTGAATAAAGAGCATGAAATTCACTCTCGACTCCGAGTACATTTCAGCAACCGAGCCACAAAGTTCCCAGGCAAACAATAAAGCACACGGACACGAAGTATTTTGGTTTATGGGTTCAAATAGGCCGCAACTTTATTGGTTACAGACGTAAGCGGTTTGGCTTAGGGGCACAGGGGTCAGCAAAGTTTTTCAGCAAATGGCTGATCCACTGTCCCTCCGACCTTGTGGGGGGCTGGACTATATTGGGGGGGGGATAATGAACAAATCCCTATGCCCCACAAATAACCCAGAGATGCATTTTAAATAAAAGGACACATTCTACTCATGTAAAAGCACGCTGATTCCTGGACCGTCTGTGGGCTAGATTTAGAAGACAATTGGGCCAGATCTGGCCCCCGGGCCTTAGTTTGCCTACCCATGGCTTAGGCATTGGGGTAAAGCCAGGCTATATCTTGACTATATCTGAAGGGAGTCCACTTAAGGGTAAACCACTGATGGAAATAGGGGTACCCCGAGGGGTCCCTGTGGGGGCTGTGACATGGCCCTAGCCCACGTCCAGGCTTCAGACAGGATTCACACCCCAGATCCCTTTAAGTAAGGGATACCATTAGTGAGGAGGGGCAGGCGAAGGCTACAACCTCCCCTCCACCCAAGCAAAAACAGAACCCCATCAACAACGCGACTGGCATGACACAGGGAGGATGTGGCAACCCTCTGCCCCCTAAGCCGGCATAGTGTTGTGATCCAGCTGCCTGGCCCCATTGCCGCCCACCGGGAAGAGGTGAACGAAGTTGTATCATCGAAGTTGTATGGCTCCCAGAATACGAATTGCTGTTCCCACAAGAAGCATGGGTCGAAAATTCAGGACGGATAAAGCAGGTTCTCCCCAAAGGGGAGAGCATGGGTTGCGGAAAGGTTAACAAGATCTCCCAGGGTTGGGGGCGGGTCAGTTTGGATGACCTCAGGTATTGATTGGTGGGAATTGCTTTTGCTGGGGAATTTAGCATGTAATGTTGCAATTGCTTGATTGACAGCCCTGGCAGTATATAAACATGCTGAGCAGTTTGTGCATTCTCTTTGCTGCTTGCATTGAATCTCCCGCCCTCCCTCCGCTATTGTTTAGGCCCTTTGCAATTGACCTTGCGGCGCCTGTCATGGGGTCGCCTGTATTCAGGGGCCTGGTAGGAATTTTGCCACTTGGCTGATTGGCTGGTGCCAGGTGGTTTTTGCCTACTACACTGCAATGAGTCACAACTTGTAAGGTTGCAGTTAGGCATTGGTTCAAATAAAATGGACGAGGGGTACGGATTTTGGCTGGGCCTGACCCTCATGATTGCTGCTGCCTTATAGAAGTATTCCGTTAAAGAAATCCCGGGGCTCCACATGTTTGTCTGTTTATCCCCGCTAGGGGCCAGGACTGCACATGAGCCTCGGGGAGCATCTGGGGAGAGGACAAGAAGGGCTTGTGCCCCCTGCCCCGTCCTCTCTCAGGGGGTGCTTACTTACTGGCTCCCCTACTAGGCTGGAGGGAGTCAGATCTGTCCCAGGCAGGGGACAGATGGCTGGGGAACCAATGCCTAAGCAACCACTCGCATCATTTGTATTTTAATAAAGCTGTGGCCAAATTTAATGTCAAAAACCTTAAACTAAAATTGTTGTGTGTAGTGTGAGTTATTGGGGGGATGTCTTGGTACCTCGGCACACAAAACAAAACTCTCCACACAGAACAGAGTTGAACTAGGGAACTCACCCACAGAAACCATTGGCCTCTCATCGGCTGCTACGGTACCTGTGGAGTGAAAATCTCCCTTCCACCTGAAGCAGTGTCTCACCAAAGGGATCCTGACAGGTGGGAGTCACAAGAAAAAAACCAAATGTGGAATGCAGAAGGGGGAGACTGGGACCGAACCAGCCTGGGATCTCTTGGATCCCAAGCCAGCACAATCACCATGGCATGATAGCACCAGAGCTGGTTCTGGCCCAATCGGAGCAACAGCTCCAGGTTGCTGGAGCAATTTTCCTGCCCCACACCTTTAGGCCTGCCCACCATGCATGGAAAGACAATGGATGCTGTTGTGGCTTTGCCACTCTAGAAAGCTCAACCAGACTCGGGGAGTTTGGCTTGCTCCTTTAGGTTGCTCTTGAGGTGGGGTGGGGTCTCCCAGTGCCCATAGGATAGTACCAATCTCCTCTTTTGAGGGCAGGGAAACGGGGGGGGAGGGGAGAGGGGTGGTTGGGTCTGGTCTCGGGGCAGGAGATTCAACCTCCTGGGGCCCCTCCCAGCTGCCAGAGAAACCTCAGTGGCCCCTGCAGAAGATAAAATAGGGCAGGCATGTCCAACAGGTAGATCGTGATCTACCGGTAGATCATTGGATGTCTGCGGTAGATCTCTGGTAGATCATTGCTCCGCTCAAATAAGCTGAACAACTGTGGCTCCCCTAAAAAAAAAAATTCAACATTTTACCTCCTCCCTGAAAAAACTCAACAACTTTGACCCAAACCTCCCCAAAATGGACCTTCCTCCTTCCTAAAAAAAGCTCAACATCTTTGACCTGAACCCCCAAAAGGGGGTAGATCACTGCCAGTTTTTAACTCTGTGAGTAGATTGCAGTCTCTTGGGACAGGTAGGTAGCCGTGTTGGTCTGAGTTGAAGCAAAATTAAAAAACTCCTTCAGTAGCACCTTAAAGACCAACTAAGTTTTTATTTTGGTATGAGCTTTCGTGTGCATGCACACTTCGTCAGATACCTGATAGTATCTGACGAAGTGTGCATGCACACGAAAGCTCATACCAAAATAAAAACTAAGTCAGTCTCTTGGGAGTTGGCCACCCCTGAAATAGGGTGACCTGGAGGCAAATCAAAAGAATGCTTTCATCCAAAGGGTGATACATGCCCCTGAAATAGAGAGCAAAATGTGCAACAGCTCCAGAGGTGGCACTTGCTAAAGGAACATCGTAAAACAACAAAACAAAACACAGACCAGAATGTGGAGAGGGGGAGGTGAAAAGAGTGAAGCGAACAGGGCTTGCAATATGTTACCTGAGCCAGTGAGGGGTGGCAGACAGAAACTCTCTTCCTCTCCTGCTGATTCCTTCTTGAGAAGCCACTTGTCATCCTCTAGAGTGGTTCCTCAGGCTTTACTTCCGCCTTTCCTGCTTCTTCCAGTTAGCTCCGGGCCTTCCTTTACTTAGCCCCATGACTGCATAGTGACCACATGTAAACTTGTACTCACAATCGCTTTGCTTGGCAGGAGTAGTAAACCTGACGGCTCTTCGTTCTTTCAGCCACCAGTCTCACCGGACTACTTGTTTCTGCCCTTGACTGCAATATATGCACAATTCAAAGTGTTGGTGCTGACCTTTAAAGCCCTAAATGGCCTCGGCCCAGTATACCTGAAGGAGCGTCTCCACGCCCATCGTTCTGCCCAGACACTGAGATCCAGCGCTGAGAGCCTTCTGGCGGTTCCCTCGTTGCGAGAAGCCAAGTTACAGGGAACCAGGCAGAGGGCCTTCTCGGTAGTGGCACCCGCCCTGTGGAACGCCCTCCCACCAGATGTCAAAAAGAAAAATAACTACCAGACTTTTAGAGGACATCTGAAGGCAGCCCTGTTTAGGGAAGCTTTTAATCTTTAAGAAATTAGTGTATTCTAATATTTCTGTTGGAAGCCGCCCAGAGTGGCTGGGGAAACCCAGCCAGATGGGTGGGGTATAAATAATAATAATAAATTATTATTATTAGGTATAAATAATAAATTATTATTATTATTATTATTATTATTATTATTATTATTATTATTATTAAGATCCAACCAAACGTACTTCTACCTTCCCTTCTGCCCTGCTGTTCACAGAGCAATATTCTTTATTTGGCTTTTCATCCACCTTCCACCCTTCATTTTATGAGCTTAAATTAGAGCAGTGTTTCAGAATGTATAGCTTCCTTAGCTGCTGGGGTCTTTACCGCTGTTTTTATTTATTTTTAACTGGCTCACTTTCTAAACAGTTCTGTACTGCTGCCATTAAATTGTTGAGTTTTATGTGAAACTACATTGTCTTTTTATGATATGTGAGCTGCCTTGCTGTGGGCATATAAATAAGTTTATAAATAATTACATACCTTGACTCGAACATATGGTCAGAGGAAGGCTACTGGTGGGTCAGACTGGGTGGGTGGAGGACTTAGCACAAAGGATCTGAGACATCCGGTGCACATTCTACACAGTGCTATTATTCTAGAAAAAGAGGAACTCACCATGAACACCATTCTCTTAGAACAGGCATCCCCAAACTGCGGCCCTCCAGATGTTTTGGCCTACAACTCACATGATCCCTAGCTAACAGGACCAGTGGTTGGGGAAGATGGGAATTGTAGTCCAAAACATCTGGAGGGCAGAAGTTTGGGGATGCCTGTCTTAGAATGTCAATGGTACCCACCTGAGAGATGCTGGGGAAAAAGCCCTGGTTCTACTTCCAAAGGCATTGTGCCTCTCAATGCTGGTTGCTGGAAATCAGTTTTTGAACAAATGGAATCAATGCTACTTTGAGAGATTTCAAATCACATGAGACCCAAATAGATTGTGTTAGAAGATTCAGGAGAGGCAAACAAAAGTGCTTCTTCATGCAGTGTATAGTTAAACTGTGGAACTCTCTTCCACAGGAGGCAGTGATGACCACCAACCTAGATGGCAATGCTCTGATTCCATGGTCCGAGATAGTAGAATCATAGAATCGTAGAGTTGGAAGAAACCACAAGGGCCATCCAGTCCAACCCCCTGCCAAGCAGGAAACACCATCAAAGCATTCTTGACATATGCCTGTCAAGCCTCTGCTTAAAGACCTCCAAAGAAGGAGACTCCACCACACTCCTTGGTAGCAAATTCCACTGCCGAACTGCTCTTACGGTCAGGAAGTTCTTCCTAATGTTGAGGTGGAATCTTCTTTCTTGTAGTTTGAATCCATTGCTCCGTGTCCGCTTCTCTGGAGCAGCAGAAAACAACCTTTCTCCCTCCACTATATGACATCCTTTTATATATTTGAACATGGCTCTATCATATCACCCCTTAACCTTCTCTTCTCCAGGCTAAACATACCCAGCTCCCTAAGCCGTTCCTCATAAGGCATCGTTTCCAGGCCTTTAGTAATGCTTCTGGATATTTGTTGCTGGAAACTGTAGGAGGGCAGACCATCCAAGTGTCCGTATTTTCCAGGGACAGCCCCAGATTTACAGAAGCTGACCCAGTTTCTGATTTGGTCCCGGAATGTCCTGCTTTTTCTTAGAACTTCCCTGTTTTCATCTGAGAAATATTGGAGTGGTGCATGCTCTGGTTATCTCCCACTTGGACTACTGCAATGTGCTCTATGTGGGGCTACCTTGAAGGTGACCAGGAAACTACAACTAATCCAGAATGTGGCAGCTAGACTGGTGACTGGGAGGGGCCGCTGAGACCATATGACACCAGTCCTAAAAGACCTACATTGGTTCCAGTACGTTTCTGAGCACAATTCAAAGTGTTGGTGTTGGCCTTTAATGCCCTAAACGGCCTCAGCCCTGTAAACCTGAAGGAGTGTTTCCACTCCCATCGTTCAGCCCAGACACTGAGGTCTAGCTGTGAGGGCCTTCTGGCAGTTTCCAGTACCCACCCTGTGGAATGCATCAGATGTCAAGGAAATAAAAAACTATCTGACTTTTAGAAGACATCTGAAGGCAGCCCTGTTTAGGGAAGTTTTTCATGTTTGATGTTTTATCGTGTTTTTAATATTCTGTTGGGAGTCGCCCCGAGTGGCTGGGGAAACCCAGTCAGATGGGTGGGGTATAAATTATTATTAGTAGTATTAGTATTAGTATTATGAACATCCATATTTTCATCTGAGAAATA
This sequence comes from Zootoca vivipara, assembly GCF_965207765.1. NCBI lineage: Eukaryota > Metazoa > Chordata > Lepidosauria > Squamata > Lacertidae > Zootoca > Zootoca vivipara. Next base: position 46,449,542 of record NC_142596.1, read on the forward strand.
TTGGAGAGTATGGAGTTATGCGACTCCCGAGCCAAGGAGATAATTAACTAAACTAAACAACCTTTAGAAGACATCTGAAGGCTTCCCTGTCTAGGGAAGTTTTTAAATGTTTAATGTTTCATTATGTTTTTATATATGTTGGAAGCCACCCAGAGTGGCCGGGGCAACCCAGTCAGATGGGCGAGGTATAAAAAATAAAATTATTCTTATGGAATAAAGGTAAAGGTAAAGGGACCCCTGACCATTAGGTCCAGTCGTGACTGACTCTGGGGTTGCGCGCTCATCTCGCATTATTGGCCAAGGGAGCCGGCGTACAGCTTCCAGGTCATGTGGCCAGCATGACAAAGCCGCTTCTGGCGAAGCAGAGCAGCACATGGAAACGCCGTTTAGCTTCCCGCTGTAGCGGTTCCTATTTATCTACTTGCACTTTGACGTGCTTTCGAACTGCTAGGTTGGCAGGAGCTGGGACCGAGCAACGGGAGCTCACCCCGTCACAGGGATTCGAACCGCCGACCTTCTGATCAGCAAGCCCTAGGCTCTGTGGTTTAACCCACAGCGCCACCTGGGTCCCTACCTCTTATGGAATAGGACATCCCTATTTTCATCAGGGAAATGTTGGAGGGTATGGGATGGAGGGAGTGCTCTTGTGCTTGGGTCCTGCTTGCAGGTTTCCACAGGCATCTATTCAGCCACTGTATGCATAGGATGATGAACTAGATGGGTCCTTGGTCCTTGCAGGCCAATCTTATTACCTTTTGTTGCTTACTGGGAGGGGAGAGGCACAAGGTGCAAACCCACCAGGGGCGTAGGAAGATAGGGGCGGGCCGCCCCGAGCGGCGGACTCCAAGCATAGCTGCCAAGTTTTCCCTTTTCTCGCGAGGAAGCCTATTCAGCATAAGGGAAAATCCCTTTTAAAAAGGGATAACTTGGCAGCTATGACTCCAAGGGGTGCCATCGCGGCGCCCGCCCCCAAAACGCCCGCCCCGCCCCGGAACACGTGTCACACCCCTCCGCGAGGCATGCCACGCCCTCGGAACGTGCATCACACCCCTCCAGAAGGTGTGCCACACCTCCAGAACGTCCCCAGAATTGGTGCCAGTCCCACCCCCGCCCCCGGTGCTGGAGCATGAAGCTCCACCACAGAAACCCACCAATAGGGTCTCTGAATAGTTCTGCCCAGAGGCGTAGGAAGAGGGGAGCAATGGGAGCAAGCCGCCCCTGGCAGCGCGATCCCGGTAGGGTGCCATTGCGGCTGCCCCCCCTCACCCGGGCTGGGTGCCCCACCCCCACAGGCTGTGGTTCCCGCCCCCAGAACACATGCCACGCCCCTGTGTGCAGTGTGCCACGCCCATGTGGGCAGCGTGGCATGCCCCAGAACGTGCACCATGCCCATGCGGGTGGCGCTCTCCCCCCCGGGACGCGTGTCAGCCGCGCCCCCGCCTGCTCTCTGCTCCCAGTGCTGGAGCATGAAGCTCCACCACTGGTTCTGCCAGTGTGTTTGCACCACTATGACCTCCCCATTGCTTCATCCCTCATCTTCTCCCTCCCAGTAAGCCTCAGCAGCCCACCTCCTGGAAAACTAGCATTGTGGCTCCGCCCCAACCGGGAAGCAGCTTCTGATTATTGCCATCCAAAGTCATGGTACTTAAAAACCTCTGAACCAGCCCTCCTTCTCCCCGGACAAAAGCAAGCCACACATTTTATCCGGAGTTTGCTTTCTACAGAGCATGGAAATGTGGATATTCTTCATGGCTGCATGGTGCATAGGAAACATTCAAAGACGAGATGTCGTCCTGCAAGTAGAGAGACAGACACCCTGCAGGTATCCAAAGGGAATCAAAGGAACTAATCATGCTTGCTGTTGGGAAGACACTCACAGATGCCCAGCAGGGCTGTGCAAAATACACTTAGTTACACAGGCAGATTCAGAATCCTTGGGGGCTGGGAGGTGAAAGATTATATTGGTACGGCATTTATCTTGCGCCGGGTGTTAATCCTTAATTAGGCTGTAAATAACAGAGGATCTTGCATCGTAATGACAGGCAGTGTGAGTTATTTTCCTACATAGCATTGGGTGGGAACTGCAAGATATCCTTCCAAGCCTCGCACCGACTCTGTGTCATAATGCACACTCTCGTCTATCATCTTGCTGTGTATCCCTTTGGTAGCAGCAGGTGATAGCTCAGTGCCCCAGGCTCTGCAAGCCTCCATTCCCTTAGACAGCCGTAAACACCTTCCAAACAAAGTTTTATATGATAACCAAGAGAGAAATGTTTTGGTGCAAAAAACAAAAACAAAAACAAACCCATCCTCAGCCAAAGCAGCACAGAGAGGTATTCCTAGTGCGTCAGCACAACAAAGGACTTAAATTCCCCAAAGAGCTGGATTTGCTCGTGCTTAAACGGGAAGATTTACAATTCCATTAGACTGCAATATGCATTTTCTAAAAGTTTTTTTTAGTGTTATTCTGTATTCTGATGGCTATTTTTTTGCTGTGCAATAAAACTAGTCGGCTGGATTTCAAAGAAGAGAGTGTTGCTGTGTAAAGGCAGTTCCTTATTTACCGTTCAGGAAATGTTTTGCTCATCTATAAAACCAAATCCAAAATAGTAGTTTTTGCCAGAAGGGGGTTGAAATACATTGATGGTTTATTAACTGAAGTGGGAGGTGATGGACTTTCAGTGGAGATATTTAAACAGAGGTTGGTAGACCACGACACTTTTAATCCCAGGGTTGTGGGTTCAAGCACCGCATTGGGCAAAAGATTCCTGCATTGCACAACTCTACCATTCTATGATTCTAATTTTGAAGAGTCAGAGCAGGTAAGATTTTATTTTTATATTGGCATAATCTTTTCAGCATCAGGATCCCGGGCTTTACAAATGAAGAAAAACCTAACTAAAATCAGTTGCCTGTCTACAACATCTAAACAGTTTGCTGAGTTTCAGATACCCAGGGTAATTGTGTGCAATTTTAAATGTGTTTAAAGCAGAGGTGAGACTGATGTTCATTTTAGCGCAGAAACTTAGGGCTTTGCAGATCTTGCAAAAATCGAAAGAGTTCAAAGTCACTCTGCGTATGTTTATAGGTGGTTTTTTTTAAAATCCACTCCACTTTATTTAATTAGGGCAGAGCTCTGTATGCAAATGGCCTCAGATTTCATATATATCAGAATAGTGAGCTATTGGCGCAGAATAAGTCAGCTGATGGAATATAGGCTCTTTAAGATCTCTAGTGTAACAGAGGGCACATGCTCAATGAAACTTTTGGTAACAAAAAAAAAATCAAATCTACTTCCAAATTTTGGGTACTCTGCACAGACACTGTAGCCATAAGAATGGGTTACTAGAAACATCTGTAAACAAAGAGTTTGGGAAGTAGGAGTGGATGCCGACATAACTGCCTTCACAGCCTCAAGAACATTAAAATGGGCAGTGAGAGCAAAATGTCAGCATCAATATGAAAAATATTTGCGATTCCTCATGCCAACAGACTATCTAAAACCTTTTACTCGATTACGTTATGAACAAATGGAATCAATGGTGCAATTGGGGAGATTTTATGGCATACCAGCCCAAGACGGATTGTGTGCTGGTGGAAAACCAGTACTGCAGGATTCGACTCGCTATAATCTCAAATATCAATTATATAAGGATGTCAGAGAACAATATCTAGAGTCCCTACCTTGCACATCCAAACTCTGCAGAAAGCAGGACTGAACTGCTGGGGGAGTTCAATCCAGCTTGGGCAATATCTCCCCCACTCCCGTGTGCCAATGGTGATGGGTGGGCGGAGCAACCCATCTGTCAATCACTTAACATCAATATGTTGTAATACGATCTACAGGTGATTGGTCCATTCACCTGTGGAACTTGGCCTGTCAGGATTGGGGAGGAAAAGATCTCTTCTGCTGGGTCAAAGAGATTCTCTGTCTCCTCCTATGGCCCTATCAATACATTGGGCCCACTTCTGTGAAACCCCCTCCTGATGGAGATTAAACTTCTAGTGCATGAAATGTAGTTTCTATTTCTGCAGGCATATTAAGAAACTTTTCTATGTTTAATGGTTGGTCTTAATTGATGCTGTCCATGGTATGCTTTTAAAACTTTTATGTCCACCGCTTATAAACTTTGGTAATTAAGCAGTATATAAGTAGCTTAAATAAAATATGGTATATCTTCACCTCTAAATATTTCACACACACACACACACACACACACACACACGCCCCAATAAGATGTGGAGTTGGGTAAGGTGCATTACTTTCTGCAATGCAAATTAATGAAGACATACCCAGGCAAAGGGGGTGGGAACATCCTTTCAGTGGAGATTAATTACAAGAGGGAAAAGATATCGGCTATTGGGAAAACCTTTGTGTGCTTAGTCTATTATTTAAAAGTGATCCCTCAACACTGTCTGATCAGTATTCAGATATACAGTGTATGCAAATCAGAGCTGCATTGCAGTCCGTGGCTTAGGATCAGTGCTACTGCAGTGTGGAATAAGGTCCGGTGCCCCGCTCCTTCCGAGAAGCAAAGAACCAGCAGTGGTGACTCAGCAACATGGGGAATTGACTCTGCATCTCCTCAGAGGCACAGTCGCTGTCTGGTTAACCTACAGGTGCAAAGGAAGCCAGGCCCAGCCAGTATGTAAGACGTAATGGGGCTTGAGAAGCAGAGGGAAGACAGCAACCACACAGCAAATCTTGCTCTCCCTGGGCTATGGCTGTATCAAGTCAAGGGGTCTACTGCCCTTGAGTGCCCCTAAGGGCAGGATGAGGTACTGCATGCACAGTGAGCCTGCCATCCCCAAGATTGACCTTTCTGACTCGGCAGTCTTGGTATCTAATAATAATAATAATAATAATAATAATAATAATAATAATAATAATATATTATACCCTGCCCATCTGGCTGGGTTTCCCCAGCCACTCTGGGCGGCTTCCAACCGAATATTAAAAACAGTACAGCATCAAACATTAAAAACTTCCCTAAACAGGGCCGCCTTCAGTTGTCTTCTAAAAGTAAAATAGTTGCTTATTGCCTTGACATCTGCTGGGAGGGCATTCCACAGGGCGGGTGCCACTACCGAGAAGGCCCTCTGCCTGGTTCATAGAACTGTAGGGTTGGAAGCAACCACAAGGATCATCTAGTCCAGGGTTCCCCAAAATTGGGTGTCTAGCTGTTTTTGGACTACAGTTCCCATCACCCCTGACAACTGGACCTGCTAGCTAGGAGTGATGGGAATTGTAATCCAAAAATGGCTGGAGACCCAAGTTTGGGAAACCCCTGTTAGTCCAACCCCCTGCAATGTAGGAATCTTTCTGCCCAACCTGAGGCTGGAACGTACAATCCTGAGATTAAGAGTCTCGTGCTCTGTTGACTGAGCTAGGTCAGGTATGGCCCAGAAAGCGTCTCATGCTTCACCTGATGTAATGTAAACATGCTGAAGTTGAACCCTGCTGCTCTCAGTGGTGGTGGAGGATGTGAAGGAGACACATTGCCTGCTCTTTCTCCCTCCCCGCCCAGCTGTATGCTTAATTAGAACTTTAAAAGCCACCATTGACCATTAGCCTCACCCCAAATTCATCCAGGGGTGGATAGGAGATGGGGTGGGTGGTCCCTGGGGCAGGACAGAGAGGGTCTGCCTGATCCAGCAGCCTTCGGACTGAAGCAATTGATAAACATGGGGAGGCTGTGCGCAGACCTAATTTTTACTGACCAGTTTTCTTCTTCTATTTTTGAAGGAACCTTAATGGCTTTCTCTGTTCCCAGCCAAATTAGAAAGCCATTTGAAGTTGCTGCTGCCCATTTGGGATACAGCAAGGTAATTAAAAACACAACGGTTCCTTCCAAGCATGTTGCACCAGCCATTTTTCCCCATTAAGATTTCTGTTAAGGATGATGGAAGACACCACTAATTGTGACTGCATTGAGCCAAACTTTTCTCTTTCTCTTTCTCTTTCTTTTCTTTTCTTTTGATGACTATCATTCCCCATTTTGGGTGGTGAAGGGGGTCCACTGCCCCCCTGAAAATGTCCTTTATTTCCTTCCTCCACCCTATTCCAGTCCACCAGAAAGAAGGTTGAAAGCAAGTTGAGAGTATAATATTGTTGTAGATTTTTTGGGGGAGGGACCCCCTAAACCAAGAGCCCCCAAACTCAGCCCTCCATATGTTTTAGGACTACAAGTCCCATCATCTCTGACCACTGGTCCTGTTAGCTAGGGATGATGGGAGTTGTAGTCCCAAAACATCTGGAGGGCCAAGTTTGGGGGTGCCTGCCCTAAACCATAGAAATTAATAAATGGTAGGGTCTGCATTATTTGGGATGTGGAGGGAGAAATAACAGCTGCAGGGGGAATTCTGAAGCCAGCCTATGCGAAACCACCTGGTCAAGCTAGAGCAGGCATCCCCAAACTGCGGCCCTCCAGATGTTTTGGACTACAATTCCCATCTTCCCCAACCACTGGTCCTGTTAGCTAGGGATCATGGGAGTTGTAGGCCAAAACATCTGGAGGGCCGCAGTTTGGGGGTGCCTGAGCTAGAGCCATTCAGAAACGATTCAGGACCATTGAGATCCATTGGCAATGCAAGAAAACTGCCCCCCCCCCCGAGGGTGAACAAAGACAGGGAAGTTGAAAGGTTGCTAGGGAAACTGGGTGTGAGGTGACAGGAAAACTGTGTCATTAGCAAGGGTTGCTGGGAAGAGGAAGGAAAAAGAAAGACTGGGATCCATCTTGGGAAGGTTGGCGGAAGGCTGGCTGGGAGAGATGCCTTGGACTACAGGGTTGCCCTGCTGTGGAGGACAAACCCCTCTTGAAATGACCGTGCTGTAAGATCTGGACCCCCTCCATGCAGACAGAAAGTTTAAATAGGTGAATAAACCATATTCATTTAAGCTACGACAGTCTTCGCTGTGTCTCAATTCTCCAAAGGAACACAGACCCTGAGTGAGTGCCTGGAACCCCCCGGAGTCCTGCCATCGCTGGGCAGAGAGAGGGGGAAGCACCCAACTTTTATAACAAAACATTGTCAACACATATCAGCTCATGTCATGGGTATTTACATCATACGGTTACCCTCTCCCCCACTTGTGTGCATCCCACTCTCACATGACCGTGTTTATGTAGATTGCTATTGAATGAATGAATGAAGTGACCTTCCCTCACTTGGGACTGCTGCCAGAGTAAGGGAAGGCAGCTTTTCATCAACCAGCGGTGCATCACATCCATGCCCTCATCCTGGCACCAGTTCTGTTGGGCGCCCTTCTCGGTCCTTGACCTCCATATAGACACTCAATTCAAGTTTTTAACATTCTGCCATTTTCTGCATTGTTTTTGACATTTTTCTTCCATTGAAATAATTTGAAATGGATTACATCATCGGTTCTGTTCGTCACAGCCACAGTGAACAGCAAGAGGGACAGCACAGGTTTTTGAGGAAGCCCAAACCGCAGTGGAATGGAAACGCCACTTGATTGCAATGAACACAGGAATAGGGAAGAAATCGCTGCATCCCTGCGTCCCTATTTCTTCGTCCCTATTGGCATCTGCCTCCATTCCGTTGGGTGAGATGATGTGATATCTTGGGCTGGGTCAAGCCCTAATGATCCTTTTTGTGATATTTCTGTGGCTTTTTCCACTCACAAGTGTTTTGCGTTAAAAAAGAAAGAAAAGCCTGAATCAACTTTTAAGAAGTCGGATGGAGCGCAACGGTCCCTACAGTAATAAGAGAGATTCTGCCGTTTGTGCATTTTTGGACTTATTATGTTTAATTGGCATTCTCAAAGAGGAATGCTGTGGAGGAGAGGACAGCTTTAATGAATCCCCCCCCCCCAGTAGATTCCATGATGCTCCTCCAAGTTTATTAACTTTAATTATTCTTTGTTTAATCACAGAGAGGGCAAAACAGGGGGAGGGTTGGGGGGGGGTCCCCTGAGACTGTTGGGTTGTGGGTCAGCCATATGCAAATGGGATGTATCAAACTTTTCAAAGAAACAAATGCACATCTTAAAAAGTTGCACTTCTACAACAAGTGGGGTTGGGCTGGGGGGGGGGGGGCTTCCGCAGTGCATGTTTGCATGAAAAATGCTTCCTGTAAATTGTCACTCAGACACAGGGGATCACATGATGTGAAAGTCACCAGGAATCAGTTCCAATATGCCACCAGGGTTGGGGTCTGCCCAGAGACAGGAAAAATAAAAATAAAAAGAGGTCACATCTGAGCATACACAGAGCCATACCGGCTCAACACAGGGGGTTTGATGAGTCACGAGGAGACAAACACATCTAATTATATTACACTGGGGGATTCCTGTTCTGCAACTCTGAAAGTTAGAGATAACTCATGCAATGTGTTTGTATAAATACCCTCCAACATTTATTTGAGGCTTTACTGGCCGAGGGAGCCGGCGTACAGCTTCCGGGTCATGTGGCTAGCATGACAAAGCCGCTTCTGGCGAACCAGAGCAGTGCACGGAAACGCCGTTTACCTTCCCGCCGGAGCGGTACCTATTTATCTACTTGCATTTTGACATGCTTTCGAACTGCTAGGTTGGCAAAAGCTGAGACTGAGCAACTGGAGCTCACTCCATCATGGGGATTCGAACCGCCGGCCTTCTGATCAGCAAGCCCTAGGCCAGGCATCCCCAAACTGCGGCCCTCCAGATGTTTTGGTCTACAACTCCCATGATCCCTAGCTAACAGGACCAGTGGTCAGGGAAGATGGGAATTGTAGTCCAAAACATCTGGAGGGCCGAAGTCTGGGGATGCCTGCCCTAGGCTCTGTGGTTTAGACCACAGCGCCACCCGCGTCCCCCTTTTTCAATGATAGTAGCAGCATTAGTAGTAATTTTATTATTTATACCCTGTCCATGTGACTGGTTTCCCCAGCCAACCCCAAAATATATAAAAATAGTAATAAAACAGTAAACAGTAAAAAACAAACAAACATCCCTATACAGGACTGTTTTCAGATGTTTTCTAAAGGTCATACTTATCTCCTTAGCTCAGGGGTTGCATAACTCCATAACCTTCAACATTTCTCCGATGAAAATAGGGATGTTCTAAGGAAAAGCAGGACATTTTGGGATCAAATCAGGAACCATGAGGGTCATCTAGTCCAACCCCCCGGCCATGCAGGAATCTTTTGCCCAATGTGGGGCTCAAACCCATGACTCTGGGATTAAGTGTCCCATGCTCTGCTGACTGATCTAAGCTGCTTTACCTACACGGCTATGTCACCAAGATAGTCCAAAGTAAGGACAATGATGTTGGGATCTGAAGTGTGTGGGTGTTACCCCACAAGTGTCCCATGGGAGAAATATGATGTCCATTTTTCGCACTGAGATCTCCCCCCCCCAAAAAAAACACAGTTTGGGGGGTCTGATCTAATGCAGCACCCCAACATGCACATTTTTGGGAGCCATGTGAGTGCCACTCTGAGATAAGCGGAGACGCATGGGCATGCAGACACACATTCCAGTTTTGGGACTCAAGATGTTGAAGGGTATGTATATATATTGACTGGTACAAATTTTTAGGTACCATTATTTCATTATTAAAAAATCCAAATCATTAAAAAAACCCACATTAAAACCATATAGTAAACACCATATAAAAGATTTAAAAACAGATATCAATTAGCCATTGAAGAAATATGTGATCTTAATTAATTAATAAATAATAATAATAATAATTGGCTGTGTAGGCCTGGCAGAGTAGAAAAAGTTTTCAGCAGGTGTTTAAAAGTTGAAACGTAAAAGTGCCTCCTAAATCTCTTTTGGCAAAGTATTCCACAAGATCTGGGCTGATGATGCCAAAGCATGGGTAGGTAAACTAAGGCTCAGGGGCTGGATCCGGCCCAATCACCTTCTCAATCACTGGATCCGGCCCAATCACCCGCGGACGGTCCGGGAATCAGCGTGTTTTTACATGAGTAGAATGTATCCTTTTATTTAACATGCATCTCTGGGTTATTTGTGGGGCCTGCCTGGTGTTTTTACATGAGTAGAAGGTGTCCTTTTATTTAAAATGCACCTCTGGGTTATTTGTGGGGCATAGTTCATTTCTTCCCTTCGGAATATAGTCTGCCCCCCCCCCGCAAGGTCTGAGGGACAGTGGACCGGACCCCTGCTGAAAAGGTTTGCTGACCCCTGTGCCAAAGTGAGCCTCACCAATTCAAGGATAGAGCGCAGAAATAAATAGTCTGGTAAGACCGCTGGTCAAGGACTAAATAAACTTAAGGTTTATTACTCCTGGAAAACAATGCCATTCTCATAACTGATTTGAAGAAGCAGGAATGAAGCAAAGTCTTAGGAGGCAGGAGGGGGGGAACGATATGGAGATAAAATAAAAAAATTCTTTCAGTAGCACCTTAAAGACCAACTACATTTTTATTTTTATTTTATTTTTATTTTATTGAAGGAATTTTTTTATTTTGTTTCGACTTAGACCAACACGGCTACCTACCTGTAACTAGATCTGGAGATAGTTACTCAAGAAGGAATAAGCAAGGAAAGGGTGTGTTGCCTTTTTGTCTATCGCCCCCAGCTGGTTCAGGTAGCTCACTGCAAGCATTGTAGCTTTACTGCCAACTGATCCTTCACACCTGCCTCATTCTGACATGGTGGACTTCCTTCCCCCTCGGTTTGCAGCAAAATGGTTTGCATGAAAATGATAGATACACCAATGTGAGAAATATCTGTTTTGAAAACTCTGAGGAGGGATGCAGGAGAAATCGCTTTGATCCTGAAACTGCAGAAACACACACGCACACATAGAATTTACAAATGTGACATTTTAAAAACAGTTGATTCAACATCACTTAACGTGCTGGAAACATGGGGAGCAAACAAACAAACATGCAAAAAAACCAACCCAGCCCTAGTCTGTTTCTCATCCCCCGCCCCACTTCCATTGAAAAATTACAGGTGTTACTTATTTTCAGCACCAACCTACCATTTTATCTCAGTTTACACTGTATTCTACTTTCCGGAGATATAATTATGGTCTTTTTCTGGAGTCCCCAATTACAGACTGAATCGTGATACAATACATAGTGGGGGAAAGGAAGCCGGAAAGAGGAATGTGAGTGTGGGAAAACACTTTTTCCCGCTATAGAGAGTTTAGTAGGAAGCACACAGTTCTGTCCTGGCCCCAGTGAAACGTCTTGGGTGAAGAAATGGAAGGGGTTGCTCATCGAATTTGGAGACAATACCAGACCAGGAAAGGTAGTTAATACCCATAGCTGCCAAGTTTTCCCTTTTCTCGCGAGGAAGCCTATTCAGCATAAGGGAAAATCCCTTTAAAAAAGGGATAACTTGGCAGCTATGTTAATACCTCAGAAGTTAGAATCAGGATTCAATATGATTTTAATAGATTGGAGAACTGGGTCAAAGGTAACAAAATGAATTTCAAAAGGGATAAATATAAGGTTCTGCATGTAGGCAGAAATAATCAGAGGCACCATTATGGGATAAGGACACTTGGCTTGACAGCAATATGTGTGAAAAGACTCTAGGGGTCTTCATAGACCACACACTTCACATGAGCCAATAGTGAGAAGCAGGAGCAAAAAAAAGAAAAAGAAAAAGGTTTAAAGCAATTCTAGGCTGCATCAACAGAATTCTCCAGATCAAGGGAAATCATAGCATTGCTCTATTCTGCCTTGGGGAGACACCATCTGGAGTACTGTGTCTAGTTTTAGGGACCACAGTTGAAGAAGGATATTGACAAGCTGGAATGTGTGCAGAGGAAGGTGACCAAGATGATCAAGGATCTGGAAATGAAGCCTTGTTAGGAACAGTTGAGGGAGTTAGGTATGTTAAATATAGGGAACAAAAGGCTGAGAGGGGATGAGATAGCCATCTTCAAATATCTGAAGGGCTGTCATATGGAAGATGGAGCAAGCTTCTAGAATTCTATGGTTCTAAGGTTCTTATTTCACCTTGGCTGCTTCCATTTGGGAAATAGTTTTGTTTTTTTTAAAGTGGTCGATCTTGCCCTCCAAAGGTGTAAGTGTTTATTGCACGGCTGCAGTAAAACCGGCAATTACTTTTTGCAGCCACACAAACTTATGTGACCTAGAAAAGAGGCACACACTCAGGCATCCAGATTCCCCCAGCAGCTGCATGAAATGAATTCATAATCTTGAATGGATATATTATCTGTTCCCATTTTCTTAATAATGATAGAGATGGAGCCCAACTAAATTGCCTTGACCGAATGAGAATTATCAAGGATTTCTGCATAGCTGGCTCCATCTTTCCAAAGCGGGTGATGTAATGCAAAAGCTGGATATGGATCAAGAGGCACAGTCGTGATCTTTTAAAAGGTTGATAAGAGGTGAGCCGAGAAACTGATTTGTCAATCTGCTACTCATTAAGTAACCACAATGGAAGCTGGGCATTTGTGGAAATCTGAGGTAGCCAACACGATGCCCCCCAAATGTCGTCGGACTACGACTCTCATCACTCCTGACCGTTGGCCATGCTAGTTGGGGCTGATGGGAGTTGTGGTTCAGCATCATCTGAAGGATGCTGGGTTTCCTGCCCCTGTTGTAAGTACCAAGTACAATGGTACCTTAGTTTATGAACGGCCCTGTTTACGAACTATTCATTTTACAAACTTCGCAAAACCGGAAATAGTGTTCCGGTTTGCGAACTTTGCCTTGGTCTACAAACGGAAACTGAACAGTGGAAGGGCACCGGCGGCGGGAAGCCTCATTAGGGAAAGCGTGCCTTGGTTTAAGAACAGATTCAAGGTGATCAAGGGTCTAAAAACTAAGCTCTATGGGGGAACGGTTGGGTATGTTTAGCTTGGAGAAGAGGAGACTGAGAAGGTGATATGATTGCGATCTTCAAATGTCTCAAGGGCTGTCACATGGAATTATTTATTTATTTATTTATTTATTTATTTATTTATTTATACCCCGCCCATCTGGCTGGGTTTCCCCCACCACTCTGGGTGGCTTCCAGCAAATACCAAAATACATTAAAATAGCACAGATTAAAAACTTCCCTAAACAGGGCTGCCTTTAGGTGTTTTCTAAATGTCAGGTAGTTGTTTATCTCCTTGACCTCTGATGGGAGGGCGTTCCACAGGGTGGGCACCACTACCGAAAAGGCCCTCTGCCTGGTTCCCTGTAGCTTTGCTTCTCGCAGTGAGGGAAGCGCCAGAAGGCCATCGGCGCTGGATCTCAGTGTCCGGGCTAAACAATGGGGGTGGAGACGCTCCTTCAGGTATACAGGACCGAGGCCGTTTAGGGCTTTAAAGGTCAGCACCAACACTTTGAATTGTGCTCGGAAACGTACTGGGAGCCAATGTAGGTCTCTTAGGACAGGTGTTATGTGGTCTCGCTGGCCACTCCCAGTCACCAGTCTAGCTGCCGCATTCTGGATTAATTGCAGTTTTCGGGTCACCTTCAAAGGTAGCCCCACGTAGAGCGCATTGCAGTAGTCCAAGCGGGAGATAACTAGAGCATGCACCACTCTGGTGAGACAGTCTGCGGGCAGGGAGGGTCTCAGCCTGCGTACCAGATGGAGCTGATAGACAGCCGCCCTGGACACAGAATTAACCTGTGGCTCCATGGACAGCTGTGAGTCCAAAATGACTCCCAGGCTGCGCACCTGGTCCTTCAGGGGCACAGTGACCCCATTCAGGACCAGGGAGTCCCCCACACACCCCCACCCTCTGTCCCCCCAAAACAGTACTTCTGTCTTGGCAGGATTCAACCTCAATCTGTTAGCCGCCATCCATCCTCCAACCGCCTCCAGGCACTCACACAGGACCTTCACTGCCTTCGCTGGTTCTGATTTAAAAGAGAGATAGAGTTGGGTGTCATCCACATACTGATGAACACCCAGCCCAAACCCCCTGATGATCTCTCCCAGTGGCCTCATATAGATATTAAAAAGCATGGGGAAGAGGAAGGAACCCTGAGACACCCCACAAGTGAGAGCCCAGGGGTCTGAACACTCATCCCCCACCACCACTTTCTGAACACGGCCCAGGAGGAAGGAGCGGAACCACATGGAAGAGGGAACAAGCTTGTTTTCTCCTGCTCTGGAGGGTAGGACACTAACCAATGGCTTCAAGTTGCAAGAAAGGACATTGATTAAACATTAGGAAGAACTTTCTGATGGTAAGAGCTGCTCGGGAATGGAATGGATGACCTTGGAAGATGGTGGACCCTCCTTTAGTGGAGGTTTCTGTCATGGGTGGCCATCTGCCATGGATGCGTTAGTTGAGGGGGTTAGACTATACAACTCTTAGAATTCCTTCCAACCCTACAATTCTATGATTCTACCTCTCTATCATGCCCCTTCTTACTTTATTCCTCCCCCCCAAAACCAGAAGCCCCAAATATTGTGACCTGACTTCAAAGATGAAGCTCCATCCCCTTCATCATTTCAGTTGTCCTTTTCAGACCCTCTTTCAATTTGTCTTCTCTCCCCCCCCCTTTTTGGACCATGAGAAACATCAGATTTGTCATGTGCCCAGACTGTTTCTGTTTCCCAGCACAGAATCGGAAATAAATGCAGCCACCTGGCGTCAGTGAGTTTATTTCCACCCTATTGTGGGGTGGGTGAGGGCTGAGCAGCAATGAGACCCCCGAGAAGTCGGTCCATCAGTAACACCAGACTTTTGAAATGCCAGGCCCAGTAGGTGACCTGGAGGACAAGTTATCTGACAGGATGATTGGATTGTGCTGAAGTGAACTACCCTTCATTTGGCGCTTTTGCTCAATCGCGCGGGGCCATTGACTAACTGTCAGCCTCCACAGCCTCTTGGATTCCTGCAGTAATTCATCATAACCAACCCAGCAAGCACACTTCAAGGAAATGTGTATTTCCTAGATGGGAGGAAAATGTGGGGGAAGCCAAATATGGGCTCAGTGAGCGTTTTCAGGTTGAAAGTGTTGCTGTCAGAAATGGTTAGTGGTGTGACAAAAACCAGGGCACTAGGAGGTGTTTAAAACACCCCTGGGGGATTTTGCCTGTCTCTCACATTCTGGTGTCCCTCAACAACCCCCCAAAGTCTTCCCTTGTCTTCCGTCTCAGGAGGAGGAGGAGGAGCATCTAAACACACTTCAAATTTCATTTTGGCAAAATTTGTTGAAGGAAACCCATGTGTGCATAAAAGCCTAACACCTGGGGAGGTTTGTAAAAGAAGGTGAGGTATTTCAGATACCTTCAGCCCAACCCAAAAAAAGCTTGCACACTAAAAGATGCATACCATGGTTGTTTTTGTTTATTGTGGTGGGTGGAACTTGAGTGGCACCTTCAATGAAAACCAGTTTTCTTCAGTTTTAGACCAGGGCTTGATCAAGAAGACATTTTGCAGCCTAGATCAGACTGGTGGGTGAATCTTGTTTCCACCCTGGCAACAGGCCTCAGCATTGCCCCACTCCACTAATAATAACCTTGAGAGAAAACTCATGATGTTCCTGGCTATGTCACAAGTCATTGAATTGGGGGGGGGGGTAGATGATGGATAAAATGACTTGAAGGCTTGGTTGTTCACACAGCAGCCTTTTTGAAAATGGCTGCCATCGATACCGGCACAAACTCCCATATTGATTTCTGCACTACAGCCCATAAGGCCTACTTAAAGTTCTCTGAGTGAGTAGTTTCAGCTGACAGCAACAGAAAAATGTGAAATGGATGTTAAAATCAGGAAACCCAAGCGGTGAATGGGACAAGGAGCAGGAATGGGGAAGGCATGGGCAAGCAAAGCTAGCATCTCTCATAATAAATAATAAATAATAAATAATAAATAATAAATAATAAATAATAAATAATAAATAATAAATAATAAATAATAAATAATAAATAATAAATAATAAATAATAAATAATAAATAATAATTTATTTATACCCCACCCATCTGGCTGGGTTTCCCCAGCCGCTCTGGGCGGCTTCCAACAGAAATATTAGAATACACTAATTCCTTAAAGATTAAAAGCTTCCCTAAACAGGGCTGCCTTCAGATGTTCTCTAAAAGTCTGGTAGTTATTTTTCTTTTTGACATCTGGTGGGAGGGCGTTCCACAGGGCGGGTGCCACTACCGAGAAGGCCCTCTCCCTGGTTCCCTGTAACTTGGCTTCTCGCAGTGAGGGAACCGCCAGAAGGCCCTCAGCACTGGACCTCAGTGTCCGGGCTGAACGATGGGGGTGGAGACGCTCCTTCAGGTATACTGGCCCGAGGCCATTTAGGGCTTTAAAGGTCAGCACCAACACTTTGAGTTGTGCTCGGAAACGTACTGGGAGCCAATGTCGGTCTTTCAGGAATGGTGTTACCTGGTCTCGGTGGCCGCTCCCAGTCACCGTTTAGGTCTCATGACTTCATTTCTACTCCAGAAAATGAACAGGAGGCCATGAGCAGAAAGAGAGAAAGGATGAGGTCATTGGGCATGGGGAAGTAGATTACATTGTTCTGGTTGGGTTTAGGAAAACTTGCAGGCCTCCAATCAGCAGGGCTGAGAGTAACAGAAAAAGGAAAATGCGCTTTGTGTTTTCCTGTCAAACTCCCAAGCTCTTCCCCTCTCTCTTGCATGAATCATAGAATTGGAAGAGACCACAAGGGCCATCCAGTCCATCCCCCTGCCAAGCAGGAAACACCATCAAAGCATTCTTGACGTATGCCTGTCAAGCCTCCGCTTAAAGACCTCCAAAGAAGGAGACTCCACCACACTCCTTGGCAGCAAATTCCACTGTTGAACAGCTCTTACTGTCAGGAAGTTCTTCCTAATGTTTAGGTGGAATCTTCTTTCTTGTAGTTTGAATCCATTGCTCCGTGTACGCTTCTCTGGAGCAGCAGAAAACAATCTTTCACCCTCCTCTATATGACATCCTTTTATATATTTGAACATGGCTATCATATCACCCCTTAACCTTCTCTTCTCCAGGCTAAACATACCCAGCTCCCTAAGCCGTTCCTCATAAGGCATCGTTTCCAAGCCTTTGACCATTTTGGTTGTCCTCTTCTGGACACCTTCCAGCTTGTCAGTATCCTTCTTGAACTGTGGTGCCCGGAACTGGACACAGTACTCCAAGTGAGGTCTGACCCGAGCAAAATACAGTGGTACTATTACTTCCCTTGATCTAGACGCTATACTCCTATTGATGCAGCCCAGAATTGCATTGGCTTTTTTAGCTGCTGCATCACACTGTTGCCTCATGTCAAGTTTGTGGTCTACCAGAACTCCTAGATCCTTTTCACATGTACTGCTCTTAAGTCAGGTGTCTCCCATCCTGTATTTGTTCCTTTCATTATTATTTTTTTGCTCAAGTGTAGTAATTTAACTGCTCATGTGTAGTAATTTAAATTTCTCCAAAATGGGGGGGGGGGACTGAGTAGATCCAGGTTCCGAGCTTTCAACTCTGCTATCAACTATAAACCAACCAATTTCATTTTTAAACCCCCAGGTGTTCTTTCTTGTAACAATTTATGTAGCTCAGTGCGTACAGCACGTGCTTTACATACAGGAAGTCCCACGTTCAAACCCCAGTATCTCTGTTAAGGCTGGGAGACCTCCTTAAGTAAAACACTGGAAAATTTCTGCCAGCTATAGGGAGGTGCCTTATCTTGAGCCAGACCACTGGTTCATTTAACTTGGTATTTTCCTACACAAACTGGCTGCAGCTCTTCAGGGTTTCATGTCTGTGGTATTTTATGTATCCTGAATTTGCTGTGATTTTAATTGATTATGCTCTAGTAATGACTGTCTGTCATTGTTGTGTTGATTTTATTTTGATTCGATGAGTTAATTTTTCCATGCAATATTATACAGTGGATTCTTGGTTCTCGAACTTAAACTGTTCCGGAAGTCCATTCGACTCCCGAAATATTTGAAAACCAAGGTACAGCTTCCGATTGGCACAGACACCCCGGAAAAAATAGCCGACAATCACATCGTATGTTCGGTTTCCGAAAAACATTTGAAAACCGGAACACTTACTTCCAGTTTTCGGCGTTCGGGAGCCAATTTGTTCGTCGACTAAGCCATTCGAGAACCAAGGTTCCCCTGTATTTCAAATGGATTACTGAACATTGCTTTAATTGTTTGAAGTTGCTTATTTTTACAGCCCTGTTTTTTCATTAAGACTTATTTGCATTGGATCAGAATGTTCTAGGGTGTGAGATCTTGGCTGTGTGTTTTGTCATGTCTATGGCTTGTGAACCGCCTTGCATATACTGCAGGAACCTAGAAAGGTGGACTACAGCTGAAGAAGAAAATGAAAAATGAAATGATGAAATTCCCCATGGACAAACCCCAGAGGCGTTGGGGGGCAGGGGTTCGTGTTGGGGGTCAGAAGCGAAAGTGAGTGAGGCAACACATGTTATATTTTTAAATTATGGAACTCACTCCCACGGGAGGCAGGTAATCAACTTGAATGGCTTTAAAAGAAGATTATTCAAATTCATGGAGGAAAAGGTTGTTGATGGCTATTATCCATTATGGTTGTGCTCTGCATCCACAGTTGGGGGGAGCAAGTCTTCCAAAAACCAGTTTTTAGAAACTGCAGGAGGGGAGAGTGATCTTGAGCTCGGCTCTTGCTTGTTGGCTCCCCACTAGGGCACCTAGTTGGCCACTGTGAAAACAGGATGCTGGACTATATGGGCCATTGCCCTGGTCCAGGGGGATCCTCTTACACTATTATGTTCTTATGTGTGACTCTCCTTTTTCCATAATAGTATATATTCCAGCATACAAAAATCAACAGTTTCATCATGATGGTTGTTATTTTGGTTTATTATCCACCCTTCACTCTAAGGACCCTGGGAGGTGTCGGGGACAGTGCTGAGGAGGGCTGCACTGAGGAAGAATGATAGGAGTCACCCCTTCCCCCTGATCCTGATCCTGAATCTTCCCAAGAGCAGGAGGACAGCATAGATTTGGAACAGTGGTTTGCAGAGGGGCATAGTTCAGAAGGCAGAAGCTGGGAAATACTGGATGGGGGAAAGCTAGGAGAAGAAGAACTGGGGGGGGGAGAGAGAGAGAGAGAGTTAACAGATTCACAGTCTCTGGATAGCATCCACCCCCTTCTCCAAATTCACAGAGAGCTCAGAAAGTGTCAGAACAGAAAGCGCAGAAGCTCAGAAAGTGTCAGAACAGAAAGCGCAGAAGGTACAAACTCAGATCACAAGACATAGGAGTGACGTAGATTAATAGGGACGGAGGGGGGAGTGTCCCTTAACTGGGAGCACCGCCATTTCTAGGAGATGTGTTCTTTGTTCTCTCGCTGTGATTATTAAAGATTCTAACTGGTAAGGCATTCCTTTCATTTGATCTCTTATCTACTGCCGGGGGGGGGGGAGGAAGTCGATCCCCCAAAGCCTGACAGAAGGTCACAACCATTTGGAATGCAACATAAAAACCAATCAGAACAAATCACAATGATAAGAATAGAGTGGGTCCTAAAACTGATCTCTCTCTGCCCATCTTTCTATTCATCACCCATCCAGGAAAGGAAGAGGCCTTATCACAGCTGAAGGACACAACAGAGGCAAAAGTACTTGAGGAGGGTTCAGAGCACAGCTGACCTCTGCCAAGCCCTGGGGGCCAGATAGAGAGGTCTGATAGGCTGCTTCTGACCCCTGGGATTGAGGAACACAATTTCTGGGCTACATGCAGTGGCTCAGACCATTTCAGGGTAGGAAACATGATGCTCAAGCATCTCTAAAACAGTTCTCCCAGATCCAAGCCCACCCATTACACCACACTGCAGGAGACTGGTTCACACCAAGCTGTCGGTGTTCTGACTGCAAGACTGTTGATCCTTCTCCATCTTTGAAGACAAAGCATCTTGTCAAAGCATCTTTTCTCAAGCCCCCAGGGAACCAGTGCTTGCAAGAAAAGAACCTCCTTCTCCTTGTCATACCAATGGGATTCCCACTACAGGTGCATTGCAGACATGCTTTTTTTATCATCTAGCATTAGCAGCCAAAGCACAGACCCAAAACCTCCTGCTTCTCGTTGTGACGAATTCTCGACAGAAGGGCTAGGGGATTAAGAATGATATTCATTGCCTTGTCTGTTTTTGCTGTGGGGGTTCATCTAATTAGTCTCAGTAAGGGGAAGAAGAAAAAGAAGAAAAAGAAAAATGAGCAGAGGAACAATTTGCCACTCAGGTGGCCTTACAGTCCTACCTTCCTCCGTGAATTGGCTTAGGAATGCTCAGCAGCAATCGCAATTGGCCCCTCCGTGCTGAAAAGCGATCCCACCTCTGGTAAGTGGGGCAGAACTGGATGCTGCCGATGCTATCATTAATGCCTCCTTCCACACACTAGCGCTTGCTGCCCTGGATTTCCGGACGTACCAGCAAAGCGAGGGAGCTGTCCAACAAGGGCTAAGGCCAGATCACTCAAGAAGTAGGGCAGCTGCCCAGCTAAGAGGTGGAAAAGGGAGTTTTCAGACCGAGGACCCACTTTGAACCTATACATGCATTTGAGGATCCACTTCTCAGTCTTTTACCATATATTTGCATGTTGGCAGTGCTCTTGTTGAGACCACCTTGGACCACTGGGTCCTGATCCATCAGGTGAAGACCAGTGAGCTAGAGCACATGACTTCTTCTTTCTTTGGTGATCCCTCGTAGCCGAGTAAGATTTCCATAAACACAGTCTTAACAATGAGTCTGTAAGTGACTGTAGAGGCCGATTCTGGATCCACACGTCCTTACACAGTGGGGACATTGGTTTCCGGGTGGGAGTTGATCATGGTGAGGGTTTGCCAGACGTGCCTTCCTCTTAGCACATTTCTCCCTTTCGTCCTGAGTTTTCAAAACCCATGACACCTTTGGTAAAGGCTGTTCTCCAACTGGAGCGCTAACAGGCCAGTGTTTCCCAGTTGTTGCTGTTTATACTACATTTTTTAAAAATATTTGCCTTAAGAGAGTCTTTGAGCCTCTTTTGTTGACCACCAGCATTACGCTTACAAATTTTAAGTTTGGAGTAGAGTAGTTGCTTTGGAAGATGATAATCAGGCATCCGCACAACATGGCCAGTCCAACGAAGTTGATGTTGAAGATTCATTTGCTTCTTCCAGTAAACTGGTATTAGTTCTCCTGTCTTCCCAAGTGATGTGTAAAAATTTTCGGAGACACCGTTGATGGAATCTTTCGAGGAGTTGGAGATGGTGTTTATAAGAGGTCCACGTTTCACAACCATACAGTAAGGTTGGTAGTACAATAGCTTTGCAAACATGCATTTTGGTTTCCCTGTGAATGTCCCGGTCCTCAAACACTCTGCACTTCAATCGGGAGAAAGCTGCACTTGCAGAGCTCAGGCGATGCTGGATTTTGCCATCCTTGTGGAAAGATAAATGCCCAGATAGGAAAAGTGACGGACATTTTCCAGCATTACACCATTGAGTTGGATTTGTGTCGCTGCAGAGGGGTTGTTTTGTGCTTGTTGGTACAGCTGGGCCAAAGAAGGATGTTGCAAAGCAGATAATAATAATTTAATTTAATTATTTAATTTATATGCCGCCCATCTGACTAGGTTGCCCCAGCCACTCTGGGTGGCTCCCAACCAAATATTAAAAACACAATAAAACATCAACCATTAAAAACTTCTCTGAAGATGGCTGCTTTCAGATGTCTTCTAATACTCAAATCTATGTGCTCTAAACTTTGGGTTATGATCTGTATTATTTATTATTTCTTGAATAAATGGGGTGGGGAGAGATTTCTGTGCCGCTGTCAAGGAAGAACAACTTCAAATCCCAATATATTACAGACTTGGTGAGAAAGAAGAACCTTAAGCAGTAAAACCAACAGTTCTTTGCCGCCGCCAGCTCTTTCAACAAGGATAAAGCTGATCTTCTAATGTCTGCGATTCAAAAGCCTATCTTTGGTGTTCTTATAGACAGAGAGAAGGGTTGCTTTTTATTCAGCCAATCCATCAGGTGGGAGCAGGAGCCTCTGGCATTGGGCTGGAAAGCTGTTGGCGCTCAAACAGTAATGAAAAGTTACATTATGCACGGCCATGCTATTTTGCTTTACAGCCATGTTCAATTTCCACCCAGACATAGTAACTTAGCACTTCAGTGAGTCCAGCCAAAGACCAGGAGTTGCTTTTGCATTTACCGGTTTGGCTTTAAAGGGATTCCTGCGAGAGAAGGGCAAAGAGCTGATGAGTTACTGAAAGGTTTGTGCCACCCCTTTTTTTCAGATTTTGCTTCCAAATTTTCGCTCAAAGCTATTTTTCAAAGGTCAAGAACAGAGGTTCCTGTTTGAGCAAAACATCGAAGATTTTTTTTCTTTTTCTTTTACAAAATAAATAAAACCAAAACAAGTTTTGACAAGAGGATAAAAATCACTCCAGGCACGTTCTGCCATCTCTAAGCTGACATCCTGTTCCCCCTAGAGCACAAATCGGAGATGAATTCGCAGATTCAAAACATCTGAGGAGCATTCCAAGGAAGTCAAATGAGTTTTAGTAAGCCTATCTATACCCATGCCCTTCTTACACTGATCTCCTGCCTCACTTTTGGCAGAGAAACCAAGGTGATGGGCATTTATCCAGTCACCCATCTCAGCACTGACCAGACCTGCTTAGCATCAGCAAGGAGATGGCCTCCTGTACCTTCAGGTTGTTGTGGTTACAATTAATTCATTAATCTCCTCCTCAATCACCATCTCAAGGTGTGCTACACATAAGATAGTTAAAGACTTCGAAATCGCAAAACAGCAAAGTGGATGAATCCCAAGCCGGAATTAAGATTGCTGGAAGAAATATCAACAACCTCAGATATGCTGATGACACAACCTTGATGGCATAAAGTGAGGAGGAATTAAAGAACCTTTTAATGAGGGTGAAAGAGGAGAGCGCAAAATATGGTCTGAAGCTCAACATCAAAAAAACTAAGATCATGGCCACTGGTCCCATCACCTCCTGGCAAATAGAAGGGGAAGAAATGGAGGCAGTGAGAGATTTTACTTTCTTGGGTTCCATGATCACTGCTGACGGCGACAGCAGTCACGAAATTGAAAGATGCCTGCTTCTTGGGAGAAAAGCAATCACAAACCTAGACAGCATCTTAAAAAGCAGAGACATCACCTTGTCGACAAAGGTCCGTATAGTTAAAGCTATGGTTTTCCCAGTAGTGATGTATGGAAGTGAGAGCTGGACCATGAAGAAGGCTGATTGCCAAAGAATTGATGCTTTTGAATTATGGTGCTGGAGGAGACTCTTGAGAGTCCCATAGACTGCAAGAACATCAAACCTATCCATTCTGAAGGAAATCAGCCCTGAGTGCTCACTAGCAAGGCAGATCCTGAAGCTGAGGCTCCAAGACTTTGGCCACCTCATGAGAAGAGAAGACTCCCTGGAAAAGACCCTGATGTTGGGAAAGATTGAGGGCACAAGGAGAAGGGGACGACAGAGGACAAGATGGTTGGACAGTGTTCTCGAAGCTACGAACATGAGTCTGACCAAACTGCGGGAGGCAGTGCAAGACAGGAGTGCCTGGTGTGCTCTTGTCCACAGGGTCACGAATAGTCGGACACGACTAAACAACTAAACAACAACAACAAAAGACCTACATTGGCTCCCAGTATGTTTCCAAGCACAATTCGAAGTGTTGGTGCTGACCTTGAAAGCCCTCAATGGCCTCAGCTCAGTAGACCTGAAGGAGCATCTCCACCCCCATCGGTTCCGCCCGGACACTGAGGTCCAGCTCCAAGGGCCTTCTGGTGGTTCCCTCCCTGCGGGAAGGAGGTTACAGGGAACCAGGCAGAGGGCCTTCTCGGTAGTGGCGCCCGCCCTGTGAAATGCCCTCCCATCAGATTTCAAGGATATAAACAACTCTCTGACTTTTAGAAGACATCTTAAGGCAGCCCTGTTAGGGACGTTTTTTTGTTTGATATTATATCGTGTTTTTAATATTCTGTTGGGAGTTGCCCAGAGTGACTGGGGAAACCCAGTCAGATGGGCGGGGTATAAATAGTATTATTATTATTATTATTATTATTATTATTATTATTATTATTATTTCAAAATCACAAAACAACAGCAAATGCATTTGCTGCACTACCCCCCCCCCCCAAAAAAAAGCATTGCAAGGTAAGTTAGACTGAGAGGCAATGACTGCCTCCCAGTGAGAGCTTCATAGTCAAGTGGGATTCAAACCCTGATCTCCCAGGTCCTAGTCCAGCACTCTAACCACTATGCCACACTGGCTCTACAGTAGTTGTAACGATCTTCCTATTCTGGCTTCTTTCTCCCCCGCTCCCTCCTCCACAATTTTCTCATTTCCTCGCTTTCTCCTTGTCATCAAATAAAACCACCCACAAAAATATGTATCAAAGTTCTGGTGAAGTTGCTTACATAACCTGGTATAGGTCAGGTCACAACCTGGTTGTGAATCACAGTTGAAGACCAATGATCTGAAATATCACCACTTTTCGTTAAAGCAAGACATACTTGAAGATAAACCCGCAGACAAAGCTGAGATCAGCATGACCTCAAATGTACCCTGCAGTCATAAATTGGCTGGTGATTAAATAATACAAAAGCATTGCACATTACATCCTTGCATTAAAAAAAACACACGTGATCTTTCATTCGTCTCTCCAAAAGCAGTCATTTCATCCTATGAAGTGTTTGTGAATATCCATATGCTTGCTTGAGTGTGTATGTACATTAAAACTCAGGAGAGCTTGTGCATGTTAATTCAGTGGCTACTTCAGATGCATATAAGCAAAAGACAGAGCCTCTTTAAAAATATTATGACCTGCTACAAATTTTTGTGATCAGGGCTCCCCCCGCCCCTGAAACTCACCAGAACTCAGTTCTAGCACCTCTCAGGTGAATGCCATTGCCATTATAAGAGAACGAGGGATGCTTTCATTGTAGGTTCCAGCACCTCTTTTTCGAGAAAAAAAGCACTGATTGTGGTGCATATCAGAAGAGAGGTGATTAGTGCAAATTAGTAGCTGTAGTAGTAGTAGTATGTTGTTGTTTAGTCGTTTAGTCATGTCTGACTCTTCGTGACCCCATGGACCAGAGCACGCAAGGCACTCCTGTCTTCCACTGCCTCCCGCAGTTTGGTCAGACTCATGTTCGTAGCTTCAAGAACACTGTCCAACCATCTCGTCCTCTTTCGTCCCCTTCTCCTTATGCCCTCCATCTTTCCCAACATCAGGGTCTTTTCCAGGGAGTCTTCTCTTCTCATGAGGTGGCCAAAGTCTTGGAGCCTCAGCTTCAGGATCTGCCTTGCCAGTGAGCACTCAGGGCTGATTTCCTTAAGAATGGATATGTTTGATCTTCTTGCAGTCCATGGGACTCTCAAGAGTCTCCTCCAGCATCATAATTCAAAAGCACCAATTCTTCAGCGATCAGCCTTCTTTATGGTCCAGCTCTCACTTCCATGCGTCACTACTGGGAAAACCATAGCTTTAAGTATACGGACCTTTAACTATACGGAACTATACGGTAGTAGTATACCACCTTTCTATTCGAGAAGAAATACCAATTGATTCCGAAACAAAAAGCAACTGCAAAATAACAAGAATAAAATAAATTATAAAAATACAACCACCTGTAATTAAAGTATTCTTGCCCACTGCCCGAAACTCTGAACAGTGTGAGATTCCAGGCACTTACCCAGGGTTTGCGCTTCCTTTTGGAAATGAGGCATAGCAGAGACTGTGGTGTCGTTAAGATATATCGTTTATTTACACATCTATACAACCTGGTGCCTACGTTAGAGGGGCTCCCAGCAGAATCTCCCCAAGAGGGTTTTTTTTTTCCACAGCTGCAGCCTTGGATTCAGGCATGAACCAAACATTGCTCCGACTCCCTCTCCAGCTTGCTGCTTTTTCTTCTGACCGACATCAGCCCAGTTTTTCCAAACTCTGGCTTTGTCTGCTGCCATATCACGTTAGAATCATAGAATCATAGAATCATAGAGCTGGAAGAGACCACAAGGGCCATCCAGTCCAGCCCCCTGCCAAGCAGGAAACACCATCAGAGCATTCTTGACATATGCCTGTCAAGCCTCTGCTCTTAAAGACCTCCAAAGAAGGAGACTCCACCACACTCCTTGGCAGCAAATTCCACTGCCAAACAGCTCTTACTGTCAGGAAGTTCTTCCTAATGTTTAGGTGGAATCTTCTTTCTTGAAGTTTGAATCCATTGCTCCGTGTCCGCTTCTCTGGAGCAGCAGAAAACAATCTTTCTCCCTCCTCCATATGACATCCTTTCATATATTTGAGCATGGCTATCATATTCAAATTCACGTTGATCCCCTTTCCTTTGTTTCTCTTAATGGCCCATCACCCTGGTGATTACCTCTACAGGAAGCTAGCCCAGGGGTGGAGGAAGGGGGTGCGGTGGGGCAGTGCGCCCCGGGTGTCACTACTGAGGGAGGTGACAAAATGCCAGGTGGCACTCACCACGGGGCCTGCAGCGCACTCTAGCCATGCGTCTCTCCTGGGAGTGACGCGGTGGCTTGGGCGCCTGCAGGCTCCGTGCTTCCCCAAATGGTCTGCCAGCCACCTCCCCCTCAGCTGTAGGGCGGCTGAGGGGGAGGAGGCAGGCAGACTCCTCGGAGGCCCGATGGAGCAAACTGCCCCTGTTCACCCTGCCTTGAGGGCAGCTGGCTCCACCCCTCAGCGCAGGGCACACACACCGCTCCAGGCGCCCGATCGGCTTGCTCAGCCGCTGAGCTAGCCTAGTTTCTATTTTAACACTTGCCAGATCCAGGGATTAGAAGGGTCTCTGCATACAGCCTACCTCCCCAAAACTTGAGACAGTATATTGGGCAGCATCAACTAAGTCCCCATCTGCACTGTATCGTGCCACTTCAAAGGGTCATGGCTTCCTCCTAAGTGTCCTGAGATGTGTGGCTTGTGAAGGGTGCTGAGAGTTGTTACGAGACCCCTGTTCTCCTCACAGGGATGCATCCTACCTAACTCCTGCACAGAGTAGACCCATTGGAATTCACAAATCAGGTCCATTCATTTCAATAGCTCTACTCTTGAGTAGGCCCCCATCTGTGCTGTATGTTTAAAGCACTATCGTACCACAGTTATCTGCACTATCTATTTATCCTGTCTATTTACTGCCCTAAGACCTGCGGTTATAGGGCGGTATAGAATATATATATATATATATATACACACACACACACACACACACACACACACACACACATATATATATATATATATATATATATATATATATATATATATATATAGTGAAAGTGCGTGTTCCACTTTTCTCCATAACCGCTAGACCGGTCATCCTGAATTTTTGACAAAACGATCCAGGCCACTCCCCGAGCGTTGTTAGAAAAAAAAATCCCTCAAATTTCACACCTGGCAGGTATAAACCCGCTTTTCCACAAAGTAAAACAGCGCCCTCAAGTGGAATTCCTCCCACAGCACACCCCTCCCTTCCTGTGAAATCTACCACACCCACAAACCAAATAATGACATCATCAACCAAGCAACTGAAACCACCAAGGCGGCCATTATCAGACCCCTAGGCCCCTGCCAGACCGCCAGGCCCCCACTAGGCCCGGGGGGGAGAGGGGGAGTGCCCGGACTCTGAGGCTCAGGGGGATCTGAAGGGGGCCTATTACCCTCCATTTGACAGACTAACGCACAGCAACGCTTGCAGGACCAGCTAGTTAATAATAAAGCAACATCATTCCACTTAAACAGTCAAGACTTCCCCACCACAAAGAATCCTGGGAAGTGTAGTTTATTGAGGGTACAGTTAGTTGTTGGGAGACCTCTATTGCCCCTTGAGAGCTATTAATTCCCAGAGTGGCTTAACAACTCATCCCTCTTTTCCAGGGAACTCTGGGAATCATAGCTCTGTGACAGGTCTCCTAACAATACTTGGCACCTCTAACAAACTATGGTTCCCAAGATTCTTTGCCATGGCTATTTAAGTGGCATGATACTGCTTTAAATGGATAGTGCAGATGGGGGCAGAGAGAACAGCATTTAAAAAAAGCAGCACAGTAAAAAAATTTGGCACAGCACTAATAATTTCCCTTAATGAGAAATAAATGTGCACTATTAAAACAAGAGTAGCATGACATCTGCCTTGGCTGCAAGGCATTTGAGAGATCTCAGGATTTTGTCCCTCTGAAGCTGATAAACAGACCCAGCAGGTTTTGGGTGGCTGTGTGTGTCTGTGTGTGTGTGTGTTTAGTCTCCCACTCAGAGCATTCTGTTGACAGCTGAAATTGACCAGCCAAGAAATTAGTACAGACATCATTAAACTCCCCAGCTCAGCACATTCAAATGATCCATTCTCCTGTTTGCCTTTAATAGCCTATGACTCCTATCTCCCTTCACAGTAGATTCTTCTGCTCTTTTGCATTTTAATGCCCCTCGTCATCACAGAACGCACGGCTTTGAACAAAGGTACTTGAAACCAATGGAATCCAGGAGCTGACTTACCGGTCTATCTGCTTCTCTATATACCTACCTAGGTTATCTTGGGAGGGGGAAGTATAATTGGAAACGTAGAATCATAGGCATGCATGCACATTTCATTAGCATGTGCACCCAGGGAATTGGTTTATTATTTTTTATTTTAATGAAGGAAGAAGGGAGGGGAGACAACAACAGAAATCAAATAAGGGACAAGGAAGAAATAAAGAGGCAAAAAGCTAAGAAGATACCCACAACCAGAGTGGTCAAGAAGGAGATTGACTCATGCCAAGCTGATCAGAAGTCAGATCTGGTAGGCCACGGTTGAGATAGCTCTTTCCGTTCCTTGCTCACGTGACCCTATGTGGCCTAGGACCCTCGTACCTACAGGACCACCTCTCCTGGTATGTCCCGCAGAGGACCCTAAGGTCCATGAATAATAATAGCTTAAAGGTCCCGGGCCCTAAGGAAGCCAGATTATCCTCCACCAGGGCCAGGGCTTTTTCAGTGATGGCTCCGACCTGGTGGAATGCTCTGTCCCACGAGACTAGGGCCATGCAGGGCTTGGTCTCCTTCTGCAGGTCCTATAAGACAGAGCTATTCCACCTGGCCTTCAATTTGAATTAGCCTGATCCTCTATTCCCTTTCCCCTTTCCTTTTCTATGAACAGGTAGGTAGCCATGTTGGTCTGACGAAGACAAAAAATAATAATAACAAAAAATCCTTCCAGCAGCACCTTAGAGACCAACTAAGTTTGTCATTGGTATGAGCTTTCGTGTGCATGCATAAACTTAGTTGGTCTCTAAGGTGCTGCTGGAAGGAATTTTTTTTATTTTGTTTCTTTTCTATGAAGAAACCCTTCTGGGACCCCACATTTAAACTCTTCCCTGGTCTCCTTGATGGCCCTAGTAGGACCAACTTGGCCAGTGCCCTGGTGATCATTTGATGTTTACTGACTGGGGTTTTCTTTCCCCAAAATGACCCGAATTATTGAATTTTATTGACACTGATGCTGCATTGATGTTGTATTTTATGCTGTTTTTAAGTTGCATTTTAATCAATGTTTTATGTTTGCTGCTAGCCACCCTGAGCCCGGTTTTTAAACTGGGAAGGGCAGGGTATAAAGAATTTATTATTAATAATAATAATATTTTTATGTGCCACAAAATAGCCCTTCAACCCCCCAGTTCTCGGTCCGCAAAAGGTCAGAAATGGAGTTTGAACAGAAGCAGAGGCATGAGACAGGGACAGACACAGTCAGAAGAAAAAACTGGAAAGGCTCTTCAGCTTCTACCTGCATCTGGCACTGGAAATGATGGTGATGTGTTTGGTTCCAGTGGGGGCAGTCCCTCCTCCTCCCCACTTACTGCCACTGCTAGAGCCAATTACTCCACAGCCATATCCAGAAGCAAACACAGGCAGAAGCTGCAGGTCCATTCCAGTCCTTTTCTTCTGACTGCACCTCTCCCTGTCTGCTTCCCACCTCCTCCCTTCCACCTTTAACTCTCCAGTGGTTAAGAGCGGTGGACTCGTAATCTGGTGAACCGGGTTCGCTTCCCTGGTCCTCCACATGCAGCTGCTGGGTGATCTTAGGCTAGTCACACTTCTCTGAAGTCTCTCAGCCTCACGCACCTCACAGAGTGTTTGTTGTGGGGGAGGAAGGGAAAGGAGAATGTTAGCCGCTTTGAGACTCCTTAGGGTAGTGATAAAGCAGGATATCAAATCCAAACTCTTCCTCATGCAGCACACACAGTTCTGTCCTTCAATACCTTGCCTCCACTCCCTGCATATACCTTAAGGACCTCCTCTCTCCACATGAACCTACCCAGACCCTCAGATCTGAGGCCCTTCATTGTGTGTCTTTTCACAAAAAGTCTGTAGGGTGGGCAACACGAGAACAGGCCTTTTCTGTAGTAGCTCCCATTTGAGGAATGTTCTCTCCCCAGGGAGTAGGAGTTCCAGCTTAGCCCCATGACCGTGGGTGCCCGGGGCTGTGGGTGCCATGCAGCGTGCATGGCCCTGGCACCAAAATTTTTGGGTGCCCGGCCCCTTCATGGAGCCAGTGTGATGTAGTGGTTAAGAGCAGTGGACTCGTAATCTGGGGAACCGGGTTCGTGTCTCTGCTCCTCCACATGCAGCTGCTGGGTGACCTTAAGCTAGTCACACTTCTCTGAAGTCTCTCAGCCCCACTCAACTCACAGAGTGTTTGTTGTGGGAGAGGAAGGGAAAGGAGAATGTTAGCAGCTCTGAGACTCCTTAAGGGTAGTGATAAAGCGGGATATCAAATCCAAACTCTTCTTGTTCTCTCCTCTCACCACTTCCCCATGGGCTGCAGCAGCTGAGGAAGCTGGATTACATCGCCATACTCTCTCCTCCTCACCACAATCCTTAAAAATAAAATAAAATTAGGCTGTGCCTGGGCACACCTGGACATGCCTATGCTCAAGAGTACAACACCCTCAGTGTCATCAGACTCCGGCAGAGCCTTCAGCGCCTCCCCCTGCTGGAGAGCAGCCACTCCCAACAGAAGAGGCACAAAGGCAGGCATCCCCAAACTTCGGCCCTCCAGATGTTTTGGACTACAATTCCCATCATCCCTGACCACTGGTCCTGTTAGCTAGGGATCATGGGAGTTGTAGGCCAAAACATCTGGAGGGCCGCAGTTTGGGGATGCCTGCACAAAGGGGTCAATCTCACAGGGAGCTGGTCCAGTCATCTCCATCACCAATGACACAGAGCTGACTGCATGGGCACAAACAGACTTTGCACACTCAGCCTACTCGTAGGAGGGTTTGTTCATTTGTCCAGTGCCATGCCTCAGAATGGCAACGATGTGAATAAACGCACTCACCCTGCTCTTCAATGCATAGCTCAAAGCAGGCATCCCCAAACTTCGGCCCTCCAGATGTTTTGGACTACAATTCTCATCATCCCTGACCACTGGTCCTGTTAGCTAGGGATCATGGGAGTTGTAGGCCAAAACATCTGGAGGGCCGCAGTTTGGGGATGCCTGCTCAAAAGTTTGTGTGTCAAGGATGTGGTCAGTGTCTTGGCTTCTGCCCAGCCATGAACTCTAGAGCTCAGATGTGCTTCCTGATCCAGCTTCCATTTAGGTGCTGGATCAGGAAGCAATAATGTTTTTTAATCCTGATAACTGAGCCAAGAATCCAAGAACAGTGGTACCTCGGTTTACGAACTTAATCTGTTCCAGAAGTCCGTTCTTAAACCAAGGCGTGCTTTCCCTAACGAGGCCTCCCACCACCGGTGCCCTTCCACCAATCGGATTCTGTTCTTAGACCGAGGTAAAGTTCTCAAACTGGGACACTACTTCCAGTTTTGCAGAGTTCGTAAACCGAATCGTTCATAAGCAGGACTGTTCTTAAACCGAGGTACCACTGTACTGACTTTGCAAGCCAGGGCAATCAGCCTTTTTGTGCAAATTTCTCCAAATGCACACATTTTTTGCATGTCATTTCCCCTCATACAGTGCATTCGTGTATGTTATATTCACTATGTAGTCTGTTTTATGCATGCTTTTCCTTAATATAATGAAGTTTTGTCAACATTGTCTGGAGAACTGCAGCACAAAATTTGGAAGAGTGTAGATTTCAAAGGATGGCTGGGTTTTGGAAAGCACAAATTGGGTAGGTTCCCCTTTAAATGTGAACTGACTTTTTTTCCCCACCCCGCTGCCTCTCCCTCCTTCTATCCTGCATTTGCCCCTACTTTTGACAACCCTGGATTTCCAAGTGAACCAATTGACCTGGGACTGTCTCGATCTGATCTGTCCAAAGACTGGGAACCTTCCCCCAAAATCAGCTCAATTCGGTTTGGCCATAACCGCCATACAGCATTACAAAAATCAGTACTGCAGAAGGGCAAACTCTTTAAAAGCAGAGCACCAGAATGGATTTAATGTCTCATTTCGGTACAGAGACATCAAAACATCATATAAATATGATAGCTCATTTCGAAATAATGGCAGAAATTGCTAACAATAAAACGACAGCCAGGCTCCCTGCAGAAATCGTAATGGATGAGAAGACACCCTCTTCCTTTCTTGGCTCTGGGACTATCCAAAGTGCACCATCCTTGAGCTGTTTATGTGATGGCTGCCTCTACTTCCCCCCACCCCAACCCGCCCAGCATCAGAAATTTTGTATTGGGTGTGCATGACAGCTGAGCCCGAACAAATGTTTTTGCAGGTTTACAGGCAGAGAGGCTGTCATTTCCATGTTTCCCACAGACTTTTTACATTTGTGTTTTGCTCCTGTGCAAAGTGCAAAATGAACGGAAAGATTTGCTGTGCTATAATGAATATAAAGCACCGGTCTTTCTTTTGCTTGTAAAATAAATAAATGCTAAATAACGCTGAGGCTGGTTTCTTTTTCTCCTCTTCTGCATATCTTGGGAGTCTCTTGATATAGGCAACTCGCTTTACACTGATGCTGACATCAAAGGATAAATAAATTAGGGCTCAGTTGGAGAGAGAAGATCTTTGCAAACAATTTCACCAGTATCAAAAGACACCTGCCCTTTTGGAGATTTTTTCAGAGATTGCAGTAAAAGGGGATGAAGGTGTTTGCCTAAGGTGTTTGCATTGCCCTGAATAAGATTTGTTTGACTTTGGTGATATTGTGATAGACAATGTCTGGTCTCTGATTCGCTAGGATCATTCATGTGACCAGTTCAGGAATAACTGGTTTTTTTACCTAGCATTATTTGCTCTATGCCAGCAAGCGCATAAATCTGATTGGCTACTTTTGTTGTTGTTTAGTCGTTTAGTCGTTTCCGACTCTTCGTGACCCCATGGACCATAGCACGCCAGGCACTCCTGTCTTGTACTGCCTCCCGCAGTTTGGTCAAACTCATGTTCGTAGCTTCGAGAACACTGTCCAACCATCTCGTCCTCTGTCGTCCCCTTCTCCTAGTGCCCTCAATCTTTTTAAAAAAGGGAAATTCCCTTATGCTGAATAGGCTTCCTCGTGAGAAAAGGGAAAACTTGACAGCTATGGTTCTGGGTTTCTCTCCTCTCTTCCTGTGAGCACCCTGTTGCAACAGTTTAATAAAGATCATGCTTACTAGCTGCTTTGCTTCTCAATATTCTCTGGTTGGCCTCTGTTATTTTCTCCTGCCGATAGAAAACCTACATAAGGACTCTATACGGGCTCTTGGATAACCCATAAGGGGAAAAGGAGCAGTTTTTCCTGGTAACAATTTCCATGACATAAGAGCAAGCTGCCACTTTTGTTCATGCCAGTCCTTCATCAGGCCTGCACCCAGGTATGTCTAGCATTAGGCAAGGTTGCTAGGAATAATGAAATTAGTACATTGCCGTCAGAGTTGAATCAACTGGTAAAAGAACCAGTAAGTATATGATATGGGGTAATCTCTTAATTTTGTAATTTGCCCAATTTCTTTGAAAATCTTTAATGCAGAAATAATTAATTTTAGGACAGAACCACCGAAGATGGAAATAGGTTTCCATTGGGCCACAATTTTGCCAACCATTATGTTGATGGCATGACCCTTGATTGGTTGGAATCTCTCTCAAAAATATAGTAAGGGTACGCTATCTGTGCTAGCATTTGAGTGACCTTGAAGGGAGAACGACTTGATTATTATGAGTACAGGTACATGTTGTTACAAGAATGTAATAGAAAATAGATAAAGATACAGTGGTACCTCAACTTATGAACGACTCAACAACCGAATTTTTCGACTTACAAACGGGGGCAATGGCCGTGCGCTTACGAATGTCTCGAAATCCGTTAAAAAAACCACGGTCATTTTAGATAGGAATTTTTCGACTTGCCAATTTTTAGATAGGGTTGCTTCGACTTACGAATTTTTCCATTTCCAATGCATTCCTATGGGAAATCGCGTTTCCAATGGCGTTTTTCGACTTATGAATTTTTCGACTTACGAAGGTGCCTTCGGAACGGATTAAATTCGTAAATCGAGGCACCACTGTATAGCAAATAGAGTACATTCATTTTTTATACAATAATATACATTGGGGATTGACGGGAAGTCTAATTTGATGATTTATTTAAGATGTGGAGAAATTGGTTTTCTTTCTTTCTTTTTCTTTTTTTCTCTTATTTTTTTATTTTCCTTTTAATTTTATTTAGTGGACTTTGTGGTGTGAATTATCTTTTGTATATAGGATAAAAAATGTAATATAAACTACTGAAGAGGACGGCTGTATTATAAAAATGTTTATTGTTGCCATATACGAAAATCAATAAAGGCAAAAAGAAAAAAAGGAACCTCTTTCAGAACCCCCAATGTGGGGGGAAATAGTGCCGAAGTAGCTAAAAAGCGGGGTTGGGGGGGGGAATGACATAGAACAGGATCAAAACAGAGTAGATTCCCATTAATTAAGATGGAGATTTTGTCTCATTGAAAGCATGGGGATCCACACAGATATAGATAAAAATGGGTGAACA
The DNA here is from genome assembly GCF_965207765.1 of Zootoca vivipara. Taxonomy (NCBI): domain Eukaryota; kingdom Metazoa; phylum Chordata; class Lepidosauria; order Squamata; family Lacertidae; genus Zootoca; species Zootoca vivipara. Next base: position 46,484,395 of record NC_142596.1, read on the forward strand.
TTTGGCCCAACTCTAATCTGAATCCTTTTGTTAAACCTCAGTGCTAGACATTTTATCAACAGTGAGGAATTATGTTTTATCCATAAAACAGTAGAGAGATGTGAGCATTCATGCATACAGGAGGGACTTAAGAAAGCCTAACAGAAGGACTCTCCTTTTCTGATGGGACTTCTAAAGGCATTTATGTTTAATTTAACTGAAATTAAATAATACAGAAGTCAAGGGAAATTAGCGACTTTCTCTTTACCTGCTGCTGCTTAAAATGCTGTGTTTGTAGAGTGGCAAAGAGCTTGAACCGGGGATTTGGGGAGAAAGTCCTGGTTACCTTATTCTCTCTGCCATTGTGGCGTCTTGCCAAAGCATGGAGCTATTTTCCTGATCTCTCCCTGCAGTACAGCACCAAATAAACATGGCCAATAAAAAACTACCAGACTTTTAGAAGACATCTGAAGGCAGCCCTGTATCGGGAATTTTTTATTGCCTGATGTTTTTACAATTTTTTATATGCCGTAAGCCGCCCAATGTGGCTGGGGAAATCCAGCCGGATGGGCGGGGTATAAATAATAAAATTATTATTGCTATTATTATTAGTGGGGAGCTGAATGGTGCTGAGAAGCAGGGGGGGGGGAGGCATGAAGACTACAAAGTTCCCCTGTTCTTTGAATACCCAGCAGCTGGCATTCTACGTCTGAACATGGAGGTCTTATTTAGCAGTCCCCATTCAATACGCTACATTTCACCCAAACAGGCAAGCACGCTTTCTTTATATGTGTGTATAATGCTCAATGATTCCAAGTCCTCAGACCAGCTTCCGAGAGAACCAAAATGCAGACGCCGTAGCCTTTGGAGAGGCAGAAAGCGGCTCTCTGCTCTCCCAGAGAGGGCCTTGGCGCTGACGTTCTGGCGTACTTGGGCCAGGATAGAGATGATATTTGACAGCTGCAGCACGGCGAATGGCAGAAGAAAACACGTCGCCTAAATAGACAGAGACAGAGCTGATCTGCAAGCTGATTACATTATCATGTTGCCAAGGGACGGTTTGTAATGAGGATGGGTTACCAAATCTGTCAAGAATCTTCAAGGCTTGTCTGGCCCTCATCTGGAGATGAGAGATATTGTCTGATGATCATATGTTGGGGGGGGCACAAGCACACCCTTATGCCCAGTTTAGGAACAGGGGTTCACACCCAACCACCAGCCATACTCTCAGACCCATTGAAATGACCAGGCTTTATTGGCAAAAGTCAATTAATTTCAATAGATCCACATTGAGAAGAACTTAGTTTTCTAACTAAGGTGTCTGGGGTGCTACAGGGTTCTGTCTTGGGCCCAGTCTTATTGAACATCTTTATCAATGACTTGGATGATGGGCCTGAGGGCATCCTGAGCAAGTTTGCAGATGACACCGAATTGGGAGGGGTGGCTAATACACCAGAGGACAGGATCACACTTCAAAATGACCTTAACAGATTAGACAACTGGGCCAAAGCAAACAAGATGAATTTTAACAGGGGGAAATGTAAAGTACTACAAAATATATATGAAAGGTACAAATACAGGATGGGAGACACCTGGCTTGAGAGCAGTACATGTGAAAAGGATCTAGGAGTCTTGGTAGACCACAAACTTGACATGAGTCAACAGTGTGATGCAGCAGCTAAAAAAGCCAATGCAATTCTGGGCTGCATCAATAGGAGTATAGCGTCTAGATCAAGGGAAGTAACAGTACCACTGTATTCTGCTCCGGTCAGACCTCACCTGGAATACTGTGTCCAGTTCTGGGCACCACAGTTCAAGAAGGATACTGACAAGCTGGAACGTGTCCAGAGGAGGGCAACCAAAATGGTCAAAGGCCTGGAAACAATGCCTTATGAGGAACGGCTTAGGGAGCTGTGTATGTTTAGCCTGGAGAAGAAAAGGTTAAGGGGTGATATGATAGCCATGTTCAAATATATAAAAGGTTTTCATATAGAAGAGGGTGAAAGGTTGTTTTCTGCTGCTCCAGAGAAGCGGACACGGAGCAATGGATTCAAGCTACAAGAAAGAAGATTCCACCTAAACATTAGAAAGAACTTCCTGACAGTAAGAGCTGTTTGACAGTGGAATTTGCTGCCAAGGAGTGTGGTGGAGTCTCCTTCTTTGGAGGTCTTTAAGCGGAGGCTTGACAGCCATCTGTCAGGAATGCTTTGGTGGTGGTTCCTGCTTGGCAGAGGGTTGGACTGGATGGCCCTTGTGGTCTCTTCCAACTCTATGATTCTATGATTCTACGTCGGGGCCCTCTAGATGTTGCAGGATTCTTGGACTTGTAAAAGGGTAAAAGAACAGTGGGAAATAATCCATAATGAACTGAAAAAAATGTTTTAAAGTACTTTCCCAAAAACCCAGAGTCCTTTCTGTTGGGGGTAATTCAGACTGAAATTCCAAGGTGTAAAAAAAGGTGATTTATGTATGCCACTACTGTGGCCCATGTTTTGTTAGCCCCAAAGTGGAAAATGAGCAAGGTCCCAAGCACAGAAGAGTGGCAACTTAAGTTGACAGAATATGCGCAGCTTGCAGACTTAGCATATAGACTAAGAGAACAAGAAGAACATACATTTAGAGAAGATTGGAAAACCCAATGAAACCCAAGGAACTCTGCTTCATGAGCCTCTGCTTGTGAGATTTGCTCTTGGACCCTTGTTCACCTTTGGGACTTATCGCAGTGCAGCTGTCCTCTTGCACAGCTCATGGAGGTACAGCTGTCCTCTTGCACAGCTCTCATTCTTTTCAAAGACACACATGTAGGCAAGAGTTGGGCCAGCCTTTGTCCGCTTGCTACAAAATTTACAGATGTATTTTTAGGTGTGTTGAGTTCATTCACAGGAGCTTCAGTATATCCCATAAAACAGAATAAAGAACACCTTATCCTTTCTCACTGGACTCCTTCTCTGCTTCAGATTCCACCCTCTTTCTTTCTGCCGATTCATTAACCAGAAGAAACATCTATCTTATCTTTTCCAGCATATTTCTTCTTTTGTTTCAGCAGCTTTTGTATTTCCCCGTGCTGCTTAGAGATGGATGAGCTACTGCCTGCTCCTTGCCTGAATTCTTTGGATTATTTACTGGTGCCAAAGCAGCTTGCGGTCCACACGCGAGTGTGTGCACAAAAGGAATTTTGAAACGGACAATGGCTGCTTTAACGGGGCTTTGAGCCTTGCAAATCATCAGGGTCTGGTGCTCATTGCCCAAGGATGGAGGATAAGTCTATCAGTGGCTGGTAGCCCCAATAGCCAGGTTCCACCTCCACTGCCAGCGGCAGTATGTCTCTGAATACCAGCTGGTACGGAGAGTGATGATACTCTCAAGTTCTACTTCTGGCTTCCCCCAGGAGGCTAGTTGGCCACTGTGGGAACCAGACAGTGCGGGAGTTACGTATAAGCTAAACAAGCTATAGCTCACGGCCCCACTCTCTTGGGGGTACCCCCCCAAAAAACTAAATGCAAACACCTTAGGCAAACACATTTTTTCAGAGATTGCTGAAAAAGGGGATGAAGGTGTTTGCATCAGTGTTTTGTGTTCTGGAGTCTCCTATGATGTAAGTACAGTGGTACCTCGGGTTACGAACTTAATTCGCTCCGGAGGTCCGTTTTGAACCCGAAACCATTCTTAACTTGAGGCGTGCTTTTGCTAATGGGGTTCCCTGCTGCTGCTGCGCTGCCGCCGCACGATTTCTGTTCTCATCCTGGGACAAAGTTCGCAACCCAGAGCAACTACTTCCAGGTTAGCGGAGTTTGTAACCCGAATCGTTTGTAACCCGAGGCACCACTGTAATGGGCCCTGCCTGCTAACTTGCTCCCTGGTTTGCTCATTTCTATATATAGGGTGCCTACTTTCTGCATGGACTGGTTGCAGGGCAACATGGGCAAATGGCTTTAGGTACCTATTAGGTCCAGTATAAGCTAGTCTATGATGACTGGTGGCCAGAATATCTCAAGCCTGATCAATCATATATTTCATCCAGGCTAATAATAGTCCCCACTTGCTTTGTTTTCTCCCTTCCTGCACTTGATTCTAGGAATGTTGTTGTTGTTGTTGTTTAGTCGTTTAGTCATGTCTGACTCTTCATGACCCCATGGGCCATAGCACGCCAGGCACTTCTGTCTTCCACTGCCTCCCACAGCTTGGTCAAACTCATGTTCATAGCTTCGAGAACACTGTCCAACCATCTCGTCCTCTGTCATCCCCTTCTCCTTGTGCCCTCCATCTTTCCCAACATCAGGGTCTTTTCCAGGGAGTCTTCTCTTCTCATGAGGTGGCCAAAGTATTGGAGCCTCAGCTTCACGATCTGTCCTTCCAGTGAGCACTCAGGGCTGATTTCCTTCAGAATGGATAGGTTTGATCTTCTTGCAGTCCATGGGACTCTCAAGAGTCTCCTCCAGCACCATAATTCAAAAGCATCAATCAATCCATACATCATTACTGGGAAAACCATAGCTTTAACTATACGGATCTTTTGTCGGCAAGGTGATGTCTCTGCTTTTTAAGATGCTGTCTAGCTTTGTCATTGCTTTTCTCCCAAGAAGCAGGTGTCTTTTAATTTCGTGACTGCTGTCACCATCTGCAGTGATCATGGAACTTAAGAAAGTAAAATCTCTCACTGCCTCCCTTTCTTCCCATTCTATTTGCCAGGAGGTGATGGGACCAGTGGCCATGATCTTGGTTTTTTTGATGTTGAGCTTCAGACCATATTTCACGCTCTCCTCTTTCACCCTCATTAAAAGGTTCTTTAATTCCTCCTCACTTTCTGCCTAGGAATATGGGAATAGGCCTATTACTGTCGGGCCATTGGTTCCTCTAGCTTTTTACTGTCTGCACAGGCTGACAGTGGATCTCCCGGCTTTCTAGGTCAGGGTCTTTCCCAACCCTATGTAGACATGCTGTGGATTGAAACTGAGGTCTTCTGCATGGAAACAGATGTTCTACCACTCAGCTACCATCTTTCCCCACTTGTAAGCCTTCAGGAGCAGCATTGCTCCAAAGGGGACCTTAGCTTTATAGATTCTTTCCCATGGAATCGTGAAAGACGCAGTCGCCTCTGTTTGAGAAGGATGGGGTCAGCTACTTGTCACCTGGCCTCACCTCATTTTATTTTATTTTATTGTCTTGCTCATCGAGACGTGAACTTTGGTTCTCTTTTCACAAAGCCTCTCTTTTCTTTCCCCTTTCTGAAATGTAGATGTAATTTCAAACATCAACAAATCAACAGGAATCACACGGAGAAGATAACAAGATACCCACAGCCTCCTATAATTACAATTGATTTTCTATCCCAGTTTGCATTAGGAAGCGTCTCTGCACTGCCTGTTTCACATTAACCAAGTTAATACCCAATATACTTCAAACACTCTGTAATAGTATCTTTGCAATCTGGTCTCAAATGAGATTCCCTTGTTCTGATTGTTCAAGCCTTGATTTCAAATCCCGGTTTCCAGGTCTTCTCTGTGGTTTAGACTGGCTCAGAACTATGTTGGGAGGGTTTTATCCAGGGGAGTAGATCCATTGAAATTAGCAGATAAGGCTAGGTTAGGCTCATTGATTTCAGTGGGTCTACTCTGAGTAGTTACCTGCTGCCTTGAGAGAAGAAAAGGCTATGGACTAAAACCTACACAAATCCGGAGTCGAGTCCCTAAACCGGTTAGGTGACACTGGCAAATTCTGCAGCCAAGTTGGTGCCAAATGTCTTGCTCTGCTTTCCTTTGGCCCATGATACTGAGGCCAAGAAAGGGGTCTTGTCATCTGGGCAGCCCAGTACCCCCATACACACTGCCCAGGCTTGTGCCCTAGAGAGGTCAGTGCTGCTAATGCAGCAAAAAATCAAGGTTGGGGGCAGCCACTTGACTTCATCCCCACTGAGGTGCACTCCATTGTCTCTCAAGACGGACGGATGCCAACAATTGTGAGTAGAACTTAAGTCAAATGCAGGCTGTAATTACGAATAGCTTCCCTAGAGCTTAAGGATTCCATATTTGGATCACTGCAAGATGTTGTTCACCTTTGAAAATGCTCAGATTACTTCGACAAGTTTAAAAATAGGGCTGCTAGACTGTAAACTGGCGTGAGGAGAGGTCCGGGAGACATCCTTGCTGGCACGCTGAGGTGTTGGCAGTACAGCTGGAAGATGTGTCAGTTGAACCAGAAGTGAGATTAAAAAAAAGACATAAGGAAATCCTGCTGAATCAGGACAATGACCCACCTTGTCCATGCATTCTGCTCTCACACTGGCCAACCAGATGTACATGGGAGGCCTCAAGAGGTTGTGGGGGGTGGGAGATTGTCTTTCCTGCTGCCATTTGATCCACCACCATAAAGGAAGACATCAGGTGAGGGAAGTTGGGGTGAGAGACTTGGGAGAGATATAAGTTGCAAAGGCAATTGCCAAGGTAAAAACACTTGGAGGAAAATAAATAAAAGGCATGTTCTCCATTGTGGATCATAATTTCCAGTACCTGATCTGAAATGAGGATGGGGGATTTACTCATTGCTAAAATTTACAAGTTCCTCTTTGTCAATAGAATGGCTTGAGAATGCTCCCAGCCTTAAATGACACAACAGTATTTGTGTGATCGTCCAGCTTGCATTCATGTGATTCGTATCTCTGTGAGCCATTTGAGAATCATTCGTTGTGGAAAAATAAATTGTTTCCTGGTGTGTATCATTCCCCCCCCCTATTTTCTTTAAATGCCTTCTCCTACTCCTGAAGTTTTCCATATTGTGTAGGCATCTCAACAACATCTGTGCCTTGGTTTGTTCTTTGCCCCAGTTCTTTCAGCATTAATCAGAATATATATATATATATATATATATATATATATATATATATATATATATATATATATATTCTCCCTGGCTTGCTGAGCAGCCTTTAATATATACGAAGTAGATATTATCTCATCTCCCACGATGTCTTTAAACGCAGCTCATGTTTTATCTCCTATGGAGTACCAAGTGATAACATCTTGCATTCAACAAAGCCTTAAAAATCTGAGTTGCCCGATTTCATAATCTCCATCGTCTCACGTTCTGTCACGCTGGCCTCACGGCGTCACAGTGCCATTATCCTCATTTGCATTCCCCATGATACCTGCCAGGCTTTGTCAGTTCTGCAGAGTAACAACTCCCTGGTGGCTCTTCTACAAAAACAGATGATTGCTTTTCACTTTCTGTTTCTGCAACAGAGGAGGAGGAGGAGGAGGAGGAGGAGGAGGAGGAGGAGGAGGAGGAGGAGGAGGAGGGCTCTCTTAAGTCTCTGCTGTGCACTACAAACTGAACCAAAAATAGTCCTGCTATTTTGGGTTCATTTGCCTTCATTCTAAAAACAGGGGAGGGGAACCATCTGCCATCCTCAGAAGCTCTTGGGCTCTCAGCTCTTGGGCTCTCAGCAATCCCAGCTAGCATGGTCAATAGTTAGGAATGATGGGGGGCTGTAGTGCAAAAGTGAGAAGGAACCATGAAGGAACTATGAAGAAACCAGTACGTTTCCGAGCACAATTGCAAGTGTTGGTGCTGACCTTTAAAGCCCTAAACCAGGCATCCCCAAACTTCGGCCCTCCAGATGTTTTGGACTACAATCCCCATCATTCCTGACCATTGGTCCTGTTAGCTAGGGATCATGGGAGTTGTAGGCCAAAACATCTGGAGGGCCGCAGTTTGGGGATGCCTGCCCTAAACGGCCTTGGTCCTGTATACCTGAAGGAGCGTCTCCACCCCCATTGTTCAGCCCGGACACTGAGATCCAGCACCGAGGGCCTTCTGGCGGTTCCCTCACTGCGAGAAGCAAAGCTATAGGGAACCAGGCAGAGGGCCTTCTCTGTGTGGAACGCCCTCCCATCGGAGGTCAAGGAGATAAACAACTACCTAACATTTAGAAAACTCCTAAAGGCAGCCGTGTTTAGGGAAGTTTTTAATCTGTGATATTTTAATGTATTTTGGTATTTGTTGGAAGCCGCCCAGAGTGGCGGGGAAACCCAGCCAGATGGGCGGGGTATAAATAATAATAATACAGTAATAATAATAATAATAATAATAATAATAATAATAATAATGAAGTCTGGGGGAGGCTGGTGCAGAAAGCATTGAGCTAGATGTTAGGACACATATGGTAGGTCACAGTCTGGATACAGATCTGCAGGGTGCGTGACCACATGACATATCCTACCTAGGACTGTGCACCAGATCCAGCCAGATCCCAAATCAACAGGTATTTGGCAGAATTGGGTTGAGGCAGCCTCCTATCACCCAGGGTTGATATCACCCAGAATGATACAAAACTGTCCAGGTTGGGCAGCTGGAAGGGTAAAGAGAAGGCAGTTTATGTGAATCTCCTTCTTCTTCTCCCCTCCCCCACATCTATTGTCATGTACCCGCTCATCAGTGCGTGACAATAGATGGGCCATTTGCCCGATTCAGTAGCTCCTGGCCTCCTCACAAGGCCTATCCTCACACCTGTCTCTTCTTCCTGCCTGAGGATAGCTCAGTCGGTAGATCATAAGACCCTTGATCTCAGGGTTGTGGGTTTGAGCCCCACGTTGGGCAAAAGATTCTTGCATTGCAGGGGATTGGACTAGATGACCCTCAGGCTCCCTTCCAACTCTAAAATCCAATGATTCAATGATCCCACTTCCTGACTGCCCTCTGCGCCCCGCCCCCATCACTCTGGGTCATCCAGACCAACCTGTAGCAGTTTGCGGATGTCTCAACTCAGCTCGGGATTCGGGCCTTGGCTGAATACAATGCACAACCCTACTTCTTACATTGAAGTATGATGGGAAATGGGAATATGAAAAGATGTCAGACAAGTTGATTGCTAACCTCCATGTTTACCTCCAAACTGCAGCAGGTGAGGGTACTTTGCTTGTAAGCTCCTCGTAGCCATCTGATTGCCCACTTCTGCAAATAGGATCTCTCTTCCATCATCTGATGTTTTTTGAATATATTTCTTACTCAGTACTTAGCAATGAAGTTTCCTCTTATATCTCCCTTCCTTCCCTCCTCCGATCCCCATGACTTTGTTTCTGTGCCTGGGAAGGAAAGTGGCACAGGGGAGATGGGCAGAGGTGGCCCAAGAAATCACCAGTGTATATTTATCAAGATCTGCTAGTCATTTTTGCCGCCCATCTTCAGCTTGTGCCCATGTTGATAACAGACATGGCTGGTTCCCTGGCGATACGATGCACCTGTCAGGAGTATGGGCAGGAGTCAGGCTCTGGGGCCTGTAGTGCTTTGCAGGACTGGGGCCTGCCTCAGCTTGTGCTGGAGAAGCAAGGAGTGGCCACTCAGGTGAGGCCTCAGCTTGTGCTGGAGAGGCAAGGAGTGGTCACTCAGGTGAGGCCACTTGATACCTCACTGCACCTGGTGGCAGGAGCTGGGAGGGATAAAAGCTCAGCATTTCCCTTCAGCTCTTTGCCACAGCAACGTTATCCCTGCCTGGTTGCATCTGGCCTCTTGCTCCTTGGACCCTCGCCTTTGCTGACGCCTTGATCCTCGACCCTTGGACCTCTGCCTTGCCGACGCCTTGACCCTTGACCCTTGGACCTCTGCCTTGCCGACGCCTTGATCCTCGACCCTTTGACCTTTGCCATGCTGACGCCTTGCTCCTTGACTCCCAGACCTTCGCCTCTGCCTTGCTCCTTGACCCTGCGACTGCCTGCTGCTGGACCCTCAACCCTGCACCTGTTCCTGCTTCTACACCACCATCCTGCCTCTGGTCCTGACGTCCTCAGCCAGGGCTTCAACTGCCCGCCGACCGGACCATGACAGCACCACAGCCTCATTGCTTAATTCATCCAGGATGCAACTTTCTTCCTCCTCTTAAGAGGAACACCAACACAGTTAGGTTTGACAAATGCATTACTTGTAGTAGAACCACTCCACGTTTGCTGTGTTTATTTGTCCAATGCATTTGTCAACCACTGTTCGAAACACAATATCTTTTCACGGCAGCTTAAAACATGGCAAAACTATTTAAAACTGTATCAATATAGAACAATGTGATTGTAACAGCAACAATAAAAGCATTGCAAATCCTGCTTCACCGTTTGATTAGAATTGATTAATTTCAATACACCACAGCCAGTCATCACAGCATGAGAGTAAAAAACAATGGCACTGCTTCCTCAAAAGCAATCTCAGAGAAAAATGTTTTAAGACCGATGCCACAGAGGGTGCTAACTGGATATCTTGGAGAGGGATCTGATAGGCCCAGGACTAAATGAACAATGCCACTGTCCAAATAAATAAAAGCCTTGCTCAACTGCTCTGCCCCAGCCTCCATGACACCTCTCTCACTTGACTCGCCCTACTTTCCATAAACCCAGCTCTCTCACCTGCTCCATCCCCCACCCACTCAACCAAGCTGTCATTCTCCTCTCTTGCTCAATCCACCCACTGCTTGATGTCCAATTTATGTGCATCTTCCTGGGCGAGTCATGTGACCCACACTATGCTCTCGCCCACGACCAGAATTAGGTTTGATGAGGCCCTAAGCTACTGAAGGTAATGAGGCCCTTTCTATGTCCAGCTGTCCTTTGTCAGCAACAAATTGTCACTGTTTTTGTTGTTGTTGTTGAATATGTGCTATAAGGTAATTTATGGACCTAATAGGAGCGTCTCTACCCCCATCGTTCTGCCCGGACACTGAGGTCCAGCGCCGAGGGCCTTCTGGCGGTTCCCTCACTGCGAGAAGCCAAGTTACAGGGAACCAGGCAGAGGGCCTTCTCGGTAGTGGCACCCGCCCTTCCAATAGATGTCAAAGAGAAAAACAACTACCAGACTTTTAGAAGACATCTGAAGGCAGCCCTGTTTAGGGAAGCTTTTAATGTTTAATAGATTATTGTATTTTGGTGTTCTGTTGGAAGCCGCCCAGAGTGGCTGGTACACAACACAAAACACTGTGGCTGTATGAGGTTTTATTTTATTTGTTTTTTAATCTTATATTTTGGAAATGTACATCCAGTTGTTGTTTTTTCTTTGAATTTTTTTGGGCCCCAAAGAGAGTGGGGCCCTAAGCTATAGCTTGTTTATCTTATACAGAAATCCAGCACAGCTCTCGTCCCCTGAAAAGTGCTTTTTTGCAGGAGTAAGAGCATGTGAGATCGCAGCACCCCAAATGGCCACTGATATCTCATGTGAAAAAACGGCAAGTCCCTTTTTTCTGGGATACTCACTAGCCTGCTTCAAGTCCTCCACCACTGCCCCCTGGAAGCCCAGCTAGTTTGTCAGCTGCCTCTCTTGCTTTCCCACTCTGCCCCCACCCACACCACAAGCTGAGCTTGCTCACCCATCGCCCTGCTCAACCCACCAACTGTTTTCTTCCAACGCTGCCCTCAACCTTGCAGAATGTACAATCTATTGCCATATATATATATATATATATATATATCCAAACAATGCATGGGACCAGGGCTGGCCCTATGGCAAGGCTGGGTGGCGCAGGGCACCAGGCCGCCGGGCCGCCAGGGGGGCGGCGCACTGCGCCTGCCAGACAGCTGCACTGGGAAACGGGGTGGGGGGCGGGCGCCAGAGGGATCTTTGCACCACGGCGCCAGGGCGCCAGACATGCTTAAAACGGCCCTGCATGGGACTCCTGTTGGAGTTCAAAGATTTAGGGGAGGGGCCTTCAAACAAGCCATTTTCACCTTGCAGAGTCCCTGGCCAATTATGGAAACATCCAAATTTGTCTGTGTGCTCGTGTGTGCTCCTGTGTAAGGAGATAAATTGCAGTCCTAAAATATACCAAGGGACAAGCACAGTATGGTAATTAATATTCAAGGAAGGGACAAATCAATGAGTAGGAAGCAAGCTTGCTTTTTCCACAAGTAGCCTCATAGCCAAATGAATTTCGTAGCTAAGCCATGACATAAGTTACCATTATCTGCCTGGATATTCTTGGATATTCTCTTTCTCCAAACCTGGAATTTTAGAAATGGGAATCAAAATCTTGGCGAGTATATGCAATCGACGTAATGCTGACCAACAACTCGGATGGCTTGAGAAAAGGATTCAACAATTCCATGGAGGGTAAAGCTATCAGTAAAGGTAAAGGGGCCCCTGACCATCAGGTCCAGTTGTGTCCGACTTTGGGGTTGCGGCGCTCATCTCGCTCTATAGGGCGAGGGAGCCAGCGTTTGTCCGCAGACAGCTTCCGGGTCATGTGGCCAGCATGACAAAGCTGCTTCTGGCGAACCAGAGCAGCGCACGGAAACGCCGTTTACCTTCCCGCCGGAGCGGTCCCTATTTATCTACTTGCACTTTGACGTGCTTTCGAACTGCTAGGTGGGCAGGAGCTGGGACCGAGCAACGGGAGTTGCAGGGATTCGAACCGCCGACCTTCTGATCAGCAAGCCCTAGACTCTGTGGTTTAACCCACAGTGCCACCTGGGTCTATCAATTACTGCTATATTTTACCTCCACTGCTGGAGGCAGGTCTTGCTTGCAGGCGTGGTCATCTGGTTGGCCAGTGGGAGATCAGGATGACGGGCTAATGAGGCTCTTCTTAGAAAAGGCACAACCTCACATAATATTAAATATTGGGATCATCTTATAAAAATGATGGGCTGTAGATTCAGGGCAGGGAGAAGAAACACCTTGCCGACACAGTTTAGAGTAAATTTAGGGAACTCGGTGTTGTATGAAGTTTTCATGTACACTAACATAAAATAGAATCATAGAATTGTAGCATTAAAAGGGACCCCAGGTGCCTTCTAGTCCAACCCCCTGCAATCAGGAATCTCAGTTCAAGCATCCATGACTGATGGCCATCCAACCTCTTCTTAGAAACCTCCAATGAATGAGAGCCCACAACCTCCTGAGGGAGCCTGTTCCACTGTTGAGCAGCTCTTACTGTCAGAACGTTTTCCCTGATGTTTAGGTGGAATCTGTTTCCTTGCAACTTGAAAGGCATTGGTTCAGGGCAGGAGAAAACAAGCTTGTTCCCTCTTCCATGTGACAGCCCTTCAGATATTTGAAGATGGCTATCATATGTCCTCTCAGCCTCCTCTTTTCCTAAACATACCCAGCCTCCTCTTTTCCTAAACATACCCAGCTCCTTCAACCGTTTGTCATAAGGCTTGGTTTCTGGACCCTTGACCATCTTGGAACTTTTCCATTCATGTCTACTATCTCATTGAGCTCAGTGGAGCATATTGCCAGGAAAGTGTGCATAGATTTGTGTAAGAGAGAAACTGGACAGAGGTTTATATATAACACTATACATGTGGCAGAAAAAAATTAATGGGAAGACTGAGTGTGAGTGTGTTTATTTTCTCTTCTCCCATCAAAGTACTAGAACTTGGGGTCTAGTATTAAAGCGATAGAGAATTGAATTCAAGGCAGACAAAAGAAAGAATTCCCCCCAATAATGAATATTTTAATGTGTGTTAGCTGTTTGGTACCGACAGCAAGCCCCTTTGAAGTTGCCGCTTGATGTCACAATGGTGTCATGTGATCGACAGGTGGGTGGCTCCACCCACCTGTCAATGTGCAGCCTATGATGTGGATGCGTCATTGTTCCCCACTGCCGTGGTTAAGCAAAGTTTTTGATTCATAATTGCTTGGGATACTGCACAATTTCTCTCTGTTTTTCCTCTCTGAGAGATTCCGAACACAAGCAGATCTATTGCTAGTCCCTCCCATCTCCCACCGCCAAGAACGAATCTGGATGGCTAAATCTAGAAAGGACATCAACCTTCTCATGCATGACTAAGAGGCTCAAAAGCAATTCCACTGAATCAATCACAGACTATTTCCCACAATGGCTTACTTCACACGCCAAGTGACTAACCGTGCACATTAGCCATCTAATAAGTGAAAGTGTTTCCTGCAGTGGGCTTAATAACCTTTCAAATTATTGTGGGTTGTGTGTTTTTTGTTTGTTTTTTGCACACACAAAAACAAAGGTTATTATAATGTGTTCAGTTAAATTCAAAATTGTAGCTGCAAGAGCCATTATGTTAATCAAAATACTGTATTAAGGCAGCTTGCTACATGCTTTAAATTAATAAATTATGCACTGCTGTGCAACCAGCAAGGTTCCGCCGGGGTCGGAATAAAGGATCTGAGCTATGACCCTCCGCTGAATGTGACAAATGCAGGAAGATCATTTGATCTGTAGCCATCAGATCAAGTTATCTTCTAGGACTATCCTGCAAATTGTGTGCTTTGATCATTTCTGGGTTGCTGCTGTTACAAATGTGTGCTATGGAAGTGGGGGATCTCTCTGACTGCAGCAAGGGCCAGCCTCCAGGTTGGCAAGTTTCCAGGATCTAGGAGTGAGCTGCTTGTCTGCCCAAGTGCTCCAGAAGCCGTATCCTCCAACATTTCTCCAATGAAAATAGAGCTATCCCCCCAACATTTCTCTGATGAAAACAGGGACGTCCCACCATGCCCTCCAACATTTCTCCGATGTCCTAAGGAAGAGTGGCACATTCCGGGATCAAATCAGAAACTGGGACAGCTTCAGTAAATCTGTAACTGTCCCTGGAAAATAGGGACACTTGTAGGGTCTTAAGAAGCTGGTGTACAATCCTCAACACTTCCCAGAGCAGCAAACAAGGATGTTGTTTTGCTTAACACAAACCATGCATCCTATTTGTGTATGTGAATACACATGTGAATTGAGCAAAGTAGGATGCCAATGTGATCTACAACATGCCCACCAGATCTGGAAGCAAATCTAGGGTCTGGCTCAAGAGACCTGGAGCTCAGGCTCATGAACAATGGCTCTGGCAGTGTGCAAGAATCAAAAAAGGCCAGGGAATAGCTAAAACCAGGCAGGGGGCTCAAGATCAGTCATCGGCAAAAGGGGAGAGGTGGTTACTAACCATGCCTATTCAGAAGTAAGCCCTGTTGAATTCAAATAAGTTACCCTCAAGTAGGGGGAGTTAGACCTGCAGGCTTAGGCAGCGTGAGGGGCATCATCTAGGAGGGGGCCAGGGGCCTTCAATATCCAATGACTAATCAAAACACCCTCCCTCCCCACTTACGCAAGAAACTAAGGATCATCACAGCCAACCACAAATGAACAACCACATTCTAAGACAAATCCTGACCTCTCTCACCAACAAAGAAACACGAACAAACAACAGAGAACCTGCACAAACGTCGAACCCCTACACATACCAAGAAAAATAGAAACATCGGCAATCCACCACACCCAACTCCCCATCCCACCCACCTCTTTCCCCCCTTCCTCATAAAATTGATGTGTAAAAATGATGCATGGGAAAAAAATGAATGAGACATTGCACTACCTTTGTTACCCAAGAAAATCTTTAATAAAAATACATATATATATATATATATATATATATATATATATATATATATATTCCAATGACTACGTGCACATTCTGTGCGCGCATGCTGCACAGTGTGCTCAAGTCACTCAGGCGCCACCAACAGGTGCTTCTGTCAAAGGCCAGCAGCCCAGTTAAACTGGTTAATCTTAACTTCACTCTGCACACTTTTCCAGATAGACTGGCTTCTTGCTATTGGGCCAAGGTCTACAGGAGGACTCTCAGATATCTTCCACTGGACCTGGGGTCCATCACATCTCCAGGGAACTCAGGTCTGTAATTGGCTTTCAGGAAGTTGAGCTTGCAAAGCTGGAAAACGAAATCCATAGGATTTCCAGCCCTTAAGTTCCAGGGGTGCCCAAACTTTTTTCATAGAGGGCCAGATTTGATGAAGTGAACATGCGTGAGGGCCAACTGGAGTTGCTGAGCTTTTTTTAAAAGATTGAAGTTGTTGAGGTGTTTTGTTTTGTTTTTACAATTTTTTTGTTGAACTTTTTTCAGGTCAGGATTGAAGTTGCTGAGCTTTTTTTTTTTAGGATTTTACCCCAGGACATATACTGCCACAGAAGCTGGATTTAATCAACTGGTGGGCCAGATTAGGCCCCCGAAAGGGACTTTGGACATGCCTCCTTAAACAAACAAAAAACTCCTGCCCTATTCAAGGATTTCCCCACTCAAAGTCATCCCAAAATCGGCGAATTTGACCTCATTCACCGCCTATCGTGTTCTCTTAGTGAATCAGTGACTGACACAATTCTTCAGCACCTTTGTTATGTTTCTTAGACTTCCTTTCACCACGCTTTGGCTGTGGACCAGCACTGCACATGGATTGCGCTGCTTGGCAAGTGCAACATAAAGTCTGCTGGATTCTGACCTTTCCAGTTTTTCCTTGGAGGGCAGATTTAATGCTGACTGGGCTTTGCCCATGGAGTGTTCTACCACATGCGCTGCCTTTTAGCACATTTAGCACCATGCTTGAGCGGGTGGTGAGTCACAGGACTGGCTCTGATTTTGTCGCCCGTTATCTTGGACAGCTTTTTCCCCCCTGGAGAGATAGGTCATTGGCTTATACAGCCTTTGAGTACAGTTGCTGAGGGACGTGGTGTTGCTTTGGCATCAGGGAAAAAGAAACAGAGGGTCCCTTGCCTCTTCTGGCCTTTGAGGGCATCAAATTTTTCAATAGATTTCAGTTGTCCAGGTTGCCAGAGCCCAAACCCATATATCTGAGGGTCATAGCTATCCAAAGCCTCACCCCTTGGGAACTCTGCGTTTATGGGCCAATTAAATTGCACTTGCCATGTAGTTTCTTCCCAGTCACTTCCTTTTGAGGCATTTGTGAGAACGCACGGAAACGCCGTCTACCTTCCCACCGGAGTGGTACCTATTTATCTACTTGCACTGGCATGCTTTCGAACTGCTAGGTTGGCAGGAGCTGGGACAGAACAACAGGAGCTCACCCTATTGCGAGGATTTCAACCGCTGACCTACTGTGCCTCTTGGGCAGGCATCCCCAAACTTCGGCCCTCCAGATGTTTTGGACTACAATTCCCATCATCCCTGACCACTGGTCCTGTTAGCTAGGGATCATGGGAGTTGTAGGCCAAAACATCTGGAGGGCCGCAGTTTGGGGGTGCCTGCTCTTGGGCTTGCCAAGTTTCTTAGTAAACTGGATTTTGTATCAAATGTCACATTGCACACTTTTCCAGAAATTTCACAGAAACGCACCATGCACACAGATCTGGATTTCATGCTATACCTCTCACCCAGTTTCTCAAAAGAGGATTCTAACTCCACAAAATGAGGCTTCCTCACCACAGAAGAGGTGCATTAGAATGTCTTTATAGTTCTGGCAGGTGGGGAGTTGAGCTTACATTAGTGTTGCAAGGCAGCAGAGGGTGGTGTATGCTTACATGAGTTTCCTTCCATTAAACATTTCCCCAACACTCTGCAGCCTCCCTGGCTACTCGTGTGTCCTGAACTGAGAAAGACTCACAGGAGGATATTACTCATTATCATACCTGCCAAGTTGCTGTCAGAGAAATAAGGGACCGGGCCGGAAATAGCAGACCGGAAGTAGCACTGTCGCCATTTTGGAACTGGGCGGAGCATGCTCAGAAGTGACTTTTGATGCTGCTTTGCCCAGTTCCAAAATGGCCGCCGCGCCAGAAGTCACACTGCAGCCATTTTGGAACTGGGCAGAGCAGCATCAAAAGTTGCTTCTGAGCATGCTCCGCCCAGTTCCAAAATGGCCACCACACCAGAATAAACCATGAAAAAACAAAAAAAAATCCGTTTTTTTCAGCTAGGAACAGCTGGAAAAACGGTGATTTCCCGGGGAAAACGGGAGACTTGGCAGCTATGTGACTCATGATGTCTTTTCCTGAGCAATAGCTACCAAGTACCTGAGACTGATGCACTCATGGAGCTTGCATTTAAGGGAGGTCCTTTTATACCTTTTAATATATACATATATAAAATCTTCTCACACCGGCAAAATAAAAATACTATTTAAATATAGCAATATAACAGCCATCGGCAGCTTCCTTGGCTTCGACCACCCAAGGATGTCATGGAGTTGTCAGGAAAATTGGCACCCAGGAAGGCTGCAAAATGCTGGGTGCTCAGAAAGGCTGCAGAACGTTGGCCACTTCCCAACTAAGGTGAGTGCAACTAACCACGCCCTATTCATTAGAATTTCATAGGATATTCCTCTCTGTCCAGATCATTTTTGAATGCAGTTCCTTTTCTTATTAACTGCTGGAGATGGATTGCATGGACGATGGGGAGTAGAAGAAAATTTCAGAAGAGCACAGTTCACGCCCCTCTTCCGACTCTCCTCTTGCTCCCCTGTAGAGGTGACTTCTGTGTTAGATCCTCAAAAGTGGTATCTGACACTTAAAGGGCGATGTGCCGACCCGTTATTAAAAATAGCCCCATTGAGCCATTTTGTGTTCTTGACAGTGTGCCACAGATGTCATAAGGTTACATTGTGTGTGCGCGCTTCCCTCTCTTCCTCGCCCCCTCCCCTTACCACTTTCCCTTCCTGTTACTATCTTTGTGGCCGGAATAAATTAAATGTTGTTGGCATCGGATTTCGTCCTTGCTGTGACAGCAGGGAAGAGGGGTGGGGTGCTCTCGGCCCCGCTCCTTCGCTGTATCAATGGGTACCGTAGGACAAAACATTAGCATACTTGCCCCCAAGATGTCCCCTCGTGAAAGATGGGACTAAAATGTTGCTTTTACAGTGGGAGGCGGCGAGTCTTCAGTGCGGCGATGGTTGACCTTTCTAAGGATAGAAATGTCAGTAGCCCACAGCTGCAAGGAGAGAGAGAGAGGAGGAGGAGAGAAAAAGGGATTTTTCTCATCCCTTTGGAGAAAGCTGGGATATGTTGACCTTTGTTGGCTGATGTTGCCGCAGCCGATTCTCTCCCTGTCAATAGAGCTCAGTAACACCAGGGCGAGTACCAGCGAGGGGTTTATAGCAATGATGGGTGAACTCAACCTCCTTGGGCTTGAAAATCAGCCAAATTATCGCTGCCAATACAGATACGGATATGGAATTTGATCAGCCTATTTCTAAAACACTCCAAATTCACCCTACCCTGCCAATGGCACATCTAGTCCAGCATTTGGTTCGCACAGTGGCCAACCAGATTCCCTTAGGAAGCCTACAGGTGGAACCCAAGTTCAAGAGATCTCTCCCCACCTGCAGTTTCCAGCGATTGGCATTCAGAAGCTCTGTTGCCTCTGACTGTGGAGTAGTCAGAGCTAGCAGCCATTGATACCCTTTACCTCTGTGCAATTCTCTAATCTTCTCCATCCAAGATGGTGGCCATCACTGCCTCCTGTGAGAGCAATTTCCATACTTCAACTACCCGCTGTTGTGCAACCTGCATATTTCTGCATTGCAGTGGATTGGACTAGATGACTCTCGGGCTACCTTCACTTGTCTTCTTAAAGTCAGGTAGTGGTTTATTTCCTTGACATCTGATGGGAGGGCATTCCACAGGGCGGGCGTCACCACCGAGAAGGCCCTCTACCTGCTTCCCTTTAAGCTTACTTCTCAGGAAGGAAACTACCAGAAGGCCCTTGGAGCTGGACCTCAGTGATGATGGGGGTGGAGCCGCTCCATCAGGTCTACCGGGCCGAGGCCGTTTAGGGCTTGAAAGGTCAGCACCAACACTTTCAATTGTGCTCGGAAACATATTGTGAAACATTCATTGCTTCATCTCCTTGATCATTTTGGCTGGCCTTTTCTGAAACTTTTCCAACTATGCCAAATACCTTCCAGGCTTTAGCCCTCTGGATTATCTCCTGGTGATATGATGATGATGATGATGATGATATTTCCTTTTTAAAAAATAATTTTTTTATTAACATCCATTCATATCTTATACAATATTTTTGGACTTCCATCTTCCACATCTTAAGATTTCCAAACTTTTTAATTACAGGTAGGTAGCCGTGTTGGTCTGACGTAGTCAAATAAAAATAAAAATAAAATCCTTCCAGTAGCACCTTAGAGACCAACAAATTTTGTCATAGGTATGAGCTTTCTGAAGAAGTGTGCATGCACATGAAAGCTCATACCTATGTCAAACTTTTTAACTTCTTCATGTATTCCATACTATTACTTTTAATAATCATTAGTCAATTTTCATTTTCCTAGATTATCCCTGTAATATTTCATACAGTTATCCTTACAAAACTTCCTGCAAACCTATAAGCGTAATTGGTTGTTTACAAATTTTTTTTCAAATATTTCTCAAATTTAGTCCAGTCCTTTAAGAACCTCTGGTCCCGCCGGTTTCGAATTCTCCCTGTCATCTTATCCAATTCTGTGTAGTCCATCAGCTTCATCTGCCATTCTTCTATCGTCGGTATTTCTTCTCGTTTCCATCTCTGTGCCATCAATACTCTTGGTGCAGAATAAAAATAATAATATTTCATGGCACAGCCCTTACCCCTAGGTCAAACCCCTTGCTGGTCCTGAAGCACATAGAATCATAGAATCGTAGAGTTGGAAGAGACCACAAGGGCCATCCAGTCCAACCCCCTGCCAAGCAGGAAACACCATCAAAACATTCCTGACATATGCCTGTCAAGCCTCTGCTTAAAGACCTCCAAAGAAGGAGACTCCACCACACTTCTTGGTAGCAAATTCCACTGCCGAACAGCTCTTACTGTCAGGAAGTTCTTCCTAATGTTTAGGTGGAATCTTCTTTCTTGTAGTTTGAATCCATTGCTCCGTGTCCGCCTTCTGGATCAGCAGAAAACAACCTTTCTCCCTCCTCTATATGACATCCTTTAATATATTTGAACACGGCTATCATATCACCCCATAACCTTCTCTTCTCCAGGCTAAACATACCCAGCTCCCTAAGCCGTTCCTCATAAGGCATCGTTTCCAGGCCTTTGACCATTTTGGTTGCCCTCCTCTGGACACGGTCCAGCTTGTCAGTATCCTTCTTGAACTGTGGTGCCCAGAACTGGACACAGTACTCCAGGTGAGGTAAGTTCCTTAAGCGCCTCAAACAGTGCTAATAATTGAACGGATGATGGAGAGATGGAGAGGTGTGCATTTAGGAACCTCTGGCTTTTGCATAGCGGGAATGTCACCTGCTGTAAAAAAAAAAAAAGGCAATCTGTTACTCCACCTGCTCTGGTCCTGTCTACCACTGTCATGCAACCCCCCAGAAGGATGCTATTGAGATGATGTGGTCCTCAGGTTGCAAAAGATCTCTGCACTCCTTTTCCTCCACAAAGATGCAATAAAAAAAAATCAGATATCAATAGAGAAACGCATTAAGAAAAATGCAGCGTAAGTGCTATTCTCAGGACTGCAGAAAATGAGAGGTGATGTAAAGTTCATGTTAGTTTTTTAAAATGGGATGTAAAGCAAAAGGTATAGACCTCGGATAACGGTTGTCATTAGAACGTTAGTCATTAACAATAGTTTCCCTGGTGCCTACAAAGGGCAGAAAGCCTCAAGCTACAGAACTTAACTACAGGCAGCTTAAATGCTGCAACAGAAACATCCATTGAATACAAAATACACCCTTTTAGTAGCTAATGGTTCAGGAGCACAACTGCTCTGCTCTGAGTCCACTGGGCACGCATTGCCTCCTGGCCTATTTCGGAATAATCAGCTGTGACACTAGGAGAAAATTGATACAGATGCCCTCGTGGCTGAAATTAGGAGCTGGCCATATGAGATTAGGAGGCCACTCGGAGGTGTCACTGTCCCCGGATTAATTCTGCCACACTGAAGGAGTAAATTGATGGCACAAAAGCAAAGGGCACTGTCAAATTCTGAGGAAGACCCTCGGAAAATCTGGGAAAGGGCCCCAGAACAAATCTAAGGACAAATGAGTGAATCACTCCAGAGAGGGCTGTCGTGCTCCTGACGAAGTTTGAAACAGATTTGCTGTCAAGTTTCCAACATCCAAGGAAATGTGAGAGAAGCCGGTTTTGTAAGATTAGCACCATCCCTCACATATCCCTCATATCTATGTGGCTGGTAGGTTTAACGGGATATTTCAGGTTCACCTTGAGAGGTGTGTGTAGGGGTGTATGTGTGTGTGTGTAAGAGAGAGGGGGGGATTGTAGAGCTGTAAGACTTAGTGTCTTTAAGGTCCGGCCCTATCATTAGGCAGAGTGGGACAGCCATCTCCCACAGCAAGTGCCCGGGTTTGGCAGCAACCACACACCACTCCTCCCTGAGATTTGATTTCTGTTATTTTATATGCTGCCTTTCCACAATTGAGCTGTGCCCAAAACGGCTTGCAACAAATACAGTGGAACCTCCGTTTACGAACACCTCGGTTTACGAATTTTCAGTTTACGAACGCCGCGGACCCATCTGGAACGGATCAATTCACTTCCCATTACTTTCAATGGGAAAGTTCGCTTCAGTTTATGAACGCTGCAGTTTATGAACAGACTTCCGGAACCAATTACACCCATGCTTCGGGTTAAGTACGCTTCAGGTTGAGTACTCCGCGGACCTGTCTGGAACGGATTAATCCACTTTCCATTACTTGCAATGGGAAAGTTTGCTTCAGTTTATGAATGCTTCAGTTTATGAACAGACTTCCGGAACCAATTGTGTTCATTAACCGAGGTACCACTGTATCCACATAGGTGTGTCACATCCCGCGTGCAGGTTCCCGGCAGAGCATGTATGCACAAAAATCACATACAGTGGTACCTCTACTTATGAATGACTCGACTTATGAATGTTTCTACTTATGAATGGAGCTCCGTCCGCCATCTTGGATGCTGTTTAGATAGGATTTTTTCTACTTACGAATTTTTAGATAGGGTTGCTTCGACTTACGAATTTTTTTTCTCCCAATGCATTCCTATGGGATTTGACTTACAATTTTTTTCGACTTACGAATGTGAGTTCGGAACGCATTAAATTCGTAAGTAGAGGTACCACTGTATAACCAAAACTAACCTTGGTAAATAAAGGTAAAGGAAAAGGTACCCCTGACCATTAGGTCCAGTTGCGGACGACTCTGGGGTTGCGCGCTCATCTTGCTCCATAGGCTGAGGGAGCCGGTGTTTGTCTGCAGAAAATGAGTCAGACTGAACCATGACCAAAGGCCTGGCAGAACAGCTCCATCTTGCAGGCCCTGTGGAAGGATGTCAAATCTCGCAGGGCCCTGGTCTCTTCTGAGAGAGCATTCCACCAGGCTGGGGCCACGGCTGAAAAGGCCCTGACTCTGGTCAAGGCCAGTCTAGTCTCCCTGGGGCCCAGAATTTTCAGGGTGTTGTTATTTGCAGACCATAAGGTCCTCTGTGGGACATTCCAGGAGAGGCGGTCTCGTAGGTACAAGGGTCCTAGGCCGTAGTATAGGGCTCTATCTATATCTGTCTATCGATATCTATCTATCTATCTATCATCTATCATCTCTTTTAATTTATATACCGCCCTTCATCAAAAGATGTAATATGCCCTCCAAAACAAAAGGAAATAATTCACCATTCCTCTAAGGTGATTGTTCCATCCTGGCTACCATGTTTCTCCAAAAATAGGACACCGTCTTATATTTATTTTTCCTTTAAAAAAATCACGGTGGCTTATTTTCAGGGGATGTCTTATTTTTTATATTAAGTATGGTACAGTTTAACCTACAAGGTTAAACTGCCTATCACTATGGCTTATTTTCAGGGTATGGCTTATTTTCGGCGTGTGGCTTAATTTCGGGGTATTGCTTATTTTCGGGGTATGGCTTATTTTAGGAGAAACACGGTAGCATTTTGCCCTGCTAGACGGAAAAATCCCCCTGATCTTTCCCTTGCATGCTGTTCTCCTGCCCTCCCCCAGAGCCAAAGCCCCATTGCACAAGCTGACACGTTAGCAAACATCCCATGCAAAATCTACAATCGAAAATGCAAGTTGTGGAAAGCACAAGTCCAGTGTTCAGATGTTCAGAAATTAGAAAACATAAGTGTGTTTTTCTCTCACTTCCCCCATTTCAGTCTCTTTGAAGACAATTTAGGACATCTGGGCATTTAAAAGAAAAAGTCTCAATGGCTCCCCAGAACTAGATTCCCTATCATTTGCTATTCTGGTAGCATTTCAGTTCACCTATCAAGAAAGAACTCGGCTATCAGTGTTTAGATGTCCATGCTGATAACTGAACTTTGGTTTATTGCAATCTATTTTATGGCTAATCCTGTAGCCCCCTAAAGAACAGACATCCTGCTTTATCTCTGCCTTCCTAGGCATTCATAAAAGATGCATCTCCAGCAAGACAAGGAAGACCCAAGCCCTTTATTTGGAGAGACTCCATGTGAATAATACTGCTGCAGAAAGTTGAGAGGTCACCTAGCAAAAATGTAGCTGAGTTCCCTTGGGTTTTCCTAATTAGGCACTGAATCTATGGAGAAAACCAACCCACAAATGAAAGATGGTACAAACAAAACACAACCGTTGCATGTTCCGGTTGGTACAAGCTGCATTGCCTTTCAGAAACCCGAGTTGTTTCTTTTGAATCTTATATAATTTGAAAACCAAGGTTCTTCTGAATAATAGATGCTTGGAGAGTTCGTTGTTCAGATGAAAACAATAGGATGTTTCTCTGCGAAGAATAGATAAAAATAATAATGATCGCAGCCCAAAGGGATCAGAGGGATCCCCAGGAAATCTAAGTGGGAACTGCAGAAAACAAATTGCAACTTTTGCTCTGGGTACCACAGTTTAAGAAGGGTAATTGACAAAGTGCAACATGGAAAAACTTTCTGACAGTAAGAGCTGATCGAAAGCGGAACGGTCCCTCTTGGGAGGCTGTGGACTCTCCTTCCTTGGAGGTTTTTAAGCAGAAATTGGATGGTCATCTGCCATGGATGCTTCAGCTGAGATTCCTGCATTGTGTGGCAAGGTCCTGAACCCTCCAACGTTGTAGAATAAAGACACTTGACACCAGAATTTAGGTTAATGGGCTGAAAAGGGCCACAACTTTACTGATTACAGATTGTGAGTGGTATTGGCTTAGGCATTGGAACCAATGACTATATCTGACTCCTGCCCGCCTGCCAGGAGTCTAGTAAGGGTTAACCACCGATAGGGGGAGCCCTGTTGATGCACATCAACTAGGAATTCCCCCAGGGTCATCGATAGGGGTTGTGCTATGGCCCTGGCCCCCGCCTGGGCTTCGGACAGAGGACATGCCCCCAGATTCCTTTAACGGAATACCCTTGAAATGGGAGGGGTAGGTGATTGCCGCCACCTCCCCTCCCCTCCGACTGAATACTCCAAGGCCTAACTGCCAATCCTTACAAAGTTGTGACGATTTGCTACGAGGTAGGCAAAAAACTGGGACCCAGGTGGCACTGTGGGTTAAACCACAGAGTCTTGGGCTTGCTGATCAGAAGGTCGGCGGTTCGAATCCCTGCAACGGGATGAGCTCCCATTGCTCGGTCCCAGCTCCTGACCACCTAGCAGTTTGAAAGCACATCAAAGTGCAAGTAGACAAATAGGGACCGCTCCGGCGGGAAGGTAAACGGTGTTTCCGTGCGCTGCTCTGGTTCGCCAGAAGCAGCTTTGTCATGCTGGCCACATGACCCAGAAGCTGTCTGCGGACAAATGCCTCGGCCTATAGAGCGAGATGAGCGCCGCAACCCCAGAGTCGGACACGACTGGACCTGATGGTCAGGGGTGCCTTCAGGCAAAAAGCCAAGTGGCTGCTGCCAATTTGCCAAGTGGGAAAAATTCCTACCAGGCCCCCTGGACAATCAAGGCGACCAACTGAAGTCCATAGCAAGGTCAAAGGATAAGGACCTAAACTTAGGGAGGGAGGGAGAACTGCGCAAGTGGGAGCTTTTGCTCCATAGCAGTGGCAGGAGCCTCTGGCCTGTGGGCCATTCCTGGACCACAAATCCATTGTCCCTCATACCTTGCTCATCTGTCAATCATCTGACATCACTGGGTGATGTCAGCTGATCACTGGGGTTTGGGGGTTCAGTCCTGTTGGGTACTGCTTCACCAGCCCCATCCCTGCAGGGTGAAGTGGACCCCTGCAGAGAGCAGGATTGGACCCTCTGCTTATTAGCTGGTGATCCAAGAGAGCTCAATCCTGCTGGGTGATGCTTTGGCACTCCTTCCGCACTCTGTAGGTCAACTTTTGACAGCTGGGTAGGACATGCCCACCTGTCAGTCACCAGGTGTCATCAGGTTGCGGAAGCCTGCTTTAAAAGGAACGAAGAAGGAAGAAGAGAAAGGAAACTCAAAATCCACTCTCTCCCTTCACATCTTGGCTGCCCAGAAGCTGGAAGGAACTGTATGAACCCTGCAGATCGTTCAAGCATCTCTCCTCCAACCCAGTATATAAATGGAACAGGTGGGCACTAACTTGAAGCCTCCATTGACACTCCCGATCCCATGAATAATTCAGATTTCCCCTATCTTTAGTGCACAGCAATTTCAAACAGCAACTGGCTGGAAGGGGAGACACATATCAAAATTAAAGCTGTCAAACTTTATTTTTGCTCCTTCAAAAATAAAAACAGAGGTGTTCTGCTGTTTGTAAAGTGCTGTTCACAACCCAGAGATGGCCCTTCTGCAGCTTTGGTCAAACGGGCACCCAGAAGACCCCAAAGAACACCTGGGCTTTCTGGACTGGCAAGGGCCATTAAACAAACAAACAAACAACAAACAAACCTCATTTCTTCCACTGCAAAGAAGGTGCACCAAATCATTGAAACCGAAAGTAAGTTTTCCTCTTCAGGATGTCAATTCAAATTCCACATTCAAAATGTGACAAAATCAGATATTGATTTTCGGATTTGGCTAATGTTATCACTGATATAGGCCATGAGCAAACTAGAGGTGAAGCTTTTTCAGTCTGAGATTTGTGTTCCCTTGTGGACAATCTTGGGAGTGGGGGCGGGGGCAGCAGATGCCCATGATGGACAGGGCCAGGGGCAAAAGTGGGTGGAGCAACCAATGCAAATGTCACTTTTGTACACTAGGCTAGGGGGACGCTGGTGGCGCTGTGGTCTAAACGACTGAGCCTCTGGGGCTTGCCGATCAGAAGGTTGGCGGTTCGAATCCCTGCGACGGAGTGAGCTCCCGTCGTTCGGTCCCTGCTCTTGCCAACCTAGCAGTTCGAAAGCTTGTCAAAGTGCAAGTAGATTAATAGGTACTGCTCCGGCGGGAAGGTAAATGGCGTTTCCGTGCGCTGTTCTGGTTCGCCAGAAGCGGCTTAGTCATGCTGACCACATGACCCGGAAGCTGTCTGCGGACAAACGCCAGCTCCCTTGGCCTATAGAGCGAGATGAACGCGCAACCCCAGAGTCATCCACGACTGGACCTTACGATCAGGGGTCCCGTTACCTTTACACTAGGCTAGTTTCTGCACACACTCACATTCCTCCCTCTATCCATTAAAGCAAGAAGCTTTTGCAGAGTTCAGTAACACATGCAGGCCAGTCAGCATCCCCATCAGTTTTCCAACCATGTGAATTCTTTCTCAGACAACCCAAAAGAGCTGAAGAAACATTAAATTTGTCTTGCTCCTTGCTTACTGGGCTGGGATAGCTCAATTGGTAGAGCATGAGACTCTTAATCTCAGGGTTGTAGGTTTGAGCTCCATGCTGGACAAAAACATTTGTGTCTTACAGGGGGTGGACTAGATGACCCTCGTGGTCCCTTCCAACTCTACAATTCTATCATTCTTACTCCTTCTATAAGTGGCCATTTCCCCACTGGAGTCAGTCCAGTGATGATTCATTCATGACAAACACGCAAGAACATGATATACCCAGGGACGGATTTAGGTTTGATGAGGCCCTAAGCTACTGAAGGTAATGGGGCCCTTTATATGTCCAGCTGTCCTTTGTCAACAACAAATTTTCCCTGTTTTTTGTGTTGAATGTATGCTATATGGTAATTTATGGACCTAATAGGTATCTAGAGCCATTTGCACATAACAAAATATGTATTTTGTCAAAGTAATTGTTGAACTGAAATACAATTAAGAAGAAGTATATTAATAGTGGAGGAAAATGGGGCCCTCCACAAGAGAGTGGGGCCCTAATCTTTAGCTTGTTTAGCTTATATGTAAATCCAGCACTGGATATACAGTGGTGCCACGGGTTACAGACGCTTCAGGTAACCGACTCCGCTAACCCAGAAATAGTACCTCGGGTTAAGAACTTTGCTTCAGGATGAGAACAGAAATCGTGCGGTGGCAGCAGGAGGCCCCATTGGCAAAAGTGGTACCTCAGGTTAAGAACGGTTTCAGGTTGAGATCGGACCTCCGGAATTAAGTTCTTAAATTGAGGTACCACTGTACTTGTAGGATTAGGCCAATAGCCCATCTGGCCCAGCATCCCGCTCTCACGGGGGCCAATCAGATTCCCCTATGGAAAGACCACAAGCAGGAGCTGAACTCAAGAGCACTCTTCCCTTCCTGAGGTTTCCAGCATCTTGCATCTTGCATCTTTTGAAGCCATGTTGGTTAGGAGTACCTACCATGTCTAATTTCCCCATTTTCCCACATTGCACATTATCCTGTTTAGGGAGGCTTTTAATGTTTAATAGATCACTGTGTTTTATTTTTCTGTTGGAAGCCGCCCAGAGTGGCTGGGGAAACCCAGCCAGATGGGCGGGGTATAAATAATAAATTATTTATTATTATTATTATTATTATTATTATTATTATTATTATTATTATTGGGCTTTCCAGCTGTGTGATTGCTTCTTCCCCCCAGCTCTCTAGTTTGTATCCAGCTGCACATTTAAAAAACAACAGCAGCAGCAACTGGGGGGAGTCTCAAGGGGTGAGTAGAGAGGCCTGGAGGACAGGATTTGCCCCTTGGGCTTGAGGTTCCCCACCCCCTTTCCAAATAATGTCTTGCTATACATCAGGTGTAAGAAAATTATTACTGAGGGCTGGTGGCTGGTGAATTAGGTATTAGGAGGCAGTGATGGTTTAAGATAAAAGGTCTCTTAAGGTAGCTGCATATTTTATCAAACACACTAATAGTCAGCAGGATGTGGGTGGGTGGGTGTGGAAGCCTGAAAACAAAACTCACAGCTCACCTTCCTCTTTAAACCAATCATAATAATAATAATAATAAGGAGTCGATTCCATAGTCCATTACCAATACCCAAAGCAATCCGGGAAGGTTAATAGCTCTCCTTCTCTCTTAGTCACCTTTCTATTATTTAAGAATTGAGCTGTCGGTTTTAACAGCCTGACAAACTCTTTGACCAATATTCCCTCTGTCTGACATTAACTCCAGAAAATGCCTTTATAACATTTTAAATAAATTCTTTTTTTAAAAAAATCCTCCACAAAAAACCCACAATTCTGCTCAGCTAGGAACAGCCTATTCATTCCGCAGTGCAAAGCTCTTTGCAATTATGTGGCACCTCAACAGCTGGGCACCTCTGCCTAGTTCCAGTCTTTTGACTCATAGACTCATAGAATTGTAGAGTTGGAAGGGACCCTGTGGATCATCTAGTCCAGGCATCCCCAAACTGCGGCCCTCCAGATGTTTTACCCTACAACTCCCATGATCCCTAGCTAACAGGACCAGTGGTCAGGGATGATGGGAATTGTAGTCCAAAACATCTGGAGGGCCGAAGTTTGGGGATGTCTGATCTAGTCCAACAACCCCCTGCAATGCAGGAACATGCAGCTGTGTCAATAGCCCTTGCCTCCATGAGTTTGCCTAATCTCCTTTTAAAGCCATCTAGAAGGGGAAGAAATGGAGGCAGTGAGAGATTTTACTTTCTTGGGCTCCTTGATTACTGCAGATGGTGACAGCAGTCACAAAATTAAAAGACGCCTGCTTCTTGGGAGAAAAGCAATGACAAACCTAGGCAGCATCTAAAAAAGCAGAGACATCACCTTGCCGACAAAGGTCCGTATAGTTAAAGCTATGGTTTTCCCAGTAGTGATGTATGGAAGTGAGAGCTGGACCATAAAGAAGGCTGATCGCTGAAGAATTGATGCTTTTGAATTATGGTGCTGGAGGAGACTGTTGAGAGTCCCATGGACTGCAAGAAGATCAAACCTATCCATTCTTAAGGAAATCAGCCCTGAGTGCTCCCTGGAAGGACAGATCGTGAAGCTGAGGCTCCAATACTTTGGCCACCTCATGAGAAGAGAAGACTCCCTGGAAAGACCCTGATGTTGGGAAAGATTGAGGGCACTAGGAGAAGGTGATGACAGAGGACGAGATGGTTGGACAGTGTTCTCGAAGCTACGAACACAAGTTTGACCAAACTGCGGGAGGTAGTGGAAGACAGGAGTGCCTGGCGTGCTATGGTCCATGGGGTCACGAAGAGTCGGACACAACTAAACGACTAAACAACAAAAACAACAACAGGTTACCGGCCATCACTGCCCCTAGTGGGAATGAGTTCCATAGTCTATGAATGTGTGATGACATACTTATTTTTTTCCATCCTGAATCTTCCACATTCAACTCCATTGGATGCCCATGAGTTCTGGTGTTATAAGAGAGGGAGTAAAATTATACTCCATCTGCTTTCTCCCTGCCGTGCATAATTTTATAGACTTCTGTCCTGTCACCTCTAGCATGCCTTTTCTCTAAACTACAATATCTCAAATGCTGCAACCTTTTCTCATAAGAGAGTCACTCCATCCACTGGGGCATTTTGGTTGCCCTTCTTTCCTTCAGCGAAATGACACAGGGCCTCAGAACATCAGTAGATGCTGCATAAGGGAGGGGCTAATTAACCTGGCACCATCCAGAAGATCTGATCTGCACATACCTTTTAGCTGTGATAGAGGGCAGTGGAAGGAGCCCAGGCCAGGCCTCCCTGAGGATCCATTACACTCTTGCAAGTTGGTGTAAGGGAGGGGTAGCCAGTGTTGCATCCTCCAGATGTTGTGGACTACGGTGATGACTTTTTTACAACAACATTTCCCTGTACAGTATCATAATTTGATGAGCTTTCATTAAAGATGAGATAATATCTTACTTTCAAAGAGATTTGATTAAAAAAAACCTCACGCACAAAATGATTTTAAAAATTTTTATTTATCAGTTTTTTGACCATTTTTGAAGTCACGGTAAGCAGATATAAAATTGAACCCAAGCTTTCGAGTCACATATATACAACATTATATAAAGGTAAAGGTAAAGGGACCCCTGACCATTAGGTCCAGTCGTGACCGACTCTGGGGTTGCGCGCTCATCTCGCATTATTGGCCGAGGGAGCCGGCGTATAGCTTCCAGGTCATGTGGCCAGCATGACAAAGCTGCTTCTGGCAAACCAGAGCAGCACATGGAAACGCCGTTTACCTTCCCGCTGTAGCGGTTCCTATTTATCTACTTGCATTTTGACGTGCTTTCGAACTGCTAGGTTGGCAGGAGCTGGGACCAAGCAAAGGGAGCTCACCCCGTCACAGGGATTCGAACCGCCGACCTTCTGATCAGCAAGCCCTAGGCTCAGTGGTTTAACCACAGCGCCACCTGGGTCCCTACAACATTATATAGGTGTCATCAAACACACAAGGAAGCTTTTTTTAGCTGCAGTTACAGTATAGACGCCGCTAGAGGACAATGTTTTGCTACCTCTCCTGTAGGTTCTTTTCCCAGCATGTCCGGCAGGGTCTGCTGGCTGAGTTTTGAGGTCCCAAAAAGGGGCTTTTACCTTGCGCAGGTGTGACATTTGTATGCCCTATGTTGCTAAGAACACTCCCCATTGTGGAATGTGGTGTTGTGTCCAAATTTGATACGAAATATATATAGAATTGTTAATACAATTTTATGAAATGGTAAAACGGCATACAAAAAAACTGTTTGTGCGTATCCTTTTTTTAAATATTTCAATGAAATATACCTCATTTTAGTCATAAATAGGCAAAAGTTCATCCATTTGTGCTACAGGAAATAATTTTTGAGAAAAAAAAAGAAAAAGTCACCACCCTATTGTGGACATAACCCACAGGGAAGAGGTGCTTGGGTGGGGGAGACAGAAGTGGAAGGGAGGAGAAGGGAAGAAGACAGAGAGAGATGCAAGCAGAATAATAAGGCTGGGATGGATCTGAAGCTTCTGCCTGCGCCTATCTCTGGAAGCGTCATTGCATGTGGAGACCCTTTAACCTGGCCTAGAAATAAATTCAGACAGGACTCGAATTTTTGGTTTGGTTTTTGGCAGAATTTAGGCCACAACTTTATTGATTAAGTGAGTGGTTGCATAGGCTCTGGTTCGGCTAGCTACCTACGGCAGCGCTGACTGTGGGCAGCAAACCAGGGTGAACACCTGGGATGGGGGCCGATGGGTGTCTGGCCCGAGTCCACATAGATGCACCCTGAACTCAGGCTCAGGGCACAACCCCGCTCGGGGAAGACCAACCACGAGTCCTTGGATTCCCTTTGAAGGAATACCCATGCATAGGGATGGCTAGGAATCCTGTTACCCCTATCAAAAGAACCAGAGCCTATCCGCCAATCTTACAAGTTGTGACGATTTGCTATGCGGCAGGCGAAACCCAAGTGGCACCAGCCAATCAGCCAAATGGGGGACTTCCTGCCATGCCCCTGTCCCAAAGACAGGCGGCACCCGATGCCATGGCAAGGTCAAGGGCAGGAAGAGGTGGGCGGGTGTTCCGATGCTTGTTGTCATCTCATTTTTGACCACATCCAGCTTACCATTATCCATGGTTCTTACATTCCAGGTTCCTATGCAATATTTTTCTTTACAACATCAGACTTTCCTTTCGCTTCCAGGCATATCCGCAACTGAGCGACCTTTCGGCTTTGGCCCAGCCGCTTCATCAGCTCTGAATCTACTTGTACTTGTCCTCCGCTCTTCCTCAGTAGCATGTTGGACGCCTTCCGACCTGAGAGGCTCATCTTCCAGCATCATAACTTTTATATGCCTGTTGTCTTTGTGCATGGAGTTTTCTTGGCAGGGATACTGGAGTGGCTTGCCAGTTCCTTCTCCAGGTGGATCACGTTTAGTCAAAACTCTCCACTATGACCTGCCCATCTTGGGTGGCCCTGCATGGCATAGCTCGTAGCTTCTCTGAGTTATTCAAGCCCCTTCGCCACGACAAGGCATTGATCCATGAAGGGGTGTTCTGATGCACTGAGACCCAAAAAGAGGATCCCTGGGTCACGTGCAGTGGTTAAATAGTGGTCCCCCTAACTTCTTGACTGGCAAGCCCATAGCCCAATTGCTCCCCGTTAGAGGGACCACCAATAGGGTGTTGTGGCTGCTCCAATTGTCCCCGCCCCAACACCTAGCCCTGAATGCCGGGTCCCACCGCAACGCATGCCCTCTCTTGTAGAGAGGACCCAATTTGGAGTGACAGGCTCCAGTCTTCCCTTCACTTCTGCCTCTCTTCCATCACAGCTTCCCTATGGGTCATGGTGGCTGTGGGAGCTGGTTTGCCACTGTGTACTCTCCTCCTCACCACCACAATCCCCAGGTTTTGTTTTGTGTGCCTGGTCACACCCTATGTGCAAGCCTATGGTGACTTGAATCGAGTCACCCCTTCTTCCCTAAGTTGCAATACTGCTCTCTCCACACTTCTCTTCATTTAAACTCCACCTCTGCAACCAAGAATGAGCACAGTCCCGAGAGGACGATAATAGCCAACACTATTTGCTTTCTAATGGAGGGAGCGATAAAAAGAGAAGGAACTGCTGCAGCCTGAGTGAAAATCAGGCCATCTCATGTGTCTCGGCATCCGGGAAAGCAAGAATAAACTCATTTCCCGCTAGATGGTCAAATGAATACAAAGCAGATTGCTTATGAAGCCATTTCATTTGAGGCTTGTAGCTGGTCCAAAAAGAAATGAAGGATCTTATGGATGCCAGTGAATGGATAACCTGGGCCAATCTGTATCGCACATGCAAAACATACATACACACACACAAAACTCCCCTCCTTTGTTCACCAACCATTAGTCCCTTAACCCCTGTGCCATGACAGCTCCTCTTCAAGGTACCAGCAGGAGACCCCTTTCCATTCCTCTGGTGGGAGGGCATTCCACAGGGTGGGTGCCACTACCGAGAAGGCCCTCTGCCTGGTTCCCTGTAACTTGGCTTCTCATAGCGAGGGAACTGCCAGAAGGCCATCGGTGCTGGACCTCAGTGTCCGGGCAGAACGATGGGGGTGGAGACGCTCCTTCAGGTTTGGGGAACTTTAAGTTAGAGAGTCCTGGGGGCAGCCGGTGGCCCCTGAGATTCTCATTTTTATTGCTGATTGGGCTTTCAGATGCAAATAAGGCTCCCAAATGGAAGAAATATGATTCTCTTCATTTCGTTAGCAGGACCACATCAGTTTGCTTGTCAGCATATACAATGGTGCATTGAGATTCCACCGTCAATTATACATGAGCATTGGCCTTCCCATTCTGTTTCCCAAACAGCTGTAGCCATGGCTGAATTTATTTACAGTATTTTTATTTTTTTAAAAAAAATATATGTGTTGGCTCTCCAGATTTCTTGAAGGTGGGTGGGAGGGCAAGAAATAAGATACACCTTTGGGGTGATGAGATAAGAAAAGGATTATCAAAACAGTAAGGTTGTTTATATATATAAACTATCTCAGTAATCAGGGATAAAAGCTGACTCATCAGAAGAGTAATTGTTAAAATCAGCTGAGCTTTGCCCTATGAGCTCTTTTTCGGAATTTGAATTGCCTCTTGAGATAAATGATCTGAAAATAATGATGATAATCTCAGGGCTTCATATAAAAATCCCCATGTGCTCATTTGAACGGAATAAAAAAAGATACATTCAGTAGAGAGCAAACCTTGCTTGGGGAGTAAGGGGCAACACATTCTAGAGGCACAGAGGGTTCAAGATCCAAGGAGATTGAATCATAGAATCGTAGAGTTGGAAGAGACCACAAGGGCCATCCAGTCCAACCCCCTGCCAAGCAGGAACCACCATCAAAGCATTTCTGACAGATGGCTGTCAAGCCTCCGCTTAAAGACCTCCAAAGAAGGAGACTCCACCACACTCCTCGGCAGCAAGTTCCACTGTCGAACAGCTCTTACTGTCAGGAAGTTCTTCCTAATGTTTAGGTGGAATCTTCTTTCTTGTAGCTTGAATCCATTGCTCCGTGTCCGCTTCTCTGGAGCAGCAAAAAACAACCTTTCGCCCTCTTCTATATGAAATCCTTTTATATATTTGAACATGGCTATCATATCACCCCTTAACCTTCTCAGAAGTGTACATCTCATCCTGACTCTCTACTTGGTTGGTGTCAGGGTTGCGCCAGACAGGCAGAAGTGGTGGCAAGGCCCCCAGGGGTGAAGCGGCAACCACGGAAGAGTCTGGGGAAATGGAGGAATTCATACCTGAAGAAGGTGATGGCAATCCTCAGAAGAGGAAGAATCAGATAGGAAGGGAAGAGGGAAGACCAGAACAGGAGGAGGAAGGAGTCGAGTCAGAATCAGGCCCTTGTGAGGAGAGGAGCTGGCGGGCCCCCTCCCCTCCTCCCTTCACAGCTGTAGAGTGTAGAGCTGAGAAACGGAGGGAACAATTGGAGGCAGCTGCAGCTTGTAAGAGGCGTAGTGAGGAGCCGGCTACTTAAGGAAGGCCGGCTGCTCCCTTCACCGGCACTTGCAACCATAGCTGCCAAGTTATCCCTTTTTTTAAGGGAAATTCCATTATGCTGAATAGGCTTCCTCGTGAGAAAAGAGAAAACTTGGCAGCTATGCTTGCAACTGCTGTGTTGAAGCGAGTGGTTGTCCTTGCTCGGCCTGTTCCTGATTATAGTGTACCTGACTTTGGCTTTGCCTGACCCCCAGCTGCTTCCTGACTCAGACTGCTCCTGACTTCGGCTTCTCCTGACCCCCGGTACTGATACCTGACTTTGGTTGGTTCCTGACCCGGACTGTTGGACCTAGGCTCCATCTGCATCAGACTGCTACCTTCAGCATGCCAACCTGTTGGCACCCTAACAGTTGGTAATGTTAGAATCATAGAGTTGGAAGAGACCACAAGGGCCATCCAGTCCAACCCCCCGCCAAGCAGGAAACACCATCAAAGCATTCTTGACATATGCCTGTCAAGCCTCCGCTTAAAGACCTCCAAAGAAGGAGACTCCACCACACTCCTTGGCAGCAAATTCCACTGCCGAACAGCTCTTACTGTCAGGAAGTTCTTCCTAATGTTTAGGTGGAATCTTCTTTCTTGCAGTTTGAATCCATTGCTCCGTGTCCGCTTCTCTGGGGCAGCAGAAAACAACCTTTCCCCCTCCTCTATATGACATCCTTTTATATATTTGAACATGACTATTATATCACCTGTCAGGGTTGAGACAGACGAGGAGGAGTGGTGGCTAGCTCCCCCTGTCAAGCCCCCACAGAGGCAAGCCCCCACAGAGGAATCTGAGGAATTCACACCTGGGGAAGACTGGTGGAGGCACTCCTCGGAAGAAGAGCAATCTGACAGGGAGGAGGGAAGATCAGAACTGCAGCAACAAGTCGATCCAGAACCAGGCCCCAGTCAGGCAGGTTATCAGATAGCCCCCCCCCCTTCTCTGCAAAGGAACGCAGAGCTGAAAAACGCTGGCTGCAATTAGAAACAGCTGCAGCTCATAAAAAGTGGGGGAGGGAACCTGCTACTTAAGAGAGAGGTCAGCTGGCCACTCCTCAGCGTCTGCAACGTCGTACTGAAGTGCCTAGTTGCCTTGATCATCTTGTCCTTGGTTCCTGTAATCTTGATCTGGCTTTCCTGACCCCGGCTTTTGGACTTGAACTGACTTTGGCTACTCTTGACTCCACGTAAGACTTCTGGCTTCCCTGACCCCGGCTTTTGGACTTCTGGCTTTAACTGACCTTGGCTTATCCGACCCTGTCTGCTGCTCTTCAGTGTGCCTACTTGCTGGCACCCTAACATCACCACTTAACCTTCTCTTCTCCAGGCTAAACATACCCAGCTCCCTAAGCCGTTCCTCATAAGGCATTGTTTCCAGGCCTTTGACCATTTTGGTTGCCCTCCTCTGGACACGTTCCAGCTTGTCAGTATCCTTCTTGAACTGTGGTGCCCAGAACTGGACACAGTATTCCAGGTGAGGTCTGACCAGAGCGGAATACAGTGGTACTATTACTTCCCTTGATCTAGATGCTATACTCCTATTGATGCAGCCCAGAATTGCATTGGCATGTTAGGATGACCGCATGATTGTGCAAGTTTGGGGCCTGGATTCAGGTTGGATTGGGCCCAGATTGTTCCGAGTCAGATTGGGGCTGCTCCAGAGTTCCACATCAGGTCCCAAATAAGGCCAGAGGTAGGGACTGCACAGCCCTTTCCTATCCTAGTCAGCCCAAGGAGGACAGATCCAGAATGCCTTTCTAGTTATTCATTTTTTTTGGGGGGGGGGCTTCCTAGCACACCACAATTGCTGGTTCTGATGAAAATGGAAGGTACAAGATGGTCCTTCTGAGCTGCAGTTCTCAGTAGCAGCAAACTTCATAGAGATGTTGAGAGGGACCACTGGGGAACAAGGTCTCACTAATCTTGAGTCATAAGCAGGGCTGACGCTGGAAATGATGTTGCCTGGGACAAAGGACAAGGCTGACACACACACACACACACCAATTCCATGTACTGAAACTAACTGGATTTTTAGTTGTATCTTCTACCACATCTACCACCACACCTGACGGCAGCAGGATAAAACATGTAGCACATACAGCTCTGTTTTCCAACATGTCACCACCTCAGAATCTGCCAGCTGAGGTGGTTGCCTCATTTTGTCTAATAGTAGGGCTGGGTCTTCATTGAATATGTTCACACATACTAGAAGACTCGCTCAGGCAAATCTTTACCTACTGTTTCGAAAAGGGTGAACATTTCAAAATGTTTCAGTTCCATCTTCCCACAACACACACACACACACACACACACACACACACACACACACACACACACAAAGCCCTGAAGTGTTAACTCACTGGAAGCTTAAGAAAGAATCGGAGGTCAGAACAGCGTTGATGCATTCTTCCTAATCCCTGCAGCTAAAGGAAATCTATAATATTCAACCCCAAGATTAAGCTGAGCGAGCTTCGTGGCAGCTGACTCAGCAATTCCGGCGACCATTTCTAGCCTCTTCAAAATTGGCCCGAAGAACACATCGACTGTGAAATGTGAATTTTTGCATCAGACACAGAGTCCTTAAACTTACCTAGATCCACCATCACATCCAATAAAGTTGCTTGGGGGACAGCAAGATGAACACAAGGATGGGTAATGTTATGTACTGAGCTGAATCCTAGAACAATAGGATCCAGAATGCAGCAGCCTGATTGGTCTGCAGGAGCCACCCAATCCAGCTCCAGGTGGTAGTGAATCAGCGACCTGGTTGGTCTGCAGGAGCAGCCAATCAGGCTCCTGGATGAAGTGAATCAGCAACCTGATTGGCCTGCAGGAGCAGCCAATCGGGTTTCTGGAGGAAGTGACTCCACAAACTGATTGGCCTACACTGTACAGGAGCAGCCTGGAATTAGCCAATCACGCGGGGCCCATTGTATAAATAATGTATATATAGCAGACGTTTTGAGGACAGTTTCATTCACTGCAAAATAAAAAAAAATTCCTTCAGTAGCACCTTAAAGACCAACTAAGTTTTTATTTTGGTATGAGCTTTCGTGTGCATGCACACTTCTTCAGATACACTGGAAATGGAAGTGTCAGACCCTTATATATATACAGGGGGTGGTGGGGGTGGGTGGGAATGGTTGATGGGCTGATGGGAGTGGTAAACCTGTGGATGGCTGTTAACGGCTGCTGATGGCTGCAATTAGTCCGGGGGGGGGGGGAAACAAGGGCTGAGGCGCTAAAGAAAGCTTGATCATGCATAATGAGATAAGAATCCAATGTCTCTATTCATCCCAGGTGGCTCCATGGTTTTAAGCTTGGTAATTAGTTCCAATTCAGCAACTTCTCTTTCCAGTCTGTTCCCGAAATTTCTCTGTAATAAAACAGCTGCTTTGAGATCTTGTATAGAATGTCCTGGGAGATTGAAGTGTTCTCCTACTGGTTTCTCTGTCTTATGGTTCCTGATGTCAGATTTATGTCCATTTATCCTTTGGCGTAGGGTTTGGCCTGTTTGTCCAATATAGAGAGCTGAAGGGCACTGTTGGCATTTGATGGCATACACAATGTTAGAAGATGAGCAATTGAATAGTCCTGAGATGGTATGTTGAATGTTGTTGGGGCCAGTAATGATGTTGTCCGGGTGTATGTGGCAGCAAAGTTGGCATCTGGGTTTATTGCAGGCTCTGGTACCAGTGTCCATGTTAAGTCTGGTGGTTGTATTATTGTGGGTGAGGAGTTGTTTAAGGTTGGGTGGCTGTCTGTAGGCAATGAAAGGTCTTCCTCCCAGAGCTTGAGAAAGGGAGCTGTCAAACCCAGATGCCAACTTTGCTGCCACATACACCCGGACAGCATCATTACTGGCCCCACCAGCTTCAGACTATCTCCAGCCAACTTCCAACTGCTGGTCTCCTTACTTACATCTGGTATGGTGGTTGGGCCTGGCTGCCAGCTTCCTCCTACATAATCTCAGCAGGGAGGAGAATGGGGTCAAAGGTAGAATTAATTGGTCGTGCCTGCCTTTGGCCCTGGCACCACCTATTATTGCCCTAGGGATGCAGGTGGCGCTGCGGTCTAAAATACTGAGCCTCTTGGGCTTGCCAATCAGAAGGTCAGTGGTTCCAATCCCTGAGACGCTCCCATTGCTCTGTCCCAGCTCCTGCCAACTTAGCAGTTTGAAAGCATACCAGTAAAAGTAGATAAATAGGTACTGCTGCGGCAGGAAGGTAAATGGTACAGGGTATGGCGCCTGTGCAGCCCGTACGGACTGTGCACCCATAACAGGCTGCTGCTCGCACACTGTGCCGCTCGCGCCTGTGCGGCACCCTATACAGAGTGCGCATGAGCGGAATGCCACACATGTGCAGTCTGCACGGGGTGCCGCTGGCTTGGGGTGGCCCCACAGGGCGCCACTCACACACGGTGGCCCATTGTGGAGTACCGCTTGTGCGGCAGCCCGGACAGACTGCGCATGTGCGGGCGGAGGTGAACCGGGGGTGGCCCGCCCCACCGCCCTCCTTTGCTACGCCCCTGATCAGAGGGGGTGGGGCCTCTTAGTAGTTCCTCCACCATCAATGGCTCAGGATGGTGCAGGTGGTGTACTAGGACAGGGCCTTCTCTGTGTCAGCCCCTAAGTTCTGCAACTCCCTCCCCAGACAGGTGCACCTGGCACCTTCCTTATAAAGCTTCCAGAAAATGCTGAAGACACACCTCTTTGCCTTGGCTTCCAACACTTGAGGTGCACATTTGTAGGCTCCACCTTATTTTTGCAATTGTACGTTGTTCTAAACTGTTTTCAGTGCTGTGTTTTAACATTGTGACCCACCCTGGGAACTTGGGGTGAAGGGAGAACAAGAATACTGCAGATCTGCCGGTACATTTTCCCTAATGAATCCCACGGTTGTGTTTCCAAGCAGGGTTTCCCTTGCCCACGGAAGACAAAAGGGAAAGCGCATGGTATAATTTGAGAGGCTATAAAAAGGAAGCAAATGGGTTTAACTCCCCACCCATTTTCAAACGGCAGCATATGAGTCACCAGCGTAGGTGGGTCAGGCTTCTGAGTCTCTTGCAGAAAGAGGAGTCTGTTCAGAGCAGTTATATAATCACGACTCCATCCATCCCCATAGGAGCCAAGCAATCCAGCTCACTTCTCTCCCTCTCCCTCTTTCTCTCCTTCAATTTTTTTTCCTGCTGAGTTGGAAAGCAGTGTTTTGCAGCATTCTTTCCACTTTTCACAAGTAAATGAAGATGGGTCTTTCCGAAACGAAAACCAGAGTTTGAAGCTTGAGGTGCGCTCATGAAACCGAGAGCGAGAAGGAGACCCGGTGGGGTGTAGTGAATATAATGTCAGGCTGGCCCCAGGGAGACACGGGTAACGTAGCTCCAAACTTGTAATAACTGCAGAAGAATGTCAAGAAAGAAAAGAAAAGCCCTTCTGGATCAGGCCAATCACCCATCTACTCCAACATCCTGTTCTAAATGGCCTCGGTCCAGTATACCTGAAGGAGCGTCTCCACCTCCATCGTTCTGCGCGGACACTGAGGTCCAGCGCCGAGGGCCTTCTGGCGGTTCCCTCACTGCGAGAAGCAAAACTACAAGGAACCCGGCAGAGGGCCTTCTTGGTAGTGGCACCCGCCCTGTGGAACACCCTCCCATCAGAGGTCAGAGAGATAAACAACTACCTGACATTTATGTAAAGGTAAAGGGACCCCTGACCATTAGGTCCAGTCGTGACCGACTCTGGGGTTGCGCGCTCATCTCGCATTATTGGCCGAGGGAGCCGGCGTATAGCTTCCAGGTCATGTGGCCAGCATGACAAAGCCGCTTCTGGCAAACCAGAGCAGCACATGGAAACACCGTTTACCTTCCTGATGTAGCGGTTCCTATTTATCTACTTGCATTTTGACGTGCTTTCGAACTGCAAACACCTAAAGGCAGCCCTGTTTAGGGAAGTTTTTAATCTGTGATAACTGTTGTATTTTAATGTTTGTTGGAAGCCACCCAGAGTGGCAGGGAAAGCCCGGCCAGATGGGTGGGGTAATAATAATAATAATAATAATAATAATAATAATAATAATAATTCTTGCAGTGGCCAACCAGATACCTATACTGGGAAACCCTGCATGGACTTTCCACGGGCATCTGGTTGGCCACTGTGAGAACAGGATGAGGGACCTTTGATCTGATCCATCAGGGTTCTTTTGATGTTCTTAGTGCAGGAATGGGGAACCTTAGGTCTGGGGCCAAACTGTGGGAACGCCAGGCTTATCTACTTAGCCTTTGAGACTCTCCCCAGACAACATCCCCTTACCAGGTGACACTCCTCAGTCTCCTGAGCCAGCGTGGTGTAGTGGTTAAGAACGGTAGACTCGTAATCTGGTGAACCGGGTTCACTTCCCTGGTCCTCCACATGCAGCTGCTGGGTGACCTTGGGCTAGTCACACTTCTCTGAAGTCTCTCAGCCCCACTCACCTCACAGAGTGTTTGTTGTGGGGGAGGAAGGGAAAGGAGAATGTTAGCTGCTTTGAGACTCCTTCAGGTAGTGATAAAGCGGGATATCAAATCCAAACTCTTCTTCTTCTTCTTCTTCCTTTTTGAATAACACCCTTCTTCTGTATCATAGCCTAGAATGCTTGCATTTTGATAATGCTCCTTGACTCCCTGGATGGAAAACAGAGAGATGTTGTGTGAGTGCATAAAACAAGGAGGGTGAACATCTGGAGACCTCCAGAAGTTGTTGGATTCCATTTCCAGACCATCCCAGTCAGCATGACCAATGGTTGGGGATGATGAGAGCAACATCTGAAGGTTCCCCAACCCTGATGTATTTTACTGAGTGAGTGAGTGCATTTTTTTTACCCCACCTTTCCTCCAAGAAGCTCAAGGTGGCATATATCGTTCTCATCCTCTCTGTTTTATCCTCACGACGACCCTGCAAGGTAGGTTAAGCTGAGATGGAGTGTCTGGCCCAAGGTCACCTAGTGAGCTTCATGGCTGAGTGGGGGATTTGAACCCAGGTCCTAGTCCAACACTCTAGCCACTACACCACTAGCCTACCATATGAAAGGTTTGCTCTCATTGCTTTGCCGACTTTTGCCTCTGCCACTGCCCACCACTGGCCTGTGGTCCGTGTAGTGGCATAGCGTGGGTTGCCGGTGCGAGAGCTGTGAGGAGGGGGGAGGGAGAGAAACAGACACGGTACACATGCACATTCAACTGTCTAACGGTGTTTGTGTCACTCGGGAGATCACAGCTGCAGAGATAAGAAAAGAGGAGCCATTCCATTGTCTGGAGAGGTCACTTCCTGGTTTGCACGGAGAAACCGTTTCCAATGGAGCCCAGTAACGGAATCATGCAGTTATATTAATACAAAGCTGTATTTTGTGCCCCCTAACAATTTTGTGCCTGGGACAACCTCCTCTGTGCCCCCCCCCTTATACTACGCCACTGGTTCAGTGTCCAGAAAGTTGCCCTGGAGGGAGTAAAAGACCCCCCAATCCTTGTCTTAGAACAACAATTCTTCACAGCGGTTATTCAGAGAAGCCCTGGAAGGCAGGTTTTGAAGTTTATTACAGGGAGAAGCAAGGCGAGGCACCGCTTTACAAGGATGGAGCGCAGAAAGGAAAGGGAGGCATGCCTTTGGCATTTGCAGACAACAAGCAGGCAAAAGGAGAAGTTCATGCCTGGGAGGGCCGGCTGGAGGGGGTGGGGGGAGAGGAGAGCGTTGGCCACTTGAGACTTTCACATCAAGGCCCCGAGATTTGATGGAAACTGCCTGTCTGTTTTGTGGAGATCTGGGAACAGGACCTAAAAAAAGATGCTAACCTCAGGAAACGCACCCAGACACCGATGCATATGTCAGCAAGTGCGCCCAGCTGAAGAAGGAGAGCAGAAGGAGGGAAGCGACAGCACCCGAGGCAGGAGGTAAGAGAGAGGGGGGGAGGGAGTCAGCTCCTCAGCCTCAGCTCCTTGGATAGGGGCAGGCAGCTATCTGGCGAAACAAACAAACCAAGGCTGTAATTGGAAGCAGTATGCGGCTGTGCTATTCTGGAAGAGAGAGCAAAGAAGGAGGCCTTTGCACGCAAAGTTCAGCCTTTATCCGAGAGAGGTCTCCTCCCAATCCCCGGGTCGTGCTGCTGTAAACGCTGCTGCATCTCAAGAGTTATTCATAGCTCTCAAGCGGGCACACATTTCTGTCCTCTGCCAGCCCTCCAGCCTCTCTTTGTACACTTGAAAACATTCCCTGCAGCTCTATCGCTCCCAGGACTTCATGCCTGCTGCATCTGTCTTATTGACACTCCCGAGATGCTCCCAGTCACCCAAAGGCTCCTTCCGTCCTCCGGAAGGGGCTTGGTGGTGGCACGATCCTGACAAGCAGCACCTTCCCTGGCTGTATGTTGTTGTTGTTGTTTGTAAATTCCTTTTCGCAATTCACCCGCGGGTTTTTCAAAAAAAAGAAGTCAGAGATGCCCCACAACAACTGAACTGTTGGCTGAGCA
This sequence comes from Zootoca vivipara, assembly GCF_965207765.1. Taxonomy (NCBI): domain Eukaryota; kingdom Metazoa; phylum Chordata; class Lepidosauria; order Squamata; family Lacertidae; genus Zootoca; species Zootoca vivipara. Next base: position 46,528,274 of record NC_142596.1, read on the forward strand.
TTATTGGAAAACATGTATCTATGCACGACGGGTTGTTTGGAAAGTTCTCTGCATCCAGCAAAATGAGAAGGGAAGGAACTTGCTTTGGGTCATCCCAGGGCTGGCACAGAGGTGCCAACTTGAGAGGGCCAGGTTGTCCATGTGACGTCACACGGGCAGTGCACCAAGTTGCATAACGTTCCAGAAGGAACCAGGGGATAGAATCAAACGTAGTGCTCAGCAGCTCCTCCTCTCTTGCACTAGGCAGCTGTCAAGAGTCCAGGTTCCCAGCTTGATAACACAGTAAGCATAGGTAATTAAAAAGGAGGATTTATTGCAAAAACAAACAGATAGCTCCGGCCAGCTCTGACAAAGCCTCTGCCATCATTACTCAAGATGACCCTTCTGAAGACTCCTTCCAGCATCGACAGAAGATATTGAACTTACAACCCTTACGTCTCTTGTTTTGCTTCCTATCTTGCAGCCCTCCCATTTGCCAACTCTTCAGATTTAGTGGATCATCTCCAACCCCTTCCTGATCTGAGAGGCTGTCTCTGAATCTATTTGGGCCAATTTGTGCTTCCGGTGAGCTTTGGCTGCATTCTAGACTGCTCTCAGCTGCTGACTTATCAGCTTGCCCATCAAGGTCAGGAAGAGCCGAAGTCTGCAGCTGCAGACTCTCCCCTGTCTGACTAACATCTAAGTCTCTCTGTTCCTGGATGCTTTCTGCAGTTGGCTGCAAACCTTTTCTTGGAGCTGGCTCATTCCTGACAGCAGCATTACATGGCAGAAGGAGGAGGAGCCAGCCACTCAAGCTGTACTTAGTTCTGCACCCAGCCTCCTCCGCCCCCCGATGGTAGGGAACATTGGGGTGCCCACCCCACCCCCATGGGGTGAAACTTTCAGCCCCCTGGAGTTGGAGCCCCTGGACTGCCTCAGTACATTTTGGCCCTTAAGGCGAACCACAAAATGGCACACAGCAACACCAGAGAAGAAGTGAGTGAATACGGTATCTTCATCAGGAACAAGTGGGGGAAGAAATATCTTCATTGGGAACAAGGAGGGGAATCTACATCAGGAACAAGGGTGGTAATCATATCAACCCAACCCAATGGTTGCAGTGGGAATCAAAGGCTGTTGGGGGAGAAGGGGCCCACTCTGAATCATACCGGCCAAGTGAAGACCCCAGGAGACCCTAGAGAGCAGCTCCTGCCGTTTCCTCCCTAGGGCTGGGATGAGGCCAGCAATGCCTCCTATCCACCAATAGGCCACTGTAGAGGCAGCACTGAGTGGGTGCTTGAGCCTGCAGATCCGGCCTTCCAGGGAACACACTGCAGCCATCACTGCTATCATGGTGGTGGCAGCAGCTGTAGTGGGTGACGCATTCCTTGGAGGCTGGATCCTGCCACCCGAGACAGTTGCCTCATCCTTGCCTCATGGGTGGGCCAGCCCTGGGTCATCCTGTAGGTTTGGGACGGGGGACTGCACACTGTGGCTCTCAACAACAAGTGAAAATCCATTGGCCTCATTGCTGTTGGGTTTCTGATGTCATGTGAACATGGAAAGGGTCATAGCACAGAGGTATCGGACTGGCTTTGCATGCAAAAAGGGTCCCCCGGGTTCAATTTCTTAGTATCAAAGAAACAACAAAATAAAAAAATCCTTCCAGTAGCACCATAGAGACCAACTAAGTTTGTCATAGGTATGAGCTTTCGTGTGCATGCACACTTCTTCAGATACACTGAAACGGAAGTCACCAGACCATTATGTATAGTCAGAGAGTGGGGGTATTACTCAGAAGGGTGGTGGGAATGGGTGATTGGCTGATAGGAGTGGTAAACCTGTTGGTGACTGTTAACGACTGCAATTGTCAGATGACTGTCAATTGTTAACAGTCATCAACAGGTTTACCACTCCTATCAGCCAATCACCCATTCCCACCACCCTTCTGAGTAATACCCCTCCCCACCCTCTGACTATACATAAGGGTCTGGTGACTTCCGTTTCAGTTTATCTGAAGAAGTGTGCATGCACACGAAAGCTCATACCTATGACAAACTTAGTTGGTCTCTAAGGTGCTACTGGAAGGATTTTTTTTATTTTTTTTTGACTGTGTCAGACCAACACGGCTACCTACCTGTAAAGAAACAACAGACGTTGTAAATGATGCAACCAGGAGGAGGCCAGGGTGGGCAAAGGAGATGACGTTTGGCTGCAGGTCTACATTTCTAACCCTTGCTTATTGCTGCCCACCATTGCTTTCTTTAAGGCAAATGCACGACGTATATTTAAAGGATGTCCACGGCAAATTTAAAGCACACACAACTGGGATCCCGGGAATTGTAGCTTCTTACAAGTGCTGGGATTTGTAACTCTGGGAAAGCAGAGTTCTTTGGTAGAAGCCATGCACTTTGAATGCACACTGCACGGGTTCCAAGTGTCTGGTGTGGATCTACCACGAGATCTTCCTCAGAAGCTTTCGTTTTTGTCCCCCCTGCCTTCAGAGGCAAGTCTTTCTCAGTTGTGGTGCTGCATTCCCGGAAGGGGGCTCACCTGCCTTTGAGTTTAATATCTTTTCTGCACCAGGGGAAGATCTTTTTATTTGCCCAGGCTTTTGAGATGTGCATTCATCGGCTCATGTTCTTAACCTGTTGTGGCACTAGTTTATTTCGTCTTACGCTGCCCTGCACTATGTATCATTCTGTTGTTCCCTGAGAGCCCCTGGGCTCAAGAGATGGGGCACACAATGTCCCACATCAACATGTGTGAGAGGATTTCCATACAAATTATTTCTTTATTCATTTATTACATAATTAATATCCCACTTTCCCCCAGACCGGGACTGAGGATGGCTTACACAGATTAAAATAACACAGACAAAATACAAAAAGTCGAACCGTATAAAACCTATTATTGTCCTAGGGATGCAGGTAGCGCTGCGATCTAAACCACTGAGCCTCTTGGGCTTGCTGATCAGAAGGTCGGCAGTTCGAAACTGTGTGATGGGGTGAGCTCCTTTTGCTCTGTCCCAACTCCTGCCAACCTAGCAGTTCGAAAGCATGCCAGTAAAAGTAGATAAATAGGTACTGCTGCAACGAGAAGGTAAACGGCATTTCCATGCACTCTGGCTTCCGTCCTGGTGTTCTGTTGCTCCAGAAGCAGCTTAGTCCTGCTGGCCACATGACCCGGAAAGCTGTCTGTGGACAAACGCCGGCTCCCTCGGCCTGAAAGTGAGATGAGCTCCACAACCTCATAGTCGCCTTTGACTGGACTTAACCATCCAGGGGTCCTTTACCTGACCTTTTACCTTTTACATGTTAAAAAATAATTAACCTCTAATGGAATTAAAACAACATAAATAATAAAAACAGACAGCAGTGGAAGATTGTTAAGGGACTGGTACAGAGTACCTTCTTTGGACGTGCTCTTAGTAGAACATTCTCTCTGTCCCCCATGATGTTGGCTGCTGAAAACCCCACCGTTTTATATTGTTTCAATTGTTGCATTTTGGTTATTGTATTCTTATTGTGTGTTTCTTTTGTATCCATGCTGTGTACTGCTTTGCAGGCCTTTGGGCTAAAAAGTAGTGTTTAAATAAACAGTTCTGGGCACCACAGTTCAAGAAGGATACAGACAAGCTGGAACGTGTCCAGAAGAGGGCAACCAAAATGGTCAAAGGCCTGGAAATGATGCCTTATGAGGAACAGCTTAGGGAGCTGGGTATGTTTAGCCTGGAAAAGAGAAGGTTAAGGGGTGATATGATAGCCATGTTCAAATATATAAAAGGATGTCATATAGAGGAGGGAGAAAGGTTGTTTTCTGCTGCTCCAGAGAAGCAGACACGGAGCAATGGATTCAAACTACAAGAAAGAAGATTCCACCTAAACATTAGGAAGAACTTCCTGACAGTAAGAGCTGTTCAGCAGTGGAATTTGCTGCCAAGGCGTGTGGTGGAGTCTCCTTCTCTGGAGGTCTTTAAGCAGAGGCTTGACAGGCATATGTCAAGGATGCTTTGATGGTGTTTCCTGCTTGGCAGGGGGTTGGACTGGATGGCCCTTGTGGTCTCTTCCAACTCTATGATTCTATGAAACGATCCCCCACTTTGGCTATGGAGAGCCTTATTGTCATAGGCTTTGTCAAGCAACTGGGAATCGGTAATCGTTGCTGATCCTCTTCAGGAAGCTAGAGATCGACTAGCAGATCTCAATCTACCTCCTTGCTTGCCCTTGCTTTAGTCTGCCAGCCTGCACAAACGTCCTTTGACTATTTAGCAGAGGCAGAGATTTCAGTACGAATCTATCTCTGGGAAAAATAAGAATGCGCTGGTTGATTAGTTCTGCCAATTTTGGTGCACATATACACATACACTACGATATTCTTATTTGCTCTAAATAAAGGAAGAATTTCCCCTGTGTTCAATTAGCTTGTGCATTTTTGGAAGCGGCAACAATTTTCCTTCCCCCCGCCCCGTTTCTCTGCTTCCCATTCCTGCAATATCCATATTTAAACTTAAAAAAAAGGAAAGGAGCACGCACCACGCTCGATGCTTTGCAGTGGAGGCTGAAACTCTGCAGCAAAACCCGGTGAGATTCACTGTTTTCCAAATCGTACAGTGCCATCTATGTTAAAGAAAGGAGATCTCCCCGAACTCAGCTGATCGAGAGGCAGACTGGCAAAATACTTTGCAGAAGGATGTCTTAGAGTCTGGGGGTGCTTTTTGCGAGATGTGTGTGTGAGAGAGCTGAAATGAATATCTAACGATGAGATGACTATTCTTCAGTGGTGGACGGGACAAAACCCCTCTGTTGGGTTTCTCAATTCAGGCTACAGGTAGGTAGCCGTGTTGGTCTGAGTCGAAGCAAAATTTAAAAAAAAATCATTCAGTAGCACCTTAAAGACCAACTAAGTTTTTATTTTGGTATGAGCTTTCGTGTGCATGCACACTTCTTCAGATACCTTGAAGTGTGCATGCACACGAAAGCTCATACCAAAATAAAAACTTAGTTGGTCTTTAAGGTGCTACTGAAGGAATTTTTTTTATTTCAATTCAGGCTGCAACTTTTAATCTGAAAAAAAAGACTATTTGCAAAGGGCCATTTTGAATCAGCAAGCTGGTGGACGTCACAATAAGCTGGGAAACTGCAGGTCTACAAGCTAGTTTCTTATCCTGGGCTACTTGAGGCTGCATCACGGAGATGAATTTTTTGAATGATCTCAAAGTTGAGCTGATCCACGTCTGTCCGCCCCCCTCCCCGCAATCTTCATCTCAATATTGACAAGCAGCAAGATAAATAATAATAATAATAATAATAATAATAATAATAATAATAATAATAATAATTGTTACACTGTCCAAAAGTGAGCACACACCTTTTGGACTGGTCTTTCATTTTCTGAAATGTTTGTGTATGTAATAAGGCTCCACCATTCTCCTAAATTCTTCTGAAAATCTCTCTGTCCTTGATTCCTTTTGCTAATTTCAGGCTTTTTCCATGGGAGCTATTTGCTGCATTCCCTTGTACCAATTTTTTATTATTATTATGGCAACTCCCTTCAAGGCCTTTCCAAAATGTGGTGATGACCATACATGGTGCTATTAGCATAAATCCAATTAAGGCTTCTTCCTTCAGGTCCTCCCGTCCCCCATTTCAAAATACAAATTCAATCAAGCCAGCTCCAGGACTTTAGTTTTATGTATTTTTGCATGTCGTTAGTTGTGAGCGGGTTATTAAAAATGACTATGCATGAGCATCAGGTACTGGGTGCAACATGTGTTTTGGTGCAGGCAGAGCTCAATCAGGTTGGAAGCACCTTTTTTAAAAGATATAATTCCATTTAAAGGTATTCCTCCTCCATCTCTAGTTAGGGAGAAAAGAAACGGGCATTGCTGGACTCACTGGTTACATTAAGAACTACAGAAGACCCGTTGCATCAGTCCATCCGGTCTACTTCTTCTTTCCCTCCTCGCAATGTTGGGCAGCTTCTGGGCATTTCAAAAGCTGAAGGCACAAGGCTCTATGATACTGGCAGCTTTATTTCCAATCCCTTCCCTAATAATCCCCAGCGTGGAATTGGCTTTCTTCACACCTGCCATACAACGAGTTGATGTTTCCATTGAGCTATCCAACCGCAGCCCCAGTATCTTTTCCTTGGTTGGTCAGGGCAGGTCGGATCCCACCATGTGGGGTGGCGGTTAATGGATTGAGGTTGAATCCTGACAAGACAGAAGTACTGTTCTTGGGGGACAGGGGGCGGGCTGGTGTGGAGGACTCCCTGGTCCTGAATGGGATAACTGTGCCCCTGAAGGACCAGGTGCGCAGCCTGGGAGTCATTTTGGACTCACAGCTGTCCATGGAGGCAGTGGTCAATTCTGTATCCAGGACAGCTGTTTACCAGCTCCATCTGGTACGCAGGCTGAGACCCTTCCTGTCCGTGGACTGTCTCACCAGAGTGGTGCATGCTCTGGTTATCTCTCGCTTGGACTACTGCAATGCGCTCTATGTGGGGCTACCTTTGAAGGTGACCCAGAAACTACAACTAATCCAGAATGTGGCAGCTAGACTGGTGACTGGGGGCGGCCGCCGAGACCATATAACACTGGTCCTGAAAGACCTACATTGGCTCCCAGTGAGTTTCCGAGCACAATTCAAAGTATTGGTGCTGACCTTGAAAGCCCTAAACGGCATTGGCCCAGTATACCTGAAGGAGCGTCTCCACCCCCATCGTTCTGCCTGGACACTGAGGTCCAGCTCCGAGGGCCTTCCCTCACTGCGAGAAGCAAAGCTACAGGTAACCAGGCAGAGGGCCTTCTCGGTAGCGGCACCCGCCCTGTGGAATGCCCTCCCATCAGATTTCAATAAACAACTATGCAACTTTTAGAAGACATTTGACATCAGTCCTGTTTAGGGAAGTTGTTAATGTTTGATGTTTCATTGTGTTTAATTTTCTGTTGAGAGCCACCCAGAGTGGCTGGGGAAACCCAGCCAGATTGGCAGGTTCTTCTTCTTCTTCTTCTTCTTCTTCTTCTTCTTCTTCTTCTTCTTCTTCTTCTTCTTCTTCTTCTTCTTCTTCTTCTTCTTCTTCTTCTTCTTCTTCTTCTTCCAGAATTCAATGACTGCACTATGATACTACACTAACAGTCATAGCTTCTACCAAAGAAATCTGGGAACTGTAGTTTAAGGATGTGAGAGTTGTTAGGAGATGCCAGATGGGCGAGGTACAAACAATAAATTATTATTATTATTATTATTATTATTATTATTATTATTATTATTTGGAGGGTGATTATCATAGAAGCAGAGAATTATAGTGCTAGAAGGTACTCTGAGGGGCATCTAGTCCAAGCCCATGCAATGCAGGAATACCAACTAACGCAACCATGACAGATGACCATCCAACCTCTGCTTAGAAACCTCCAAGGAAGGAGAGTCCACCACCTTCTGAGGGAATTCGTTCCACTGTCGAAGAACCCTTATTGTCAGAAAGTTCTTAATGATGTTTAGTTGGAAACATCCTGTAACATTTGTTGGAGTCCTACCCTCCAGAGCAGTAGAAAGCAAGCTTGCTCCATCTTATTCTTACCCGAGGAGCAGTCAAGGTGATGCTTTGCAGATATTATTAACTACAGCTTCCATCAGAATGATCAATGGTCAGGGATGAAGGGAGCAGTGGTGGTTGGTGCCCACTGGAACTGGTTGGGCAGAAGGCAAGGAGTCCAACAGGAGGTGGGACCAGAGAGCCCATGAGAAGCAGAGCACAACGAATTCTAGTCTTCTTCTCATACACCTCCTCATCCTCCCTGATGAGTTCTACAACACTAAGACTGGGGTGGGTGGATGGGATCTGATAGACAATGGAACTCCCCAGACTGGCTGGAAGTAGGAATGCAAGCAGATCAAGTCTGGGTGAAGATTTATTAATTTTATTCATTTATAAATATACTTATATACCACTATTCATAAGAAATAAAACCCTGACCGAGTGGTTTACCGCAGTTGTACATAAAACCGTACATAAACGGCATATAGAAAACCGAAATCAGAAATCGGATTATTGTGGGAAGATGTATCCGTAATTGCCTGCATAGGCCTGATGGACTAGAGAAGTTTTCAGGAGCCTTTTAAAAGTTGGCACAGGAGGTCCCTGCAGAATCTCCATTGGCAGACAGTTCCGCAGGACTGAGCCAATGACACCAAAGGCTGGGTTTCTTGCTGCTGTCAAATGAGCACCACCAACTCGGGAAGTGAACAATAAGGGTTCAGGAGATCCCTGAGGTGCCATGGACCTATGTTGTTCTAGGCTTTGTAAATTAATACTAGAACTTTGAACCTGACTTGATAGTAGATGAAGGTAATCTGAGGTTGGTGGGGCAGTGTGCCTCTAATGAAGGGGGTGTTGTGGTCCAGCAATATCTAGAGGGAAACACCATGGCTGGCCCCGGTTCCAGCCCCTTTTCAAACAGGCGTCTCAGCTCACGTTGCAGCTTCCAGTTGACTCTGCCAATGAAACAGCACGAGCTTTAGTTGCTTAATCTCCCAATTAAACCAATTAATGCTTGCCGCCTTGCAAATGAGCTTGGTTTTGTTTGTTTCCATGCTCAGCTGCCTGCGCCTTTCCTCCGCCCAGCTGCCAACGCCAGTCGTTCTCCAGAGCGCCGCAGTGATGTGCGTGTGGAGGAAGCTGCTCAGAACCAACTGTTGGCAGCAAAAACCGCTCCATCTGATCTCCATTCTGAAGGCAGGATCCACCAGGTAAATCAGATAAGCACTGGTTCCGTCCACAATTCAGCAATGAAGGCATTGTGCTTTTCACAGCAAAGCATGCTGGGAAATTGAATGGCAGCCATTTCCTTTTCAACACATGGTGCCATGTTTCAGGGCCCTAAGTCAAAGGGGAAGGGGAAGGGGGTAAAGCTTGCAACTCAAGGACCTTGCCTGTGGGTTGTCTGCTTTGCCCTTTGAGGACTTGGTGTCTTGCACTATGTCAGGGCAAGGCACAACACATGGCATTCTGGGAAACTGAATGGCTGCCAATTTCTTATCACTGTGCAGTATGCTGGGGGGTTGACAGGCCACCATATTGTTGTCAAAGCACAGCATTCTGGGAAAGTGAATAAGAAATTGGAGGGAGCTGTTATGTATTCAGTGGTCTGTGTTTGCCTGAGCTTGAGTCTGGACCAAGGACTCTGAGCTCCTGTGTTTTGATTCGATACATGATATCCAAACAAACAACATTTCAGGATTTGGGCCTCTGCCATTGGCCCTTAAACTCTGAGTCATGATTCGCAGCTTGGAAGTTTAGACAGCCAATCGCTGTTTGGAGTGGGAGTGGCTCAGGCCTTCAGAAATGTATATAAGCAGTTGCTTTGTCTCTGTTGTCCAGTTCTGTTAGTTCAAGAAAGGTTCTTGCTGTTATCACTGTGTCTTGCCTCGTGGGAACCCATCTACACTTCAGGAGCAATGCTTCTGAATACCAGTTGCTGGAAACCATAGGAAGGCAGAGCACTGTTGTGCTTGAATCCTGCTTGGTGGTTCCCACAGGTATCTGAGAACAGGATGCTGGACTAGAGGAGTCATTAGCCGGACCTAGAAGGCTCTCCATATGGCCAGATCCACCTACTGTTTGGGCTCCTGAACTTCTCCATAAAATTCTGCTCACCAGGGGCAGTACCAGTGGCGAGCGGTCCCCTAAAAGCTCATGGTAAATTAGAGTCTTCTTCTTCTTTGGCGATCCCTCGTAGCCGAGTAAGATTGTCTTCCATGAACATGGTCTTAAAAGTGAGTCCGTAAGTGACTGTGGAGGCCAATTCTGGATCCGCGCATCCTTCCACAGTGGGGACATAGGTTTCCGGACGGGAGTTGATGGCGGTGAGGGTTCGCCAAACATGCCTTCCTCTTAGCTCGTTTCTCCCTTTCGTCCTGAGTTTGAGTGTCTTCAAAGCCCATGACACCTTTGGTAAATGCTGTTCTCCAATTGGTGCGTTTGCAGGCCAGTGTTTCCCAGTTTTGGGTGTTTATATAAATTAGAGTATTAAAGTATCACACCCTGGGCCCCCCCTTCCAAAGCCTGGGAAGCTTCTGCCTGGCTTAGCGAGGGAAGCGAGATGCTCATGTGCCACCCCCCAAATCACCTGTGCCAGCTGGCGCCTCTGGCCCTAACTGTTCCCCTACGAATAATAATATTATAATAATAATAATTTATTATTTATACCCCGCCCATCTGGCCGGGTTCCCCCAGCCACTCTGGGTGGCTTCCAACAAAACAGAAATTCTAAAATACAGAAATCCATCAAACATTACGTAAAATACAGAAATCCATCAAACATTAAAAGCTTCCCTAAACAGGGCTGCCTTGAGATGCCTTCTAAAGGTCTGGTAATTGTTGTTCTCTTTGACCTCTAGTGGGAGGGCATTCCACAGGGTGGGTGCCACTACCGAGAAGGCCCTCTGCCTGGTTCCCTGTAACTTGGCTTCTCGTAGTGAGGGACCCGCCAGAAGGCCCTCGGAGCTGGACCTCAGTGTCCGGGCAGAACGATGGGGGTGGAGACGCTCCTTCAGGTATACCGGACCGAGGCCGTTTAGGGCTTTAAAGGTCGACACCAACACTTTGAATTGTGCTCGGAAACGTACTGGGAGCCAATGTAGGTCTTTCAGGACCGGTGTTATGGGGTCTTGGCGGCCGCTCCCAGTCACCAGTCTAGCTGCCGCATTCTGGATTAGTTGTAGTTTCCGGGTCACCTTCAAAGGTAGCCCCACGTAGAGCGCATTGCAGTAGTCCAAGCGAGAGATAACTAGAGCATGCACCACTCTGGAGAGACAGTCAGCGGGCAGGTAGGGACTCAGCCTGCGTACCAGATGGAGCTGATAAACAGCTGCCTTGGACACAGTGTTGACCTGTGCCTCCATGGACAGCTGTGAGTCTAAAATGACTCCCAGGCTGCGCACCTGGTCTTTCAGGGGCACAGTTACCCCATTCAGGACCAGGGAGTCCTCCACACCCGCCCGCCTCCTGTCCCCCACAAACAGTACTTCTGTCTTGTCAGGATTCAATCTCAATCTGTTAGCCGCCATCCATCCTCCAACCGCCTCCAGGCACTCACACAGGACCTTCACCGCCTTCACTGGTTCTGATTTAAAAGAGAGGTAGAGCTGGGTATCATCAGCATACTGATGGACACCCAGCCCAAACCCCTTGATGCTCTCTCCCAGTGGCTGCATATAGATGTTAAAAAGCATGGGGGAGAGGACAGAACCCTGAGGCACCCCACAAGTGAGAGCACACTCACCCCCCCCCCCACTTTCTGAACACGGCCCAGGAGGAAGGAGCGGAACCACTGCACGACAGTGCCCCCAGCAGTATCTCTGATGGGGGACACATGTTGTAGTTCTTATGGGGTAGTTTGTCCATCTTTGGTTCCCCACCCTGCACTCATCTCTCACCTGTGGCTCCTAGAAACTGTCAGCGTGCGACAGTGGCCACAACTCAGGAAATACCTTCAACTGGCCGGCAGGTGAGCATAACCAATGGGTCCCAATCCCTTAATGAGTTAAACTGTAGAGCTCACTCCCATAGGTGACAGGGATGACCACCAACTGAGAGAGATTCAAAAGGTATTTTGGACCAACTCATGGAGAAGGCTATTGATGGTGGCTAACCAAGATGGCTGTGCTCTGCCTCCCCAGTTGGAGCCAGTAAGGCCAGTTGCTGGAAACCGCAGGAGGGGAGTGTGCATTCGTGCCCAGTTCCTGCTTGTGGACTTCCCACTGGGGCGTCTGGTTGGCCACTGTGAGAACAGGATGGCGGACTGGATGATTGACAGATGGTACTTAACTCTGAGTAGGCTTGCTAAGACACACAAGACTGAATCAGATAAGTGCTGGAGATGCAATGAGGTCGAGGGTACATTCTTTCACATGTGGTGGACCTGTAAAAGAGTATTGGGAAATAATTCATAATGATTTTTTATTTTTATTTTTAAAAGAGTTGAAAAGTACTTTTCCAAAAAACAACAACACCCAGCGTCCTTTTTGTTGGGGATCATTCAGATGGAAATTCACAGGTGTCAAAAAGGTTGTTTATGTATGCCACTACTGTGACCCGTGTTTTGTTAACCCCCAAAAATGGAAAACGAGCGAGGTCCCAACCAAAGAAGATTGACAACTTAAGTTGACGGAATATGTGCAGCTTGCAGACTTAACACCTAGAATGAGGGAACAAGAACAACATACATTTAGAGAAGATTGGAAAACGCTTATTGAATACGTGAGGGGAAATTGTGTACGCTTGAAAACGTTGGCAGCATTAAGATAAATTCAACAGTGTAAATAAGTTTTGACGGATGTAATAATGGAATACCGAATGGTTTAGTTTATGGGAAATATGCAGGGATTTATGTTATGCAAAACGAACCATGGAAAGAGAAGAAGGGCAGTTTTCAATAATTGTAAAACATAAAATTTAATTGTGTGTGTGTGTGTGTGTGTGTGTGAGAGAGAGAGAGAGAGAGAGAGAGAGAGAGAGAGAGAGAGAGAGAGAGAGAGAGAGAGAGAGCAGGATGCTAGATTGTAGATTGGATGGGCCCATGGCCAGATCCAAAGGCTCTCCTTATGTTCTCAATGAATCCCTCCCTCCCCACCCGTACTTGAGATAGAAAGGCTGAACTCCATTATTACTCATCTGCCTCCCCTCCTGTCCCTCTGCTTTTCCCATTTGCCGAGTAATCTCAGGTTCAGGAAGAAATTCTCCAGGAGCGGGAGCTATGAGAACAAAGTGCCATGAATATGAATTCTCTATTCCTCCAAAGCCGGTGTTCAAATCCAAGCTGACACTGCAGCCGTTTAGCTGAACAGCAACAAAATAGCTCGAGAATGCCGTGTGTAAATAGGCCTTATTGAAAAGCAAAGCTGCTCTGGATGCCAAGGTTGCCTGCAGAGGTATCACAGTGACAGAGAAAGTCCTTTAAAAAAAACAAAGCCCTCTGATGTATCAGGAAGGGAGTAAGTGAAGAGAATAATGCAGAACAGATAAAAGGGCCTCGGCTATTAATATTTGCTCCAAAGTTCAAAACAATCCCCTTTCAGATATAGTCATGTCCCTGTTGTCCATAAAAAGAGGCTGCTTAAACATCCATCTTTACCCAAATGTTCCCTAAGAAGGTCAGGGAAGATAATGACATTTAGTGAAAATGAATAATACAAATTCTATTAAACATAAGATATTGCGGCACCCTCCTCATTATTAAACCTTGCTGTGGGTTAAACCACTGAGCCTAGGGCTTGCCGATCAGAAGGTCGGGGGTTCGAATCCCTGCGATGGGGTGAGCTCCCATTGCTCGGTCCCTGCTCCTGCCCACCTAGCAGTTTGAAAGCATATCAAGGTGCAAGTAGATAAATAGGTACCACTCCGGTGGGAAGGTAAACAATGTTTCTGTGCGCTGCTCTGGTTTGCCAGGAGAGGTTTAGTCGTGCTGGCCAGATTACCTGGAAGCTGTACGCTGGCTCCCTCGGCCAGTAAAGCAAGATGAGCGCCACAACCCCAGAGTTATCCACAACTGGACCTAAAGGTCAGGGGCCCCTTTACCTTTACCTTTACTGCATCTTTATCTGTAATCCATGTTTTTTTATAAAAAAAAATAACTCATTTGTGTCCATAGTTCTCGTTACAATCCTGCTAATGTTTTCAACTGCTCTAGTGGTCTCCAAGATAAGTTATACTTTTTTCCCATTCCTTGTTGAAGTTTTGGTCTTCTTGTTTCCTGAGCTTTCCAAACAATTTTGCCATTTCGGCATAATAATAAGATTCTGTGCTTTTCTGCTAGAAAAAAGGGTGCTGGCGCTCACCACAAAGTTGATACAGTAAGTGCCACATTTTTAACCAGTGCTTTTATTCTAGGGGGGAAAAGGTGCCATTACTTTGTACCTCTGATTATCCCCAGAAAAAAAGCACTGGGAAGATTAGAGACCCAACAACATCTTGTTGCTGATTCTACTTGCTTCCATTGATTTCTTAAAACATATTTTTTATTAAAGATTTCTTGGTATACAAAAGTATGTGCAATGCCTCTTTTTTCAAGTTACGTTTTCTACAGATCAGTTTCATTTGTTGAGACTTTAGTGTTACATTAGGCAAAAAAAGGGGGAAAGAGGTGCAGGGGGGAATAGGTGAGTAGGGTGGGGTCGGGTGGCAATGTTTCTATGTTACTTAATGTATGTGTGGGGTTTTGTGTCAGCGTGCGGGTCCTCTTTACTATTTGCTTGTCTTCCTTTGGTGGTGAGAGAGGTTGGGGTTTGCCTAGGGTGTGGTTGTTTGTTTGTGATTGGCTGTGGTGAACTTTGTTTTCATGTGGTGGGTGGGTGTTTTTGAATCAGGTTAGCCATATTGATTCGTATGCTGTTGGTAGATCCTTGTTGTTGTCTTGTTTGGCTGTGTATGTGATAAAGGGGAGCCGTACTGGGGTGAAGGCGTCTTCTTCCATTTGTCCCCATGTCAGTTTCAGTTTATTGGTTAGTGTAAGGGGGTTTAAGCTATGGTTTTCCCAGTAGTGATGTATGGAAGTGAGACCTGGACCATTAAGAAGGCTGATCGCCGAAGAATTGATGCTTTTGAATGATGGTGCTGGAGGAGACTCTTGAGAGTCCCATGGACTGCAAGAAGATCAAACCTCTCCATTCTGAAGGAAATCAGCCCTGAGTGCTCACTGGAAGGACAGATCCTGAAGCTGAGGCTCCAATACTTTGGCCACCTCATGAGAAGAGAAGATTCCCTGGAAAAGATCCTGATGTTGGGAAAGATGGCGGGCACAAAGAGAAGGGGATGAGAGAGGACGAGATGGTTGGACAGTGTTCTCGAAGCTACGAACATGAGTTTGACCAAACTGCGGGAGGCAGTGGAAGACAGGAGTGCCTGGCGTGCTCTGGTCCATGGGGTCACGAAGAGTCGGACACGACTAAACGACTAAACAACAACAACAAGGGGGTGGGCTTACAGGGAACAGCCACCCTTCATCAAATCCAGCTCTTCAAATGGCTCGGACAACAGCGGAGGGACAGGAGACAGGAAGGAGGAAGTGAGCGGAGCGGGCCAGGGCTCAGGCAGCATCCAAGAGCCCTACCTGCAGCCTGTGATACCAGCAAGGAAGGAGGGGCCAGCAGAGAGTTCCAGCGGGGAAACAGCAGAGGGCCGTCCTTTCAAATTCACCCCAGAACTGAGGCTATCAGCGGCTCGCAAACACAGGGGGAGGAGATTTGGGGTCCCCAAACTACTCTGCTGGGGGAGGAGCCAAAAAGCGCCATTGGGAGAATCTGATAGCACTGAGTAGACATGTTTTCATGAAGCTCTTGCCTTGTAAATAACTTTCACAATAAAAGCATTAAAGACAAGATGGTTTGGAGTGTCGTTGCTGGAGGGTAGCCAGCAACCGCCCTGACAGTTAGTTTTTCTAGTAAGGCTGTTTCCCATACTAGATATTTGGTACCATTGGTCCATGCTAACTCATGACAGATCTCTCCAGTGTCTGGTTATGATGTTTCTTGCTGCTGAGAGCAGGCGAGTTATGAGCTCTTTATGATGTGAGCGGGCATTATTGTCTTGGAACTTGCTTTCATTGATTTCAACACTTTGGATAGCCCTAAAAAGTACTTGTAGAACTCAACGCTAAAGCAACAGCAGATGTTATTCTTAAAGCACTGCTGCCATCTTTTGGCTGCTGAGCAGAACTGGTGAGGCATTTAATGGAAGAGCAATCCACATCTGCACCAAACTTGTAAAACTTGTACTGTATCACTTTAAACAGTCACAGAGTCCCCTAAAGACTCCTGTTAAAGGTGCTGAGAGTTGTCAGGAGGCTCTTAGCCCCTTTCCAGTGTTGCAGTTCCCAGAGTTTCATGGGAAGAGTGATGTTAAGCCACTCTAGGAATTGTTGCTCTATGAGGGGAATAGGGGTCTCCTAACAACTCTCAGATCCTTAAACTACAGTTCCCAGATTTCAGTCATTGAATTCTGGAAGAAGAAGAAGAAGAAGAAGAAGAAGAAGAAGAAGAAGAAGAAGAAGAAGAAGAAGAAGAAGAAGAAGAAGAAGAAGAAGAAGAAGAAGAAGAAGAAGTTATTATTTATACCCTGCCCATCTGGCTGGGTTTCCCCAGCCACTCTGGGTGGCTCTCAACAGAAAATTAAACACAATGAAACATCAAACATTAAAAACTTCCCTAAACAGGACTGCTGTCACATGTCTTCTAAAAGTTGCATAGTTGTTTATTTCCTTGAAATCTGATGGGAGGGCGTTCTACAGGGTTGGTGCCACTACCAACAAGGCCCTCTGCCTGGTTCCCTGTAACCTCACTTCTCGCAGTGAGGGGACCGCCATAAGGCCCTATGAGCTGGACCTCAGCATCCGGGCTGAATGATGGGGGTGGATACGCTCCTTCATGGGATCTGTAGTTTGTTTGGGATGCTGAGAGTTGTTAGGATGGAGCAAGCTTGTTTTCTCCTACTCCAGAGGGTAGAACTCGAACCAATCGCTTCAAGTTACAAGAAAGGAGATTCCGACTAAACATCAGGAAGAATTTTCTGACAATAATTGTTGTTCAACTGTGGAATGGTCTCCTTAGGAAGGTTGTGGACCCTCCTTCCTTGGAGGCTTTTAAGCAGAGGTTGGATGGCCATCTGCCATGGATGCTTCAGCTGAGATTCCTGCATTGCAGAGGGTTGGAATAGATGATCCTTGGGGTCCCTTCCAACTCTACAATTCTATGATTCTATGAGACACCTATTCCCTTCACAGAGGTATAATTCTCAGAGTTCCCTGAGGAGAAAACCAAGTTGTTAAGCCACTTTAGAAATTGCTGCTCCATGAGAAAACATGGTCACCTGACAACTCTCTCAGCACCCTTAGCAAACTACACTTCCCGGGATATTTTGGGGGGAGCCACAGTTGTTTAAAGTGGTATGATAGTGCTTTAAATGTATACAGTAGTGCAGAAGGTAAAGGTAAAGGTGCCCCTGACCATCAGGTCCAGTCGTGTCCGACTCTGGGGTTGCAGCGCTCATCTCGCTCTATAGGCCGAGGGAGCCGGTGTTTGTCCGCAGACAGCTTCTGGGTCATGTGGCCAGCATGACAAAGCTGCTTCTGGTGAACCAGAGCAGTGCACGGAAACGCCGTTTACCTTCCCGCCGGAGCGGTCCCTATTTATCTACTTGCACTTTGATGTGCTTTCGAACTGCTAGGTGGGCAGGAGCTGGGACCGAGCAACGGGAGCTCAGTCCGTTGCAGGGATTCGAACCGCCGACCTTCTGATCAGCAAGCCCTAGGCTCAGTGGTTTAACCCACAGCGCCACCTGGGTCCCTACAGTAGTGCAGAAGGGGAGGTAAAATGTGGTTTTCACTGTCTGAAAGGGTAGTTGCAAACCCTATTGCAGCAAAATCAGCAAGGAGTCAGAGCATTGGATGATATTCAGCGAAATAGGATTAGGGTTTCTCAGCTTTCATCTTGCTTCTTTAGCTATTACAGTGGTACCTCGGGTTGCAGGCACTTCGGGTTACAGACGATTCAGGTTACAGACTCCACTAACCCAGAAATAGCACCTCGGGTTAAGAACTTTGCTACAGGGTGAGAACAGAAATTGTGTGGCAGCAGCGGGAGGCCCCATTAGCTAAAATGGTACCTCAGGTTAAGAACAGTTTCAGGTTAAGAATGGACCTCCGGAACGAATTAAGTTCTTAACCCAAGGTACCACTGTATTACATTTAATATTCCTCCTTTCCTCCAAGGAGCTCAAGGTGGCATATATACCAGACCCTCCCCTCCAAGTGTCCTTTTTTCCAGAGACAGTCCCTGATTTGAAGAAGCCCTCCCAGTTTCTGATTTGATACTGAAATGTCCTGCTTTTCCTTAGGATGTCCCTATTTTCATTTGATAAATGTTGGAGGGTTTGAAGCTATTCGCCCCCAGAGCTGTCTGAAAGCAGCCCTGTATAGAGAAGTGGTTTTTTTAAAAAAAATGTTTAATGTTTTATTATGTTTTTATATATGTTGGAAATGGCCCAGAGTGGCTGGGGCAACCCAGTCAGATGGGTGGGGTACAAACAGTAAACTTACTATTATGGAATGGGGTGTCCCTATTTTCATCAGAGAAATGTTGGAGGGTATGATATACTCCTCCATGTTTTCCTCACAACAGCCTTGTGGTGTAGTGCAGGCAGGGAGACAGTGCTTGGCCCAAGGTCACCCAGTGGGCTGCATGGCCGGGGGTGGGATTTAAATCCTGATTTCCCAAGCACTAATATGACACCACATTGACTCCAGTGGTGGAGTGTAGTGGTGAGCCAGTGTGGTGTAGTGGTTAAGAGCGGTAGACTCATAAACTGGGGAACCGGGTTCGTGTCTCCGCTCCTCCACATGCAGCTGCTGGGTGACCTTGGGCTAGTCACACTTCTCTGAAGCCTCTCAGCCCCACTCACCTCACAGAGTGTTTGTTGTGGGGGAGGAAGGGAAAGGAGAATGTTAGCCGCTTTGAGACTCCTTTAGGTAGTGATAAAGCAGGGTATCAAATCCAAACTCTTCTTCCACACAAAAGCAGTTTGGGCCATTTATTTCAAGCCCTTTGCTGCTGATGCCTAAATCAGTAACTTCTTCAAATAAGATTGTATGAGTTAATATACAAGGTGTGACCGGAAAGTTCGGTGAATGATTGTCACAGAAATCGGACAGCGAGAAATATTCAAACATATAATCGGCATCGCAAACCCACAAAATGCTCACAATTGTGTACGGAGCTGAAGCTGTAACACAAAAGACAGCGTATGAGTGGTTTAAGCGTTTCTGTGAAGGCAGCAATCCATCAAAGATGACCCTCTGTCTGGCAGACCGTTGACAAGCAGAACGGCGGCAAATGTCGACAGAGTTTGTGAGTCATTGTTGTGTGATTGGTGTTTATCCATACAAATGATTGCGAAAGAATTGCATATTCCATGTGAAATTGTTACTGGGGTTACTGAGTTGTCCCACCCTCCATATTCTCCCAATCTGACCCCACTGGATTTCTTTCCCCCCAAAAAAACTGAAATCTACACTGAAAGGGCACAGATTTTGCGTGTGGAGGTCCCAAACCACCCCTCAAACAACTCACAACATAGACAGAATTTTTGTTTAATGGTTTTTGGCATGAATTTGGCCACAACTTTTATTAAAATACAAAATATGTGGTTGCGTAGGCATTGGTTCTCAACCGTCACCTAAGGACAGAAATAACTTGTCTTGTCAACAAGGGGAAATCCTACAGGGAGAGAGAAGGACCCAGGTGCATGAACTCTCCCCTCTCCCTTCAGGCTCCTAGGGGCTCAATACCCGGACCTGGCCCCCGACCTGGGGTTATAGACACTGCATAGAGCCCCTGTATTCCTGACCGGAATCAGGGCCGGCTCTAGGGAGAGCCCCGGTGGCGCGGGGTGTGGGGGCGCCGGGCCGGTAGGCCGGGCGCTGCGCGGCAAAGCCGCACGGAAGCCATGCTGCGCCCTACGAGGGCGGGGGCGCCGGAGCGATCTCAGCCCCTCAGCGCCAGGGCGAGTGACCTGCTCAAGCCTGCCCTGACCGGAATTTCCCCCACCACGCAGGCATTAATTTGGGGCCAACACAGTCAACAAGACCCCTTAATACAACCAAAATAACCAATGCCTAACCGCCAACCTTACAAGTTGTGACTATTTGCTATGCAGTAGGCAAAAAAACCAGATGGCACCAGCCAATCAGCCAAATGGAAAAAATTCCTACCAGGCCCCTGAATACAGGCGACCCCATGAGAGGCACAGCAGTGTCAACACAGAGGCCTAAAAACAGCAGCGGGAGGGTGGGGATCCGAAAACGCAGAGAAAGAGAAACCATGTGTTTAGGCTTTTATAACCCAGGGGTTGGACCTACAGCTTGCAACATACGAATTTGCCCAACAACAGCCCAGGACCAATCAGACAGTGGCCACTCATGCCCCCATCTTAAGACTTAGGAGTGGTTTGCTAAGCCCCCACCGCAAATCGTGCTCTCTATGATAGAGAACCCACATTCCAACATTTCACATGTCCAAGCTGCTGTGACGAGGGAACTGAAAGCAGTACGAAAAGAGGACTTCTCCAGAAGTTTCCAACAGTTCTGCGAAGGTTGTCGATGGTGCATTGTATCAGAGGGGGGCTACTTTGAAGGCCTATAAACCCTGTATGTTTGAATATTTCTCACTGTCTGATTTCTGTGACCATTCATTGAACTTTCTGGTCACTCCTTGCACACAGTTATATTTTTCTAGAAAAAGAGGTGCTGGAACTCACCACCGACGCCTCCCTTTTTCTCTTATAATGGCCATGGTGCCCACCTGCGTTCTGAATGAAAGGAACCCCCGAGAAAATCCCTTACGTGGATGTAGATGTAACAGACATCGATGTGTATGCCTCCATGTGTACTGGGCTTGGATTATCCTCATTCTACCTCGTTAATCTCAATTTGGATCAAATGCTAAATTGAAAAGCATCTCAATTTTCAAAACTCTGTTCAACTTCTCAGCCTAATTCTTATGCCAATTATGCACCAGAAAGATTGTAATCTAGCAAGTCCCTCTGGAACGGAGAGAACTTTTGATCTCTCCTTTTTGAATCTCTCATTCCCAGCTTTATCTTGATTGTTGCTGATCTGTCTAAATATACACCCCCCCCCCAAAAAAATTGAGATGCTATTGTCTTTTCCTCCCACCCCACTCCATAAATTTCCATTTTTTAAAAAAAGTTCATTTCCATTTAGATCAGGCTGCAGTATGCAAAGTAAGTCCCTGCATATACCGTGAGCATCATTTCCCTCTCCAATACCCCATGCACCCCTTATCTAGGACAATGGCTCCCCAACCACCTTAAAATTTCATCACTTAATGATTTTATTTCTGCCTGTTGTCTATCAGCTGCAAAACACTGTGCTAGATGCTAAAGGATTATTATTTTTAATGTATGGAATTCAAATCTTAATACATTGACAATAAATAAACTGAAAAATAAAAATATATTTCTTTTAAAAAATCCTATTTATGTTCGTGTTTGTTCCATTTTTATCCCTCTTTTCAGCCAGCAGGCCTCCCAAAGTGATTTACACAAATAATCCAATTAAAATGCAACTGGGGGTGAAAAACAACCTGGTTTAGATAAGATTAAAGGCAACAGACAACTAATTGGAAGACAGGTATGGGGAGAAATTGTAACTAAACTCATCCAACCGCACAAGTAGTGTTGGAAAGATCTGCCAGTTTAGCTTCTCCAATCTTTGCTTTTTCTTTCAAAATTTAAATTCAGTTCCCCACATTTTGCAGCTATTTGAGTCCTGGAGAGGCCCCCTCAGTGCAACATGGGAGGCAGCACTTCCGAGTTCCTGGTCTCTGCATCCAACGCAGGTGCTGTGGTTCCCTAGTGGTTTGACTTCACCCTTAGAGGTGCACTCCATCGCAGACCCTCCAAGTGTCCCTATTTTCCAGGGACACCCCTGATTTAGAGAAGCCATCCCAGTTTCTGATTTGATTCCAGAATGTCCCACTTTTCCTTAGGGTGTCCCTCTTTTCATTGGAGATAAATGTTGGAGGGTATGGAGTTATCTGACCCCTGAGCCGTCTGAAGGCAATCCTGTATTATAGGGAAGTTTTTTTTTAAAAAAAAAAAAGTTGAATGTTTTATGATGTTTTTATTTATGTTGGAAGCAGCCTAGAGTGGCTTGGGGCAAACCGGTCAGATGGGTGGGGGTATAAATAGTAAAATTATCATTATGGAATGGGACGTCCCTATTTTCAGTGAAGAGAAGTTGGAGGATATGCCATTGTCTCTCAAGATGGATGGATGCCAACAATAACTTCTGTTTAAGCCCAGCTGGGGAACCTGTGGCCTTCCAGATGTTGCTGGGCCCAACTCCCATGAGCCCAGCCAGCAATGCCAATGGTCAAGGATGATCAGAGGTGTAGTCTGTGTGTGGAGGACTCCCTGGTTCTGAATGGGGTAATTGTGCCCCTGAAGGACCAGGTGCGCAGCCTGGGAGTCATTTTGGACTCACAGCTGTCCATGGAGATGCAGGTCAATTCTGTGTCCAGGGCAGCTGTCTATCAGCTCCATCTGGTACGCAAGCTGAGACCCTACCTGCCTGCAGACTGTCTAGCAAGAGTGGTGCATGCTCTAGTTATCTCCCGCTTGGACTACTGCAATGCGCTCTACGTGGGGCTACCCTTGAAGGTGACTCGGAAACTACAACTAATCCAGAATGCGGCAGCTAGACTGGTGACTGGGAGCGGCCGCCAAGACCACATAACACCAGTCTTGAAAGATCTACATTGGCTCCCAGTACGTTTCCGAGCACAATTCAAAGTGTTGGTGCTGACCTTCAAAGCCCTAAATGGCCTCGGTCCGGTATACCTGAAGGAGCATCTCCACCTCCATCATTCTGCCCAGACACTGAGGTCCAGCACCGAGGGCCTTCTGGCGGTTCCCTCGTTGCGAGAAGCCAAGTTGCAGGGAACTAGGCAGAGGGCCTTCTCGGTGGTGGCGCCTGCCCTGTTGAACGCCCTCCCAACAGATGTCAAAGAGGAAAACAACTACCAGACTTTTAGAAGACATCTGAAGGTAGCCCTATTCAGGGAGGCTTTTAATGTTTAATAGATTATTGTGTTTTTTTGTTGTTGTTGTTGGAAGCTGCCCAGAGTGGCTGGGGAAACCCAGCCAGATGGGCGGGGTATAAATAATAATAATAATAATAATAATAATAATAATAATAATAATAATATATTATTATTATTATTATTATTATTATTGTCTACATGTTCCTCAGCCCTGATTTAGAGAATTGGAACTTCTTTATCCAAACGAAGGATCACCAATCCTCAGCAGTGTTGCATTGTTTGCTGGCACCCAGGGCACACCCAGACACACGTTCTGGGGTGCAGAGGGTGAACAGAACCTACCACACTAGCCCAGCCCACACTGCTGATGCCAACGCTGGGTGGGCGGGCACGGGGCATAGAGGGTTCACAGATCCCATGCACCAGTCCAACCCTCACCTCCGGAGCCAAGCAGGGCAATGCTGTACTGCCTGCCTGCCTGCCTGGCCATGCAGGGAGGAGCCCAGCCGGCTTTCAGATCCCTTGGCAGGTGACTCCCCCTGACCCTAGCTGGATGTCATGAATGAGCCAGCTCCCAGTGGAGGTTTGCAGCCAACTGAAGAAAGCAGCCAGGAACAGAGAGAGTTAACTGTCATTCAGGATGAGCATCGGCTAGTGCCAAGTACCCCACCCCTTGGAATGCCAGTTGATAAGGGAATGGCAGAGAGTCATCCAGAACCCAGCCAATTGGTGCAAACAGAGAAGGAAGCAGTTTGTCAGAACAGGAAGAGATTCGAGCTGAGCCAATCCCTCTTAAGAGTAGGCAAAGGGGAGGGCTGTTAGACAGGAAACAAAGCAAGAGGTGCAAAGTGAGAAAGTTCGATGTCTTCTGTAATCGGAAGGAGTCTTCAGAAGGATCATCTTGATTGATGATGGCAGAGACTGTGTTAAAGTCCGGAGCTGTTTGTTTTGACAATAAATCATCCTTTCTAATTAACTACGCTCACTGTGTTATCAAGCCTGGGACAGGACTCCTGACACTGGGCGGTCATTCATCAAGGGGGCAGAGAACACTGCTGCAAGGCCAGGTTGGGCTCCCAAGCCGACACTGCAGGCAGCAGACGGGGAGGGATGGGAATCTCTGCATGGGGGCACCTGGTTCACACCCCATTAAAAACTGTATTCCCGGGGCTACGACCCCCTGGCCTCCACTATGCTACACCCCTACCAACCCCCACCTTTCACATGAATATGTCTTTCCAAGGTCCTTGTCTGGGTGTTCCTGCTATCTGAGTCTACATAGTTGCCCATTGGATAAATAACATTTTCCATGGTGGCATTCAAATTATTGAGCACTTTCCCTGAACCTGCCATGCCTGTTAGCATGTTTGTTGTCTTTCAAATTCCAGACAAATTCTGTCCCGTTATCTCATACATTGAATGTTTTCTGCTTTTCTAACCTATACAACTAGCCAGTTAAACCTGACCTATACAATTAGCCAGTTACAATTACAATAAAAGGTAAAGGGACCCCTGACCGTTAGGTCTAGTTGCGGACGACTTTGGGGTTGCTGCAGCCCAATTGATGACAGGAGTGAGGCCTTGTCAGAATATAACCCCCAAGCTCATAGATCTGCACTGGTTCCCTATTTGCTACTGGGTCAAGTTCAGTATGTTACTATTAGCATATAAAGCTGTTAACAGCTAGGACCAGTTTACCTGTGGCATTACCTTACCCCAAAGGTTTTCAGCTTTGAGTCCATGGTTCCTTTGACCAACTACATTCTTTCTGCAGCTCCACTGAGGGGAAATGCACTCTGAGCCTCAGAAGCCCGGTTATGTCACCCCTTGCATCCCATCACCCCTTTTTGAACACCCTCCCTTGTGAAGTGTACCCTCAGCCAGGGGCATAGGAAGATAGGGGTGGTGGGGGGCGGGCTGCCCTGAGCGGCGTGATCCCAGGGGCGCCATCACGGCTGTCCACCCCGCCCCCAAAACATACGCCCCGCCCCTGCACACGGCACGCCCCGCCCCAAAACGCACGCGAGATGGCGTCTGGCTTGTGGGTGGCGTGACGCCCCTCGCTGGCCCGCCCCTCAACTCCACCTAGGGAGAGCGCACGGCAGCAGAAAGGGAGAGCGCACATTGGCCGAGGGAGCAAGCCGGTCCTGACAGCCGCCCGGCAAAAACCTTGCTAGGTACTGCAGGGACTTGCTCAGCCAACGTGCGCTCTCCCTGTTGCGGCACACTCTCTCCCTGGACGGAGGTGAGGGGCAGGCCAGCGAGGGGTGTCATGCCCGCGCGTTGTGACATCACGACGCTGTGGAGCGGCGCCCTGCCCTCAGAGCATAGCTGCCAAGTACCCCGTTTTCCCCAGGAAACCCCCGTTTTTACTTACCTTTTCCCGGTGGTCCCCCGTATCACTTCGTCTTTCTCTGTTATTTTCTCCTGCCGGCGGCCATTTGTTTTCTTTCCAATTTGCCCTTCTATGGGCACCAAAACTGGCCGCTGCCGGCTTCAAAAGTCACATATACGCATGTCCAGAAGTGCATAGACGCGACTTCCGGTGTCGGCGGTGGCCATTTTTGGTGCCCATAGATGGGCGGAGCGACACCGGAAGTTGCGTCGACACACTTCCTGACATGCGTACAAGTGACTTTCGAAGCCGCCGCCAGCCATTTTTGGTTCCCATAGAAGGGCAAAGCGACACCGGAAGTTACTTCGACGCAACTTCCGGTGTCACACGGCTGCCGGTCCCGGATTCTGCAGTCCGGGACTTGGAAGGTAAGCCTCGGGGGGGTGCCTCCGCTTTGACGCCCCAGGTGCCAAAGCAGCTAGCAATGCCCTTGCCCTCAGCCTCCTCTCCCCTCTCCTTGAGAGTCCTCCAGCCAGTTGCCGCAGTGGCCTAACAGAGACTGGCCAAAGGTGAATGTGAAGCCAGCACCTTACACACCTTCGGAGGTCGCAGCAGCAGCAGTGGGCCTGCATTGCAGAAAGGCTCCCCTTCAGCACCGGGCACACAACTCCCAAGCAGCGTTGCACACAGCAAGCACAAGAAAGGCCGGCACAGTGCCTGCCTGCCTGCCTAGCCTCCCACTTGTCTGTCCATTCCTAACAGGACTGGTGGACTGGCTGGCTGGACTCCCTCACCCACTTGCTTGCTTCCTCCGAGTCCACCTCAGCTCCTGGCAACCAGCACCCCCTGGCCAGCCCCAGCGGCACCATTCGCCTGGGGAGCCTGTAAGCCAGGGCTGCTGCAACAAACAGCCGTGCAAGCCCTTGGGAGGCAGAGATACAAGAGGGCATCAGAGGAGGGAAGGTAGGAAAGAAAGGGGGACAGAGGTCAGTGTTGCCTGCAGCACCCCGGCTATCATTTGAGACACCCCAGGTTGCCACAGCATACTGGTCGAAAACCACTTCCTTACCCCATATATGCCCATGTGACCATTTCGATCTGTGGAACTGGCTGTGTTATACTGGGGAGAAAAGGAGGGTGTGGAGGGGAGTGAGGGGCCTGGCCTGGGAGACCCTGAAGGGCCAGGTGGAGGGGCCTCGGGGACCACATTCAGTGTCTGGGCTTGAGGTCTCCCATCTCTGTTGCAGAAGATCCGCAAAGCAGGAAAAAATGTGGCACGAAGAAATAAATCTCTTTTCCTGTTACAATTTGAGTGCATTTGAGAGTGGGAGGGAGTTCTGTGCACACGGAGCAACAAAACTCAGTTTTGTGTTTTTGTCACATGGCATTTTCACACCTAACATACACACTTCCCAGAGGTGTAGCTGCTGTGTTAGTCTGTTACACCAAACATCAAAGAAATGGGGTGGGGTGCGGAGGGAAGGGAAGGAGAATCACATGACAACTCAAAGAAAAAGACATCCATTGAGGCAGATGTGGTGTTACTCTTTTTCTTTTCGCAAAATAAAATAGTACTACTACGTTGCACGCTTCCCTGGGCAGGCAGAAGATGGCAGTAGAACTTCATCCAGAGAGCTATGTGCTGCTTCTCGGAGTGGCTTACAAAATCACAAATGCATCTTCTCTTTAACGTAATGTTCTTTCCAGTGTTTCTTTAGTAATTTATTAGTACCATCAGATTTAAGGTCATCTTGCATTAAAGGTAAAGGTAAAGGGAACCCTGACCATTAGGTCCAGTCGTGACCGACTCTGGGGTTGCGCACTCATCTTGCATTATTGGCCGAGGGAGCCGGCGTATAGCTTCCAGGTCATGTGGCCAGCATGACAAAGCCGCTTCTGGCAAACCAGAGCAGCACATGGAAACGTCGTTTACCTTCCCGCTGTAGCGGTTCCTATTTATCTACTTGCATTTTGATGTGCTTTCGAACTGCTAGGTTGGCAGGAGCTGGGACCAAGCAATGGGAGCTCACCCCGTCACAGGCATTCTAACCGCCGACCTTCTGATCAGCAAGCCCTAGGCTCAGTGGTTTAGCCCACAGCGCCACCTGGGTCCCGCTCATCTTGCATTAGGCAATATGATAACCAGGAAAAAGAAGAGAAGCAGTGGAGGATAATCTGGAGGCAGTGCCCGACCAACCACAGTCTTAGGGGTGGCATCCGGCTAGTGGGATTTACTCAGAGTAGACCCACTGAAATTAATGAACAAGGCAAAGTTAGGCCCATCTATTTCCAAGGCTGAGAAACAGTTAAATACCACCCGGGATTACTCCAAGCTTGTTTGCCTTCTTTTCTACAATCGGTCCAGAGGGTGGCACTGGCTTCCTTCTCCTTGGTCTAAGTGTTGCCTTGTAAAACGCAGTAGGAGGATGGGGAGAAAACGAGACATAGTTGGCTCTGCCTGTCATTGGCTCTGGTGTCACCTACTGTTGGAGCCTCTGCCTTGTGCCCTGCCAGTCTGAGCAGGCACTAGCCACCACTGAAAAGGAAGATCGCATCACCAAGGTGCCAATCCTTCACTTTACTTTTACAATTATTGCCTTGCCATGCATCCACAAGACTTACATGTGTGAGAGGCTATTGATGGCTACTAGCCATGATGACTATACCCAGCCTCCACCTCCGAAGACAGTGGTGCTTATGAATTCGAGTTTCTGAAAACTGCAGGAAGAGAGAGTACTGTTCTGCTCAGATCCTGCTTATTGTGGGGATGCTCAGGGAGGCAGGAGAGCATATATTTTTTTTATTAATATCCTTCCTGGCTTGCACTAGCAAGTCCCTTTACTTAGCAGAGTTTTACATTCCCCTTTTAAACACACAGCAGATAGCTGGTTGCAGGCTGTGAGGTCCAGCACCGAGGGCCTTCTGGGCGGTTCCCTCGTTGCATAGCTGCCAAGTTATCCCTTTTTTACAGGGATTTTCCCTTATGCTGAATAGGCTTCCTCGCGAGAAAAGGGAAAACTTGGCAGCTATGTCGTTGCGAGAAGCCAAGTTGCAGGGAACTAGGCAGAGGGCCTTCTCGGTGGTGGCGCCTGCCCTGTGGAACGCCCTCCCAACAGATGTCAAAGAGGAAAACAACTACCAGACTTTTAGAAGACATCTGAAGGCAGCCCTGTTCAGAGAGGCTTTTAATGTTTAATAGATTACTGTGTTTTATTTTCTGTTGGAAGCCGCCCAGAGTGGCTGGGGAAACCCAGCCAGATGGGCGGGGTATAAATAATTTATTATTATTATTATTATTATTATTATTATTATTATTATACATGCCACAATCTTGTGTAAAGTATATAAAAGAAGTTTACTCACATCATCAGTTCACAGTTGGATCCCTGAAGTTTTTATATGGATCTACCCCATATGGGGATAATCCCACTGTCCTTTGTTGGCTGGAAGCCAACAGAGCATCTCGAGCTAAAAAGCTGCTCCAACGATGGAGGAAGCCAAAGTGAGAGAGAGTGCTGTGTCCCTTTGTCCTTTTTGTTACCTGGACAGGTAAGGTCACACTCACCTCTAGTCACATGCAAAGGAAGGATGTTCCAGCCAGGAGGAAACAGGAAGTTTTCGACCGGCTGGACCAAACATCTCCTTGCATTTCCACTCTAGGAAAACAAGGAATGTTGCATATGGGTTTCCCACAGGCATCTGGTCTGTGGGATCAGGATGCTGTAGTAGATGGGCCATTGGCCTGATCCAGCAGGCTGTTCTTAGGTTCTTATCTACTTGAACTGACTTTCAAATAAATGCCCATTTACTTTGAAGTAAGTTCTACTATGCTCAAGGGGATTCCACATGCCAGTCACCACTGTTGGTGGAATATGGGTGGTGAACTCATGACCTGTGGGCCAGATGAGGCTGGCCAAACTGTTTTTAAGTGGCCCACTACCTCCACCTGGGTTGTTTTTATGTTGCTTACCTTGGAAAGGCACCCAAAACGTAGAAAGCATTTTCTAGAGAGAGGTGATTACCTTATCCTTCACAGGGAAAATAAAAGAAATGGATTGCAGCCAGGATACCTTGAAGGGCAATTCTGTCCCTATAGGTTGTGCTGCAGTGCCTGTTATTCACCTGACCATCTTCCATGACTCCTGGCAGCTGAAAATCCATGGCAGAAATAGTCACCTTCCCAGTTGCTTCACTGTGGGAGCCAAATGTTATTGTAGCAGAAAGAAGGAGGGGTTCTTTCTCACAGAATAATTGCAGGTGTTTATAAGAAGAGCCTTCTGGATTATGCCAATGGTCGGTCTAGTCCAGCATCCTTTTTTCACAGTGGCCAACCAGATGTTGACCTATGGAAAGCCTGAAAGCAGAACACAAGCACAGGAGCACTCTCCTCTGCCACAGTTTCCAGCGACTAGTATTCAGATGCATGGTCAGAGGCAGTGCAGAGCAGCCATTGAGAGTCTTCTCCATGAATTTGTTCAATCCTCTTTTAAAGCCATCCAAGCTGGTGGCCTTCACTGCCTCCTGTGGCAGGGAGTTCCATAGTTTAACTATGCACTGCATGAAGAAGTCCTTTCTTTTATCTGTCCTTCACCTTCACTGGATGCCCTTGAGTTCTAGTGTTAAAACGGCGGGAGAAAAACTTTTCTCTATCCAATTTCTCCATACCATGCATATTTTTAGACTTCTATTTTGCCATCTCTTACCCACCGTTTCCGAACCACAAATTTCCAAAGGCTGCAAACCATTCCTCATAGCAGATGTGCTCCATTTGTCATGGTCTGGTCGGCGGGCGGTTGAAGCCCTGGCTGAGGACGTCAAGGCCAGAGGCAAGATGGTGGTGTAGAAGCAGGAACAGGTGCAGGGCTGAGGGTCCAGCAGCAGGCAGTCACAGGGTCAAGGAGCAAGGCAGAGGCGAAGGTCTGGGAGTCAAGGAACAAGTCGTTGGCAAGGCAAGGGTCCAAGGGTCAAGGATCAAGGCATCGGCAAGGCAAGGGTCCAAGGAGTGAGAGGCCAGAGGCAACCAGGCAGGGGTAGTGTTGCTGTGGCAAAGAGCTGAAGGGAAATGCTGAGCTTTTATCCCTCCCAACTCCTGCCACCAGGTGCAGTGAGGTATCAAGTGGCCTCACCTGAGTGGCCACTCCTTGCTTCTCCAGCACAAGCTGAGGCAGGCCCCAGTCCTGCAAAGCACTACAGGCCCCAGAGCCTGACTCCTGCCCATACTCCTGACACCATTCCATTGATCATTTAGCTTCCTCCTCCTCCTCCTCCTCCTCCTCCTCCTCCTCCTCCTCCTCCTCCTCCTCCTCCTCCTCCTCCTCCTCCTCCATGTGCTTATCACCCTCGACACCAAGTCTATGAAGAATCTCTCCTGGATCAAAACCAGAGGTGCCCTTGAGGCACAATACTTAGAAGAAGGATGGGGAAATCGGCATCCAGTATCTTTTAACATATTGACAGTTATTAAAACATAACATATGATCGAGAACCAGTGTGGTGGTTAGACTAGGAACATGAAGACTGATGATCGATGGCTACCAATGATGGAAATAGGCCATTTATCAGAGGCAGTATACTTCTGAATACCAGTTGCTGGGGAAAACAAGGAGAGTGTCATTTGCACTCATACCTGACTTAGGAGTTTCACAGAGGCAATTGTTTGGTCCCTGTGGGAACAGAATGCTGGACTAGAGGGTCCTCTGGTCTGATCTAGCAGAGTTCTATTTATGTTCAGGCTAGTGTCAATCAGCCCGTTTAATAAACGGGCGCTAGAACATTCGGCCTTTTTCGCCACCGGCGGCACGTGGGGGGGCTGGCTGGCCCCTCCCACAGTGGCCGCTTCGTCGGGGCGCTCCGCTGAGCCCAGCTGGCCAGCGGGCGCCCAGGAGAAGGCCGCGATTCGGCCTCTTTCTGCAGCAGCGGCGCGTGGGGGGGACGGCTGGCCCCTCCCACGGCCGCCGCTTCGTCGGGGCGCTCCGCTGAACTCAGCTGGCCAGCGGGCACCCTGGAGAAGGCTGCGATTCGGCCTCTTTCTGCAGCAACAGCGCATGGGGGGGCGGCTGGCCCCTCCCACGGCCGCCGCTTCGTCGGGGTGCTCCGCTGAGCTCAGCTGGCCAGCGGGCAACCTGGAGAAGGCTGAGATTCAGCCTCTTTCTGTGGCGGTGGCACGTGGGGGGGTGGCTGGCCCCTCCCACGGCCGCCGATTTGTCGGGGCGCTCCGCTGAGCCCAGCTGGCCAGCGGGCACCCAGGAGAAGGCCGCGATTCGACCTCTTTCTGCGGCGGTGCATGAGGGGCGGCTGGCCCCTCCCACGGCCGCCGCTTTGTCGGGACACTCCGCTGAGCCCAGCCTGCCAGCGGGCGCCCAGGAGAAGGCCGCAATTCTTCTGAGGACTGCAAGGGAAACGGTAGGCAGGGGGTGGGGGTGGGGAGTGTGTGTGTGTGTGTGCGCGCGTCAAGTCTCTGCGTCCAATCCCTGTGTCCGTGGGGCACATGCGCAGTAGTGCGGACACAGGGACACAGGGAATCTGGACGCAGAGACACTTGCACTTTATTATATAGGATAGCTTAGTAACCAGGAAGCTTACTGAGTTCTAAAGGACATTGGCAAGTTCTCTGAGCCTAATCAACCTCAGAGGGTTGTTATGAAGATGAAACGGGGAATGCAGGCTTCCCACATAAAATGCAGCTGTCCTGATCCATGAAGGATGCCCACCACCAGAGAGAGGTGATGGCTCAAGCAAGAGAGTACTGTATTGGGGTTGCAAGCAGAGAGGACAGATTCAGCACCTTGGAGAGGGATCTAGGTATAATGTTTCGGAACCACAGTTAGGCAATCTGCAACTGAGGGGGAATCTAGACCAGGCATCCCCAAACTTCGGCCCTCCAGATGTTTTGGACTACAATTCCCATCTTCCCTGACTGGTCCTGTTAGCTAGGGATCATGGGAGTTGTAGGCCAAAACATCTGGAGGGCCACAGTTTGGGGATGCCTGATCTAGACAGACAGACACACAGACACACAGACACAGACACAGACACAGACACACACACACACCCTTTGAAAATGCTTTTTTAAAAAGCGCTATGAAAAATATATTGAATTTGCCATAAGCTCACCATCGCCATCTAGTTTCTCATTTGTATGACGACTTAAAATGCACTTAAAACGTTATATTTGAAGCTGTATAGCTGAGTTCTGAGACAGAATACACAAATTGTCTCAGTTGTGTGGTTGATGGATTGTTTTTTACCTCTCTCTTTTTTTTTCTCTCCAAGGAGCTCAAGGTGGTGTCGAGGGTACCCCCTCTCCTCAGTTCATTCCCCCAACACCTCTTTGAGGTAGGTTAGGCTGAGAGTCAATGACTGGGCCAAGGTAACCCAGCGAGCTTCATGGCAGAGTTGGGATTCAAACCCTGGTCTCCCAGGTCCTAGTCTGACACTCTAGCCACTACACTACACAGGCTCTTTTGTGCTAGAGCAGGCATCCCCAAACTGCGGCCCTCCAGATGTTTTGGCCTACAATTCCCATGATCCCTAGCTAACAGGACCAGTGGTCAGGGAAGGTGGGAATTGTAGTACAAAACATCTGGAGGGCCAAAGTTTTGGGATGCCTGTGCTAGAGCAACTGACAGATCATTATAGCCTGGGCTGGGTATTCATTGCCCCTGCACATTTGGCCAATTAAAGGGTTGGTGAATTCTGCTTCAATTGTCACACTTTTTGCAGTTCATTGATGTTTAACTCCAACCTTTGCCCTTGTTTCTTTACACATCGAGGCAGGCACCCCCAAACTCAGCCCTCCAGATGTTTTGGGACTACAACTCCCATCATCCCTAGCTAACAGGACCAGTGGTCAGGGATGATGGGAGTTGTAGTCCCAAAACACCTGGAGGGCTGAGTTTGGGGATGCCTGCATTGAGTATCTCCTTATTCATCATAACAATTCAATAATCTGTTGCTCACAGTTCAAATCCTACTCGCAAGTCCATCATACTATAGCATTTCTTAAAGTAATCCGAAAAAACTTCCATTCTTCCATAAAGCAATTGTCATTAGGTTCTCTTATTTTGGCTGTTAGCTTTGCCAATTCCTCATAGTCCATCGCCTTGCTTATCCATCCTACTACATGTGCTAGTCTTTAAGGTGCTACAGGATTCTCAGTCATTTTCGGAGAATATTTGACTTTTGAAGTGGAGACACTTTGAAAATAAATTCATTTATACATTGTCACAAAACTGAGGAAGATTTGGATGTGTTTGTGCCAGATTATTATTATTATTATTTAAGGAGGATGGATATTATAGACATACGATTTGTTAAGTAACAAATTCACACTTTGGGAAGTGTGTTCCTTTTTGAGAAGACTCATAGCAACAGCTGCTGCTTAGCTAACCTTGGGGGGTTATTTAGAGAATGTGTTTGAATGATGGACTGTAAAAGTGCTCTGTTGTTCTTTTCTCTCTCTCTTTTTAATGTTTTCAGTGCAGGTGAGGGAGGGTTGAACAGAACAGGGGGAGGAGTCCTAATGTCTTGAGACGGTTGAAATGCTGGGGACTTGGCCCGGAGGTGGGTGGGTGGGTGGGCAGCAGAACAAAGTGGTAGAATCTCATGGCAGCAGAGTAGATTGCACAGCTTCAAACAGTTGATGATACAGTTTTTAAATTCCATCTCACAGCAAGGGCAGGGCGACATATCCTGCTTGACAATAACTAGCATAGCAGAGAGAGGACCTGTTGTGTTCGCCCCTCTAATGCAATAGCAAAGGAAGGCAGAGGCGGGGGGCAGGGGGGCAGGGGATGTGTTGCAGGGTGGCATGGGGAGGCTGTAGGGTGGCAAAGGGGGTGGAGCCATTGCCTGTCCCTTGCAATGTCCCTAAAAACAGTTCAACAATTTTTTTGGCCATCCGAGGTGCCAGTGGGGGTTGCTACACCACCGTTCTAATGCCTACTCTTCTGCCACTGGGCTATGTCCCTCCCCATATAAAGAAATCTCTCTCTCTCTCTCTCTCTCTGTATATATATATATATATATATATATATATATATATATATATATATATACACATACAGTGGTGCCTCGCTTAACGAATGCCCTGCTTAACGAAATTTCCGCTTAACGAAAGGATTTTTCAAGCGGAGCTTGCCTCGCTAGACGAATGCGTTTTTACAAAAAATTCGTCTACCGAATCGCGGTTTCCCATAGGAATGCATTGAAATTCAATTAATGCGTTCCTATGGGCAAAAAAAGTCGAAAAAAATCAGTGCATTCCTATGGGATTTGCTAGACAAATTTTTCGCTATAAGAAAAGACCCGTGGAACGAATTAATTTCGTCTAGCGAGGCACCACTATATATATATATATATATATATATATATATATATATATATATATAATTTATTTAAAGATAAAAGGCACATAATTACAAGTGCACAGAGTAAGATAAGATGCAAGAAGAAAAAGAAATAGCACCCATGTAGAAAACAAAACAGAATAAAAAAACAAACAAACAAATTTGTGGACATTACAAAAAGTTGTTATTGCAGTTAACCAAACCTTAACCTAATACGGTTATGTTTGTATGCAACTTGTTCATGTGTAGCGAGTTTGTACATATTTGTACATTTTAATTTTCCCAGTTCATCAATACCCTTTTGTCATAGTAAGGGCACGGAGAGTCCATTCATATTGATTCTTTGTTGGATTCCAAGGTTTGGGTATATAATTCAAAAAGATATTTTCCTCTGCAAATTTAAGAATATTCTGTACAGTCATGTTGATTGTCTCTATTACCTTCTGGCCTAAGGCGGTTGGATGGCATCTTGCATGCCTCCTTCTGACAACTCCTGCAGCCCAGCGGATGCCAGCTGTCCTGCTCTGCTTTCCTTTGGACCACTTCAGTAAGGCTGAGAGGCAGTTTCATCATCATCTGGGCAGCCCAAGACACCGCCCAGACTTGTGACCCAGCGAGGTCACTTTGGTGCTGCTAATGCAGAGGTTTGACTTCACCCCCTGAGGCACACTCCATTGTCTCTCAAGACAGATGGATGCCAACAAAAAATGTGGCCCTGCTTGTAGGCTAGTGTCAGGAATGAGCCAGCTCCAAGTGAAGGTTTGCAGCCAATGGCAGAAAGCAGCCAGGAACAGAGAAGCTTAGATGTTAGTCAGGAAGGGGAGAGCCGGCAGCTGCAGACTTCCACTCTTCCTGACCTTGATGGGCAAGAGGATAAGGCGGTAGCTGAGAGCAGGCTAGAATGCAGCCAAAGCTCACAGGAAGCACAAAACAGCACGAAAAAACTCAGAGACATCCTATCTGGAAAGGAAGAGGTTGGAGCTGATCCAATCAGTCCACACAGTTGGCGAATGGGAGGGCTGCTAGACAGGAAATAAAACAAGAGTGCGAAAGTTCAATATATTCTGTAGACACAGGAAGAAATCTTCAGGAGGGTCATCTTGAGTAATGATGCCGGAGGCTTTGTTAGAGCCGTATGGAGTTATCTGTTTGTTATTGCAATAAATCCTCCTTTTTAATTACCTACGCTTACTGTGTTATCAAGCTGGGAACCTGGACTCCTGACAGCTAGATAAGCCAAGGAAATTTGACTCGGTAGAAGGCAGCTTCCTGTGTGCATATCTTTCCAATGGGGGGGGGCAATTTCAGGTGCAATGCCCATACAAGGCTCTGCTTCCTTATTGAATCCATCCCTTTAGACATCTCATAAGCCTTTGTTGTTGACGGCAATGACCTTTCAAGAAGATATGAGGATGCAAATATCTCCATCTCTCTCTCTCTCTCTCTCTCTCTCTCTCTCTCTCTCTCTCTCTCTCTCATCATCATCATCTGAAAACAAATCCATGCTCATATTTAGCTCAAGCTGAAGCTGACTTTATGAGACAAACGGATGTTGGAGACAAGGAGGAGGGGGAACCCATTCTCACCTGGTGGCTCTGTGGCCATGTGGGTGGGAGCGCCATGCACAAATTGCTTTTTCTACCTGCATAAAGGTGAGCAAAGCAATCAGTGCAGCTTTTCTCCGTGCAGCGTCTTTCAAAACCGGGGCAGTCTGTGAAATGGCATCATCAGGGTAGGACTTCAGGGCACAGGTTCAGGGCCCCATTCAGCAAGAGGGCAAGGAGGCTCCCCTAAACCCAGCAGGACTTTCTGACCACATTGTGAAGGAAGCAAAAGAAGTAACAGACTTCATCCTCTAAAGAATTTCTTTTGAGACCCTTAAGTCCAGAGGAGTGCCGGATTTACGTATAAGCTAAACAAGCTATAGCTTAGGGCCCCACTCTCTTGGGGGCCCCCCAAAAAAAATTAAATGAAAAAGAAAACTGGATGTACATTTCCAAAATATAAGATAAAAAACAAATAAAATAAAACCTGCATACAGCAACAGTGTTTCGTGTTGTGTAGGCTCCTATGATGTAAGTAGTGGGCTAGCCTGCTCCCTCAAATATCACTGGTTTGCTCATTTCTATATATAGGGTGCCTACCTTCTGCATGGACTGGTTGCAGGGCAACATGTAGCGTGCAGCTGCAGACTGCAGTGTAGCCCAGTTGAATGTACTGCAGGTCAAGCTGTTGCACGTGTTATCTAATATTAAAGAGTGCTTGTAGACAGATGATCAGGCAGCATAGACTAAGGGCATGAGTCTTATGCCTGCTGATTGATTTCACGTAATACATAATTTATTTTGAAATTACTAAAATTACTTTAGAAAAATATTCCTCTTTATTATTTAGTGGGCCTATATTATTATTTACCAGTACAGTTCCCTATTACCCCACACTTGTGACTATAATACTATATAGAAATATTATAATTATATTAAATATTTTACTTAGTTTCTTAATTGTATTTCAGTTCAACAACTACTTTGATAAAATACATATTTTGTTATGTGCAAATGGCTTTAGATACCTATTAGGTCCATAAATGACCATATAGCATGTTGTTGTTGTTGTTGTTGTTGTTGTTGTTGTTGTTGTTGTTGTTGTTGTTGTTGTTTAGTCATTTAGTCATGTCTGACTCTTTGTGACCCCATGGACCAGAGCATGCCAGGCACTCCTGTCTTCCACTGCCTCCCGCAGTTTGGTCAAACTCATGTTGGTAGCTTCGAGAACACTGTCCAACCATCTCGTCCTCTGTCATCCCCTTCTCCTTGTGCCCTCAATCTTTCCCAGCATCAGGGTCTTTTCCAGGGAGTTTTCTCTTCTCATGAGGTGGCCAAAGTATTGGAGCCTCAGCTTCCGGATCTGCCCTTCCAGTGAGCACTCGGGGCTGATTTCCTTCAGAATGGAGAGGTTTGATCTTCTTGCAGTCCATGGGACAAAAAACAAAACAAAACAGTGACAATTTGTTTTTGACAAAGGACAGCTGGACATATAAAGGGCCCCATTGCCTTCAGTAGCTTATGGCCTCATCAAACCTAAATCCGGCCCTGCTCCAGAGTCTAAAATTCCCTAACTGCAACACTTGGGAACCTGGAAGTTGGGTGGATGGGAAATCTCCTGGTACCCCTATGCCAGCTGCTCAGAAGTCCTTGGAGGAAGACATGAGATAAAGACATATTAGCTGGGGAATGCTGTAGCAAGAGAATGGGAGCAGAGACAAATCATCATAGCTGCCAAGTTATCCCTTTTTTTAAGGGAAATTCCATTATGCTGAATAGGCTTCCTCACGAGAAAAGGGAAAACTTGGCAGCTATGCAAATCATACAGTGGATTTAGAACAACCAGAAATTGTATGTGTGTGAGACAGAGACAGAGACGGACAGACCAAGAAGGAAATCCAGGGTTATAAATCAGAAGCTTTAAGGAGGAACCCTGATCCTCGTTATTACTTGTGATAAGCCTTCACTCTCCTAACAAGCCTCAATTATATTGCCGTTTCTCCAGGCTAGCAAACAAACTACATTGCCAAGGTAACCCACTTTCAATTGACAAGCCTTCCATTTCTCGGGTGGTTCGTCAAGCAAGCGAGCAGGAGAGATTTTAGCAGCTTCATGCTGACTCATCTTTGAAAGGCTGAGGGGCTTTGTGGGGCTCACCTTTATAAGGCGTGGGGGTTCCTGGCTGGCCCCAAATGCACTGGAAGTCTGTTCGGCAATCGTTTCAGGTTGTGAGATGCATGCAGACCTTGGATGTCTGCTTTTGAGCAAAGCTTAGCAGCCTTAAGGACTAGGAATTGGATGAAAGGGAGGGAGGAAGGGAGGGTCAGTGGTAGACATTGGTGGCTGTTAATGGGGTTGCAAGGGGATTGTTTCTGGAACTAATTAACAAGTAAATGAACACTAAATGACACTATATTCGGCTAGATTTCTAGAATGTGGGTTTTATGGAGTGGGAAAACTCAAATATAACATGGAAATTAACAGTATTTTGTTTTATTGATTCGGGGGGGGGCAGTTGCCCCTCCTTGCTCTCCCCCCCAGCTACACCCATGGTATATGGTGGTATACAAAATTTAACAACAACAGTTCCTGAAACAGGGAAATGAAGTAAAGTGTTGTGCAAACTGCACCTCAGTCTGACAAGACAAGAGAGCTTAAACCCAGCAGGGAAGGGGCCGCAGTTCAGTAGAAGACAGGCCTGGATTAAAGGAACTGGGAGCCTTGGGCTAGAACATCTTGGGAGGCATCTGATCCATAGCTGCTAAATTATCCCTTTTTTAAAGGGATTTTCCCTTATGCTGAATAGGCTTCCTCGCGAGAAAAGGGAAAACTTGGCAGCTATGATCTGATCATGAGAAACAAAACCTCATTCTCTTCTTTACTTACTGACTGAAAGTAGAACATTGCTAATATTGAACATTAGCATTGATAAAAAGATTTACCAATTTATAACCTTAAGTAAGTTTGCAAAAGTATGGGATTGATGAAGACATTCACACAGAAGATTCCGAGGCGAATCATTGCTACAGCGTAACATTACACTATATACAAATATTTTCTTTCTATATACAGTTTCTTTCTATGTACTGTACAACAGTTTCTTTTGAGCTCTTTCGAAGGCAAACTTGTCAATTATATCATTAAGATCAGTGAGTCCCAGTTTATCATTTTCTATGCAGAGAATGCTTACAGATCAGACAACTGATATTGGGACATGGTTGAGCTTGGATCATTCTTTCTCCTTTTTAGTTTATACAATGATATTTCACCACTACACTTTGTAACCATTAAACACAGGAACAATCTGAAAAATTGTCTCCACATTTGGAAAAGCTGCCTGAAATTTCTCCTGGAATCTTATTTGATACATATCTTGGTGGCTGAAATTTTATTGTTTGACATACAGGTGGAAGTGCAAGATTTCACTGACTAAACTAAGGTCAGCATCGTGACGCCATTGTAAATTGGTTCTTTGGTTGTTTGCAGGTTCACCAAAATGAAGAATTGCCAGCTAAACTGTTCACCAAAATGAAGAATTGCCAGCTAAACTGTTGCTCTCCTGTCTAGGTTTCAAGAGCACCCACGACAGCGATAAATGAATTTACCCTAAACTTGTCTCTTGGAGAAAGTTCACCTAAGACTTCAGGTGCTGTCTCATCATTGTTTGTTTGTTTGTTTTACTCTCTGCCTTCTTTTGACAGTTTTGTGCTCGACATCCGGTATAATCAATTTTGCTTGCTGTTCAGTTTCATCAAAATTAGCTCAAGTGTTTTATGCGAACTGCCATAGTGAGATGTAAATACTTGTACATGTGCTCAGTGAAACTTTGGAGCGCCTAGAAAACTTTGTGAAATTTGTCTAGCAAAGGTGAAGCGTGAAAATGAATTCAAATTCTTCCATTTTCTGCAGACAATTTTCAGCCTGTCATCTAGTATCTCCAATTTCAGTTTCATCGTAGTAAATATGATTGAGGGCTTCAACAATGTACAGGCAGAGAAGAAGAAACTATTCAAGTATGCTACGACCGTGGCTAGGATATTGCTAGCCCAAAGATGGAAAACCGATGAAATACCAACTAAAGAAGAATGGCAAGAAAAATTGATGGAATGTGCTGAAATGACAAAGCTAACTGAAAGGCTTAGAACAGAAGTCAGTCCCTTATGTATATACAGAGGGTGGGGGGGTGGGAATGGGTGATGGACTGATGGGAGTGGTAAACCTGTAGATGGCTGTTAACGACTGCTGATGACTGCAATTGGTCCTGCGAGGAAAAGCAAGGGCTGAGGTGCTAAAGAAAGCTAACTGAAAGGCTTAGAACAGAAGTCAGTCCCTTATGTATATACAGAGGGTGGGGTGGTGGGAATGGGTGATGGACTGATGGGAGTGGTAAACCTGTAGATGGCTGTTAACGACTGCTGATGACTGCAATTGGTCCTGCGGGGAAAAAGCAAGGGCTGAGGTGCTAAAGAAAGCTTGATCATGCATAATGAGATAAGAATCCAATGTCTTTGTTCATCCCAGGTGGCTCAATGGTTTTAAGCTTGGTAATGAGTTCTAATTCAGCAACTTCTCTTTCCAGTCTGTTCCTGAATTTTTTCTGTAATTAGCAGACTTCCTTTGTAACATTGGATTCTTATCTCATTATGCATGATCAAGCACCTCTTCTACAGGTTTACCACTCCCATCAGCCCATCACCCATTCCCACCCACCCCCACCACCCTCTGTATATACATAAGGGACTGACTTCTGTTTCAAGTGTATCTGAAGAAGTGTGCATGCACACGAAAGCTCATACCAAAATAAAAACTTAGTTGGTCTTTAAGGTGCTACTGAAGGAATTTTTTTATTTTGCTTCGACTCAGACGAACACGGCTACCTACCTGTAACTGAAAGGCTTAGAGATAAGGACAAGAGAGACTTTAAGAAGGACTGGGAACCATTTATGTTGTATCTACAGAAACACTGTACAGTGGTACCTCGGGTTAAGAACTTAATTTGTTCTGTAGTTC
Organism: Zootoca vivipara; assembly: GCF_965207765.1. Taxonomy (NCBI): domain Eukaryota; kingdom Metazoa; phylum Chordata; class Lepidosauria; order Squamata; family Lacertidae; genus Zootoca; species Zootoca vivipara. Next base: position 46,569,105 of record NC_142596.1, read on the forward strand.
TGTTCTTAACCTGAAACTGTTCTTAACCTGAGGTACCACTTTAGCTAATGGGGCCTCCGGCTGCCGCTGCGCCTCCAGAGCACGATTTCTGTTCTCATCCTGAAGCAAAGTTCTTAACCCAAGGTACTATTTCTGGGTTAGTGGAGTCTGTAACCTGAAGCATCTGTAACCTGAAGCATCTGTAAACACTTACAATAATAAATAATAATAATAAACTTTTTTTATATCCCGCCCTCCCCGGCCAAAGTCGGTCTCAGGGCGGCTAACATCAGATATATAACATATCCCAATAATTAAATTACCTCCTAAAAAACAGGTCAAAAACAAATTAGATGTCTAATTAGATGGCTTTCTGCAGGGTTAGGGTTGGGAACTAACAAAACAAACATAGATGATGTTAAAATGATAAGAGCACAACAACATTTAATTTTTTTTAAAAAAAGTTCAATATTAAGATAAAATAAAGCAAGCAGGAGAAGTTAATATGTAAAAAAAACCAGAAGAGGAAGTTGAAGGAAGTCAGGGGGGAGGGGGAGATGGAGATTGGGAATTACATTTTTTGTTATCTGATATGATGTTATGATGATAAAAATATGTAAAATTTAATTAATTTTTAAACAGACTTTTTAAAACCCCTAAAACAGCAATTGAACATGAATTTTACTATCTAACGAGACCATAGATCCATAAAACGAAAGCAATAAACCATGTGCTGCAGTCACACAATCAATCAATCAATCAATCAATCAGTAGCTGAACTGGGTTCCACACAGTCACACCCCCCCCCCAAAAAAAGAGCCGCAAAAACAAGAATGCAAATTAAATAGCAAAAACAGACAGACCTCAGTGCAGCACTCAAAACAGAAGCATAACACTCAAAACAGAGCACGTTTGGTTTCCGAAAAAAAGTTCACAAACCGGAACACTTACTTCCGGGTTTGCAGTGTTTGGGTTCAAAGTTGTTTGAGTACCAAGGCGTTTGAGAACCAAGGTACCACTGTATAGAGTTCATATGGTTTTTAGAGTTTCTGAGGGTTGGAATACGATGAGTGTGATGTCAATACGATGAGCGTGAAGTCAGGGGCACCCCAAACTAAGGCCCGAGGCCCGGATGCGGCCCAATTGCCTTCTCAATCCGGCCCCCGGTCGGGAATCAGCAAGTTTTTACATGAGTAGAATGTGTCTTTTTATTTAAAATGCATCTCTGGGTTATTTGTGGGGCATAGGAATTCGTTCATTTTTTTTTTCCAAAATATAGTCCGGCCCCCACAAGGTCTGAGGGACAGTGGACCGGCCCCCTGCTGAAAAAGTTTGCTGACCCCTGCTCTAAGTTCAGGGATTTTGGTTAGAGAAAAGTTTGAACACCAGAACAGCAGACTTTTACTTTTGTGGGAGAATACACTTGCCATTCTTGGATGTTGGTTTCACCATTGACTTTGCTACTGCGTGCCCCAGAAGACCAAATAAATGGGAAGTCTGATTTAATAACTTTCAGCAAACTCCAACCTTTACGTCCTCAAGCATCTGATTGCATGAGTTAATCCAGTAATCCAATTTAAACAGCTGGGAGGGCAGAGAGTTCGTTTAGCTATCTGATTAGAGGGAGAGCATCAGGCATTAAATAAGCAAAAGAAAGAGCTGGGCTGCGGTGGGGGGTAAATGCTAGTGAAAGGGTGGGGAGGAAGGTTAAAAGGGTAAAGTTGAGGAGCTCTCAGTGCTGGCTGGGAGAAGCAGGATTTTTGCTTGTTGATATGTGAAGAAGCCCATCTCTCTCTCCCCCCTTTTAAAATTACTATTTATTTGTATATTTTAAAAATTTAAATACAGCACATAAAATGTGATTTTTAAAAAATTAAAAAAGTGAAGAAAGAAAAAAAGGACAAAGGAAAAGAAAGGTATAGTGTAACAATTAACAATTAAAATTTTTAATGTCCTGTATTTTGTATAAATGAGTTTCCAAATTTCATTATACCAATCCATGCAAAGTTTATGTCTATAAGCAATCTGCTTACAGGAGGCAAGTGTAGTCAGGTCTTCAATCCATTGATTAAATGGAGTCATATATTTATCCTTTCAATGCAGCAGTATCAGTTTGGTGTTTTTTTTTTGTCATAGTAAGGGACGTGGGTGGCGCTGTGGTCTAAACCACAGAGCCTAGGGCTTGCCAGTCAGAAGGTCGGCGGTTCGAATCCCCGCGATGGGGTGAGCTCCTGTTGCTCCGTCCCAGCTCCTGTCCACCTAGCAGTTCAAAAACATGTCAAAGTGCAAGTACATAAATAGGTACCGCTCCGGTATTTGTTTTGATGTGTATTTGTTTTATTTGTATGTATTTTTTTCAATTTTTTTTTTTTAAAAAATACAAAACCAAATACTTCTGTATATCAATACTTCTACGTTGGCAATGTAGTTTCAATATCGTTTCAATGTGGGCCCAAGATGAATTTCAAAGTGGCAAAAATAAAATAAATTAATAGGAAATTATGGGATAAAACAAATTCTTTCAAGTGCTATTCCCTTTCTTTCTCTCTTCATCTTTTCTCCCTTAGTGATATATTTCCCTTTTCTTTTTTGCTAATGAAACGTGGCGTTAATTGTCTGCATAATAGTTGAATTTTGCCTAAAGGTTCTATTTGCTAATTGTTAATTTCCCAAAGATCATGTTTAATCGGGCCTGGTGATTAAATAATGAGGCCTAATTTTGTATTATTTATGCTGTTTCTTTTCACGATAGGTCCGGGTATCCGTTCAAGCCTGGCTTTTAAAAATAAGTTCCTGCTTGTATTCATTTTGCAGGGTTTGGGAGATAACACTCGAAGCAGACTTTTTCTGCTCCCTCAACCAAAGAGCACCATTAAATGCACAATTAATTTACGGGATTCAAGTTGTAGCTTAGATGACTTTTAAAAGGACCAGACAAATTAATGATGGGGTAGGTGGAGAGGACTATCAACGGCTACTAACCATGGTGGTTAAATGAAACCTCCATGATCAAGAGCAGTCTACCCTCAAAACAGGAACCTAGGAAGCTGCCTTAAATCGAGTCAGATCGTTGGTCCCATCTAACTCAGTAGTGTCTACATTGACTGGCAGAAGCTTTCCAGGGTTTCAGGTTGGGGACATTCCCTCATCTCAGTCCCTTGCCTAAATACAATATAAGTTTATGGGGAGTGACAGCAATGGAGGATTGTCAGATTCATGTCCTGCTTGGGAGCTTCCACAGCATCCATTTGGCCGCTCTGGAGAATACAGTGGTACCTTGGTTCTCAATGACACAACCTTGATGGCAGAAAGCGAGGAGGAATTAAAGAACCTTTTAATGAGGGTGAAAGAGGAGAGCGCAAAATATGGTCTGAAGCTCAACATCAAAAAAACCAAGATCATGGCCACTGGTCCCATCACCTCCTGGCAAATAGAAGGGGAAGAAATGGAGGCAGTGAGAGATTTTACTTTCTTGGGCTCCTTGATCACTGCAGATGGTGACAGCAGTCACGAAATTAAAAGACACCTGCTTCTTGGGAGAAAAGCAATGACAAACCTAGACAGCATCTTAAAAAGCAGAGACATCACCTTGCCGACAAAGGTCCGTATAGTTAAAGCTATGGTTTTCCCAGTGGTGATGTATGGAAGGGAGAGCTGGACCATAAAGAAGGCTGATCGCCGAAGAATTGATGCTTTTGAATTATGGTGCTGGAGGAGACTCTTGAGAGTCCCATGGACTGCAAGAAGATCAAACCTATCAATTCTTAAGGAAATCAGCCCTGAGTGCTCCCTGGAAGGACAGATCGTGAAGCTGAGGCTCCAATACTTTGGCCACCTCATGAGAAGAGAAGAATCCTTGGAAAAGACCCTGATGTTGGGAAAGATTGAGGGGACTAGGAGAAGGGGACGACAGAGGACGAGATGGTTGGACAGTGTTCTCGAAGCTACGAACATGAGTTTAACCAAACTGCGGGAGGCGGTGCAGGACAGGAGTGCCTGGCGTGCTATGGTCCATGGGGTCACGAGGAGTCGGACACGACTAAACGACTAAACAACAACAAACAACAACAGCAACCTTGGTTCTCAAACTTAATCCGTTCCTGAAGTCCATTCCAAAACCAAAACGTTCCAAAACCCAAGCCACGCTTTCCCCTAGAAAGTACTGATGCAAAATGGATTAATCCATTCCAGAATTTTGAAAACAACCCCTAAAACAGCAATTTGACATGATTTCTACTATCTAATGAGACCATTGATCCATAAAATGAAAGCAATAAACAATGTACTGCAGTTACACAATCAATCTATCAGTAGCTGGACTGGGTTCCACACAGTCACAAAAACGAAACGAAACTTTGTACTACCTTTGTAAACCAAGAAAATCCTTAATATTTTAAAAAAAAGAGCCGCCAAAACAAACAAAATGCAAAATAAATAGCAAAAACAGGCGGACCTCAGCGTTCCACTCAATGGAAGTGTAACACTCAAATCAGAAGTGTGACACTCAAAATGAAGCACGTTTGGCTTCCAAAAAAAAGTTTCCAAACCGGAACACTTACTTTTGTTTGCAGTGTTTAGGTTCCAAGTTGTTTGAGTACCAAGGTGTTTGAGAACCAAGGTACCACTGTAGGAACTGAGTTACCCCAATGGACATTCAATCTGACCCAGCAGGCCTCATCTTACATTATGATTAATTGGTTACGATAAATCGACCATGATTTCTTCAAATGGGCACCAGCTTATAGATGACTCCTGCAAACTCTGATCAGAGCAGTGTGTAGGCATTTGAGAAGAAATAGAAATATATCTTGATTTCTTATCTGAGGATAGTTCGGTGAAAGGGCCTTGGCTTCATAATCCAATAAATCTAGATAAACAAGAACTCAATTTGCCTCCTACAAACTACTCTGGGAGCTTATCGCTGCTCAGCAGACATATTTTAAAGGCCTGCCATAAAATTACATGCGATAATCAGCTTAACGTAGCATCCTGTTGCACCGACGGTGTATAACCGGCATCCGGAGTTTGTGCTGACAGGTGCAATTCCTTCCCAGAACACCAGCGCCAGCCCTCTGCGTCTAACCCTCCAGAAGAACATTTGTTCCAGCTCCTCAGAACTGGCGCTATTTCCTTGGATCCTTTGCAAGATCTACTTTCCACCAGCTGCAATACAGCAGGGAGCTCCTTCCCACGAGAGCCGAGAGGCAGAGTGTAAGCTTTAAGAACATAAGTCAAGGCTGCTGGATCGGGTTGGTGGACAGGCACAACATCAAAAGTAGACAGAGCAAACAACTGAAAATTTTACCTTTGTACCGCCGGGTAGTTTCTACAATCTCTCTGAGAGCCAGTGTGGTGTAGTGGTTAAGAGTGGTAGACTCGTAATCTGGGGAACCGGGTTCGCTTCCCTGCTCCTCCACATGCAGCTGCTGGGTGACCTTGAGCTAGTCACACTTCTCTGAAGTCTCTCAGCCCCACTCACCTCACAGAGTGTTTGTTGTGGGGGAGGAAGGGAAAGGAGAATGTTGGTCGCTTTGAGACTCCTTCGGGTAGTGATAAAGCGGGATATCAAATCCAAACTCTTCTTCTTCTTCTTCTTCTTCTTCTTCTTCTTCTTCTTCTTCTTCTTCTTCTTCTTCTTCTTCTTCTTCTTCTTCTTCTTCTTCTTCTTCTTCTCTCATGGACTCCCCCTTTCTCTTCCAACCTGAGAAGCGGTGGTTGGAGAATGATTTGGAATAAGGAATTGGTGATATGGGGGAGCCTGTAACAGTTGGGTGATGGCAGACCCAGCCAGATGGGCAGGGTAGAAATAATAATAATAAATTATTATCATTATTCAAGTGTCCCTATTTTCCAGGGACAGTCCCGGGTTTACAGAAGCTATCCCAGTTTCTGATTTGATCCTGGAACTTCCCACTTTTCTTTATTTTCATCAGAGAAATGTTGGAGGGTATGAAGTTATGCGGCCCCCGAACCAAGGAGATAAGTAACTATGCAACCTTTAGAAGACCTCTGCGGGCAGCCCTGTATGGGGAAGGTTTTTCATGCTATGTTTTTATATTTGTTGGAAGCTGCCCAGAGTGGCTGGGGCAACCCAGTCAGGTGGGCAGATTCTAAATAATAAAATTACTATTGGTATGGAATAGGACGTCCCTATTTTCATCAGAGAAATGTTGGAGGGTATTTGATGAGAGTCAGAGATGGATTGGAGAGTGAAGAACAGGTGCAGGAGGAGGTCAGGCTGGTGGGAAGTCAAGGGTTTCAACATCTTCTCCTCTTGCCCCCACCTCTCCTGCCCCACTGCTTCCTGAGGACCATAAGAGGTCTGAAGAGGGAGGAGCAGAAGCAGGTGACATTGAGGCATAGTCTTTGCCTGCTTGCACACAGCTTGGGTGGGGAAGATACAGAAGCTGAGCTTGGGGGCAGGGCCTCTCTTGTGGCTGCAGCTGCCTCACTGAGTGGACGCCTAGAGGGAATGGAGAAACGTAGGACTCGTGGACATGCCTTTTCCTAACTTGTAAGCGTACTTGGACAATCGTTAATTCCTCACTCTGGACATTCCTTGCCTGACACCACCATGACACCTGTCAAACTAGGGAAATTATCAGAGTTCAACAAATTCTAACCAAAGGAAGATGCTCAAGGAGTGACACTCAGGACACTGAAACTTGTGGTCTGGGGAGAGTCTTGTAGGCCAGAGATAGATTTTGGAGGGAATCATTTGGCCCCCAAGCTTCAGATTCCCCAATACTGGCATAAGTGATCAGGAAAAACTTGCTGACAGTAAGAGCTGGTCAACAGTGAACAGACTCCCTTAGAAGGTAGTGGACTCTCCTTCATGGGAGGTTTTTAAGCAGAGGTTGGGTGGCCATCTGTCACAGATGCTTTAGCTGAGATTCCTGCATTGCAGGGGGTTAGACTAGATGACCCTTAGGGTCCCTTCCAACTCTACAATTCTATGATTCTATGACGTTCACTTATTATAAAGAGCTAGCTAAAGAGTCAAACAGACAACACTTTTTTAAAAATAAATAAATGGATGACTTCCATAATGTCCTGGAACAATACCATTTCATGATTACATGCATCCATATCCACTGTGTATATTAATTAATATATCATATTAATTAACAGTTGGGGAGCCAGGGAGGGGCAGGTGGCCTGGGGAGGGGTTTGAGGGCCTAATAATGATAATGATAATTTATTACTTATACCTTGCCCATGTGGCCGGGCCTCCCCAGCCACTCTGGGCGGCTCCCAACAGAATATTAAAACATGATAAAACTTCAAACATTACAAAACTTCCCTAAACAGGGCTGCCTTCAGCTGTCTTCTAAAAGTCACATAGTTGTTTTTCTCTTTGACATTTGACGGGAGGGCGTTCCACAGGGCAGGTGCCAAACCAAGAAGGCCCTCTGCCTGGTTCCCTGTAACTTCACTTCTCGCAGTGAAGGAACCACCAGAAGGCCCTCAGCGCTGGACCTCAGTGTCCAGGCTGGACGATGGGGGTGGAGACGCTCCTTCAGGTATACTGGGCCAAGGCCATTTAGGGCTTGAAAGGTCAGCACCAACACTTTGAAATGTGCTCGGAAATGTACTGGGAGCCAATGAAGGTCTTTCAGGATAAAGAAGCCTGTAAGTCCACATTTGACCTCTGGGCCTGAGGTTCCAATCCCTGCCCTTTGTTCAGCACTCTAACCACTACACCACACTGTTGTTTAAGACGTACGCCCTGCCCTTTTGACCAACTTATCAAAGTGTTAAGTGTGCAGCGCAATGGGACAAGTACACAGGGACGTGACCACTATCCACCTGAACCTGTCGACTGTGAAATGTTCCAGGCAATCTGGCCAAGAGCTCTGAGGCACAGGAATCTTTTAGGTCTGTCAGCCAATTTTCAGGCATCGGGCCAAAACAGTGATGCCTTGTTTTCTACAGGCAATCAAGAAGAAGTTCAGCTAGACCAATGCACAACTCTATCCAGCTCTCCCGCTCAACACGGAACTTTTAAATTGCTGGGGAGGTATAAGTGCTTCTGCCTTCCTTCTGAGCTTTGGGAAAGGGGGAGGAAGCAACACTGTCATTCTCATATTCATATTCTGGCAGCGGCAAGGGGATGCTTTATTGCTTTTATTGATCAGTTGTGGTCTCCCAAACGAAGGGATGGGAGCCCAGGCGAGGGCCTACGTGGGTTATCTGCCCCTGCCTCTTGTACCTTTCCAGCTAGGATCAGAGAACCTGAGGAAGGATGGACAAGTTCCACAGACTCCAGCCTAGAGTACAATCCATTAGCAGCAGGCAGCAGAGATTGGCAAGCAGGAGGACTTCAGGACGGCTCCCGAGACCAGCAAGGGAAGCTTTTCTACAAAGCTGAAAAGCCAAATGACGGTTTCTGATTGTGCCCCGCTTCTCAAGCATGAACCCGTAGGATTTAAAGGAGCAGAACTGCATCGGAAGGTGGATTATCCAGAGTCCGACTGCTCATTCCTCAAACTCAGCAATGTCTTCACTAACTGGCAGCAGCTGCCCAGGGTTTCAGGCATGGGCCTATTCCTGCCCTACCCAGGAGACGCAACGGGTTGAATCCTGGACCTTTGGCATGCCAAGTAGATGTGCTGCTGCCAGGGGCGGAGCAAGGTGGGGGTGGCCTGAGGGGGGTCTCATTCGGCGTGCCGCCTGCCCACAACTCCCGCCTACCCCAAGCCAAGCCATGGGTGGAAGGGGCTGAGTTTATCCCATTCCGCCTTTGTTTTGACAGCCATGCACTCCTGGGTTGTTGGAGGAGGCAGGCAGCCAGGCAGGGAGATGACGGGAAGGAGACTGGCGAGCAAACAAGCGGAGGGTGGAGGGAAGGAGAGAAGCAGAAGCTCTCTCAAGTGAGGACCCAAACCCTGTAACCCCCCCAAAGCCCAACAACTTTGGCCAACCCTCCCCTAAAAACAGCTCAACAATTTTGGTCAATCCTTCCCTCAAAAAAGCTCAACAACTCCTGGAAATGACAATGGGTAGATCAAAGCCTGTATTTTTATACTATGAATAGACCACAGTCTCTTGAGAATCCAACTATATTTCAATGGGGGGGGATTGACAAGAAAATTTCCACGCCGGGTACCACCTGACCTTGCTACGCCACTGGCTGCTGCTGAGCTGTGGTCCTTCCCTTGGCTGTGCAACCGGGGCACTTTGTAGAGACATCATGGTAGAGCACCATGGTAGATCATCTTTGGACAAGCATCTGGTAGTCTAATACCAGCAATGGGAGGGGTCAGAAGCAGATGTGGCTGCAATCAAGCCCCACAAAAGCTGGGTGCCTTAGCTCTCCCTTGCATGCAGTCTCTCAGTCCAGGCAAGCAAGAGGCATTCTTACCATTCAAGGACACATCCCAGACAGACTTGAGGAGGGTGTGGATCAGAGCTAGAGAAGAGATGATGAAAATGATGATTACTAGCCATGAAGCTCACTGGGTGACATCAGGCCAGCCACAGCCCCTCAGCCTAACCTACCTCTCAGGGTTGTTGTGGGGATGAAATGACAAAGGGGAGAACTGTTTTAAGCCACCTTGAGATCCTCAGATAAAAGAATGGGATGCAGATGCAATTATTATTATTATTATTATTATTATTATTATTATTAATGTTTATTTATTTATCATGTGCTTGTTTCGGAAAATTTGCAGACCTCTCTATTATATATAAAAAATAAAACCTACAAAACCATCAAGGCGGTTTACAAAAGCAACAATAACTATTTAAAACATTCCAAAAAATAGGCTCACCACCTGCAGGATCTCAAAGTGGTCTACAGTGGATAAATATCTGCATGAATGCACACACACAAACAATAACTGCAATAAAACCATGTCAAATTATTTGCATGTCAAAAACAAACAAAACAAGATCCATAAGCATTGTTGTTGTTGTTGAGTCATTTAGTCGTGTCCGACTCTTCATGAACCCAAGGACCAGAGCACGCCAGGCACTCCTGTCTTCCACTGCTTCCTGCACTTTGGTCAAACTCATGTTCATAGTTTCGAGAACACTGTCCAACCATCTCATCCTCTGTTGTCCCCTTCTCCTTGTGCCCTCCATCTTTCCCAACATCAGGGTCTTTTCCAGGGAGTCTTCTCTTCTCATATATATAAAAAATCAAATCAGAAACCATAACAAGGAAGAGTAATACAACATTTCAATGTACATAAAAGCCATACAATCACACAACTACTACAGCCGGGCACTATCCCCCTGTTTCCCCAGACCTAGAAGGTTGAATTCAAACCCTGGGCCTGATATTCCCATTCCCAGAATCAAAATCCAGGCTGAAGAATGGGGCATTCTCAGCTTGTATTGGAGGATAACATTAGCTGTCGGAGAGACTCATATTATGTAACTCAGTGGTCCTGCCATTTGGGTGCTACGTACATGCAGGCGATGCTCAGCTCCTATGTCATCCTTGTGTGGCCAACTAAAGTTCCATGGGAAATTTTCATGCTCAGGAATCTTGGCTTCACCAGGAAACGCAACCGAGCCTTATTTTGACACGTGCTCTCATCAAATCTCCGGGGTTTGACAGCAAGTTAAATAATGCAAAAGAAGCTGTAATTACGACGGGCGGTTTCTCCAGAAAGATTCTTTTTAAAAAATCTTGAATATCACTCCTACCCCCCCCCTTTAAATGAAGAAGGAGCTGATCTAATGTCTTAATAAGATCGCTGTCAATATAATACATGAAAGGGGCATTTCTGAGGCTTTTCAAGACACAATTTCAATTACAGCAGAATAATCAGGAAACCTCCTGCTGCGGCAAGACACTCGAAATGAAGGTCGCATCAAGATGGGACTGTGAGCTACAGTACCGCCTCTGCCCCCCAAAAGAGAAGAAAGCCCCCGCTTTGGAAATCAAGTTAAAGATAACGGGTTGCAAAGACGTAGAACAAAAAGCTCTCCATGAATAATGGAACATCCGAGTGTCAGTATTAGCAACCGGGCCTGTTTTATTGCCTCTCCTGCAAGGAAGCAATGAATTTGGCTTTTTGAGTCAAAGTCTGTTGTGCATCACAAAACGCACCAGGGGAGTGCATTTGGAAATTGAAAAATTTCCCCCCAAGAACATGCAATTTAGTCATGCTGGTAGCTTGACTTTTAAAATGCAAGCAGCGCAGGGCATATCTAAAGTTCATAGGGCTTCTCATCTTGCTCATTGCTTGCAGATGAAATATTTTTTAAAGGAGTGGGTTCTGGGGGAGATTCTATTTCAACCGTGTGAAACTTCCTTGCTTTTTTGTGAGGGGTATTTCTGCTTTGCTGAATAGATGTTTGGAAGATTGATTCCTAAAACTGAATTCTTCCAAACAGCAGGATTTTCCAAATAAAAAACACAAGAGCTTTCTGTGGCGGTAGCTGGCGGGCACTGGGGTTTGAGTGGCGGTTAGGCATTGGAAATTTGCATAAATGAAGAAAGGGGGCAGATTACGCCATCCTCTGCCCGAAATTGGAGATTTAATCCCCTTAAAGGGGTTCCGGGGGCAGTAGCTTTGTCCTGGGCCTACGGAGGTCAGGGCCTTATTGCACCCCCCCAACGGTGGCCACAGGAGGTGTCTCAGTAGATGTACATCATTGGGCTCCTTTCTGGTGGTTAATTTCTCCCAGACTGTAACACACAGGTTACAGTCAGATATAGCCGGTTAGGTTCCAATGCCTAAGCCAATTCCGCTCAACATCCGAAACCAATAAAGTTGTGGCCTTTTCACCCACTTAAAATCAATTCACTGTGTCTTGCATCTTATTTCCTGGGGAGGGAGGGACATTGCCACACAACTCATAACTGTTGTTCCGGTATAGTTTTTGCTATGTTTATGCAGCACTGAAGTAGACCTTTTAACCACCCCCCAAAATAAATTCAGACAGGACTCAAAATTTCAGTTTCAAATTTCAAAATTTCAGTTTCAAAATTTCAAAATTTCAGGCCACTTTATTGATTACAATCAAGTGAGTGGTTGCATAGGCTCTGGTTCGACTAGCTCCCTGCACTCTTGCAGGTAGCGCTGACCCTGGGCACCAACCATAAGTCAGCCACGGGTGAACACCTGGGACAGTGGCAAGCAGGAGCCCTGCTAGACCTCCACCCAGAGGTCCCTTAGACTCAGGCTCCGGGCACAACCCCTCACAGGGAAGACCAACCATGAGTCCATGGATTCCTTTAGCAGAATACCCAATGCATAGGGATGGCTAGGCATCCTGCCACCTCTATCACCTGAACCAGAGCCTATCCGCAACCTTACAAGTTGTGATGATTTGTTACGCAGCAGGCGAAAGCCAAATGGCACCAGCCAATCAGCCAAGTGGGGGAAATTCCTGCCGTTCCCCTGTTCCAACGACAGGCGACACACGGCGGCATAGCAAGGTCAAGCGCAAGCCCTAAATATAGGGAAAGGTGGGCAGGTGTTCTGATGCACTGAGGCCAAAAGAGGAAGCCCAGGGACACATGCATGCAGGGGCGTAGGAAGGGTGGGGCGATAGGGGCACTCTGCCCCGGGCAGCGCGATCCCGAGGGTGCCATTGCGGCTGCTCCTGCCCACCTGCGCTGGGCACCCCACCCCCAGAATGCATGCCCCACCCCTATGGGCAATGCACCATGCCCCCAGAACATACACCATGCCCCTACGGGTGGCGCACCATGCCCCCAGAATGCGCACCACGCCCCTACGGTCGGCGCACCACGTCCCTGCCTGTTTTCTGCCCTCGGTGCTAGAGTATAAAGTTCCGCCACTGCATGCATGGGCTTACATAGAGGTCCCTTGATCAATTTGACTGGCGTCCCTCTGTCCCAATTGCACCCAGGATCGAGGGACCTCCAATAGGGTGTTGTGGCCATCCAAACGTTCCCACCCACAACACAGGGTCTGGTTGCCAGGTCGCACCACAACACGTGCCCGCTGGTTAGGGAGGACCCGATTAACCTCTCTGGGACGCAAGCCCAGGCAAAGTGTATGGAGGTCCTGGGCTGCCAAGATGACAAGACTCCCCTCTCAGCCTCACTGATGTGGTTCTAAGGAAAGCAGAGCAATTTGTTTGGCACCTATCAGTACTCAAGGACTCCTTCCAGCAAGGCAAAGACACTCAAAGCCAGTGAGACATGTAGGAAGAGGGGGTTTGGCCTGGGGAGAATTTGGAGGGCCATGCAGAAAGGTATGGGGGGCTACATTTCTTTTCCAGGGCCTGTGACTCCCCACTCTCTTGCAGTTACGGCACCACACAAATACTGGCCTGTGCCCTGAAATGGTCTTTGGTTCCACAAGCAAAGAAAAATTGTTTCCAGAGCATAACTGACTGGTGCCAAACACATGTGCTTTCTGATCAGGGACCCTCACTGCCATCCCTAAATGCCTCCTAAAAATGTGGAGTGAGTAGGGGAGAGAGCTCTGAGCTCCTCTTGCATCTTGACAAAAATTCAACCCACAGCATCGCTGCTGATGGCAAATGAAAAAGATAATGCTTCAGAGGAGAGGAAAGTCGAGTGGAAATTAACTCCAGTTACTAAAGCTGAATTGCTCTTCCTGCTCCAATGAAAGGGGATTAACATTTGATGTATTTACTGTTGGGGGATTTCCATTTGCGTATGTGCCTGAGCTTGTGTATAAAATCTCAATGTCGTACCAGCCAAATGAAGAAAGAAACATGAGATGTGGCCTCGTTACCGGGTCAGGCCATTGGTCCATCTAGTTGAGTGTTGCCTACACTGACTGGTAGCAGCTCTCCAGTCAAATTTCAGGCAGGAGACATAGAATCATAGTGTGGGAAAAGTCCATGAGGATCTTCTAGTTCAGCCCCCTGCAATGCAGTTGTCAGGAGTTTGTGCAGGAGCCGGGCCCTGGGACCAGCAGGGCTTTGCAGGACTGGGATTCTCTTCGGATTGTTCCGGAGAGGCAGGGCGCAGCCGCACAGGTGAGGCCACTTGGTATTTGCTGCACCTGGTGGCAAGAGCCGGCAAGGGATATAAGGCCAGCATTTCCCCTCAGCTCTTTGCCACAGCATCGTCCTCTCTGCCTCGCTGTGTGCCTCCTTACGTTTTGACCGTGACTTTGTGCCTTAATCCTCAGACTGTGACTTTGTGCTTCAACCTTTGGACTGGGACTTCTTCCCCTGTGCTTCTTGACCCTTGAACCTCTGCTCTCCGGACGTTTGTGCCTACCATCTTGCCCCCGGCCCCAACGCTCCTTGCTGGGACTTCGCTCGTAAGCAGCCCGGACCATGACAGCAGTAGCTTTTAACCCAAGGGGGTGCTCGAACCCCTGACCCTGAGATGAAGAGCCTCGTGCTCTACCAGCTGAGCTAAGTCTTTCGGACCCCAGGGATTGAACCTAGGACCTTCTGCATGCAAGGCAGCAGCTCTACCACTGAGCTATGGCCCCATAGCTTAGCTTACTGCAAAGTGCAGAGAGCTTGATCTGCCTTTGGTTTTAGGACTTCAGTGTACCTGAGCAACATATGTTTTCAAATTGTCTCATGCACACATAACCCCAGGAGCAGCAGGGAATGTTTTTCAAGCCCAGGGTCACATCATCCTCTGGACAACTTCTCCAAGGACCTGATGCTGGTGGTGGCTGGAGCAATGGGTGTGGATTTTACCTTTGTAGAGTAGGTTAGTTCCTACCCACACTCCCCTCTCTATCCTCCATCCAAGCAAGGAAGAGGCATTAGTTCAAGGACATATTCCAGTTTGTGGGGAAAACACTCAAGGAAAGTGCAAAGGGGAGCTGGAGAGCAGTGTGGTCTGGGGGGATGAGGTGTCACTGAGGAGGTTGTATGGCCTGGCAAGAGTCCCTGCAGCCAGACAGAGAGACCTGACAGGTCCACTTGAACCTCAAGCCTGAGGTTTACCTACCTTGGTTTAGAAGCCTTGGAGTTTTTCATCTTTCTGCTGCTTCAAACCCAAACCACCTGGTACTATTCCAGCTCTTCCCCCAAATCTCCATGAAATACAACTTACTCAACTCATTTAGCTGTCTACCAGCTCCATCTGGTACGCAGGCTGAGACCCTACCTGCCCACAGACTGTCTTGCCAGAGTGGTGCATGCTCTGGTTATCTCCCACTTGGACTATTGCAATGTGCTCTACGTGGGGCTACCTTTGAAGGTGACCCAGAAACTACAACTAATCCAGAATGCGGCAGCTAGACTGGTGACTAGGAGTGGCCACCAAGACCATATGACACCAGTCCTGAGAGATCTGCATTGGCTCCCAGTACGTTTCCAAGCACAATTCAAAGTGTTGGTGCTGACTTAGAAAGCCCTAAACGGCCTCGGTCCTGTAGAAGGAGCATCTCCACCCCCATCGTTCTGCCCGGACACTGAGGTCCAGCTCCAAGGGCCTTCTGGCGGTTCCCTCACAGCAAAAAGTGAGGTTACAGGGAACCAGGCAGAGAGCCTTCTTGGTAGTGGTGCCTGCCCTGTGGAACGTCCTCCCATCAGATGTCAAGGAAATAAACAACTATCTGACTTTTAGAAGACATCTGAAGGCAGCTCTGTTTAGGGAAGTTTTTAATGTTTGAAATTTTATTCTGTTTTTTAAAATTCTGTTGAGAGCTGCCCAGAGTGGCTGGGGGAGCCCAGCCAGATGGGAGGGGGAAGAAATAATAAAATCATCATCATTGTTGTTGTTGTTGTTATCTACTAGACATGTCAAAACCCTCCTTGTACCTTAGAGGGATTTGTTTTTCACTTTAACAGTCAACTATTAATGTTCCCTTTTACTTATTCTTACCAGTCTTGTGGTCAGGTGTCGCGTTCTTGTTCACTTGACTCTGGCCTCACAAATAATAGCCTAACAGGAATTCCACATCTTATTCAACATCTTTTTCAGTGACTTGGATGATGGGCTTGAGGGCATCCTGAGCAAGTTTGCAGATGACACCAAATTGGGAGGGGTGGCTAATACCCCAGAGGACAGGATCACACTTCAAAATGACCTTAATCTGGGCCAAAGCAAACAAGATGAATTTTAACAAGGAGAAATGTAAAATACTACACTTGGGGGGGGGGATGAAAGGCACAAATACCGGGTGGGTGACACCTGGCTTGAGAGCAGTACATGTGAAAAGGATCTAGGAGTCTTGGTAGACCACAAACTTGACATGAGTCAACAGTGTGATGCAGCAGCTAAAAAAAGCCAATGCAATTCTGGGCTGCATCAATAGGAGTATAGCATCTAGATCAAGGGAAGTAATAGTACCACTGTATTCTGCTCTGGTCAGACCTCACCTGGAGTACTGTGTCCAGTTCTGGGCACCACAGTTCAAGAAGGATACAGGCAAGCTGGAACATGTCCAGAAGAGGGCAACCAAAATGGTCAAAGCCTGGAAATGAGGCCTTATGAGGAATGGCTTAGGGAGCTGGGTATGTTTAGCCTGGAGAAGAGAAGGTTAAGGGGTGATATGTTCAAATATATAAAAGAATGTCATATAGAGGAGGAAGAAAGGTTGTTTTCTGCTGCTCCAGAGAAGCAGACACGGAGCAATGGATTCAAACTACAAGAAAGAAGATTCCAGCTAAACATTAGGAAGAACTTCCTGACAGTAAGAGCTGTTCAGCAGTGGAATTTGCTACCAAGGAGTGTGGTGGGGTCTCCTTCTTTGGAGGTCTTTAAGCAGAGGCCTGACAGCCATCTGACAAGAATGCTTTGATGGTGTTTCCTGCTTGGCAGGGGGTTGGACTGGATGGCCCTCGTGGTCTCTTCCAACTCTATGATTCTATGATTCCACTTCATGGGGAATTCCAATACACCATTCTCCACTGAGACATACTTGAAAAAGACATATACCAGAAATAGATGGAGCCATCTATGCCTACTATGCCTGCACATCCCTCTTTCATGCCTTAGCATAGATTTTAATTGTAAGCTGCCTTGGGAGGGTATAATAATCAGTAAACAAACAAAGGCGTTTCCCGACTCGGGTGTCCTTAGCTTTATAAGCAAACTTCCCATTGCCTCTTCCAAGCTAATGGTGTCATCCAAAAGCACGGTCTCCAAAATGCCTGCTCCTGATTACTTCTCAACGAGGCTTCTTTATCTGGAAGTGGCAGGAAATTTATTTCTCGGCAGGGCAACAAACCGAGACTAATTCCTGATTGCGCTCCAAATGGAGGCGCTGAGCGTGCCGAGTGTGTGGTAGGAGACCAAACGTGGATCATGCCAGAACTGGTGGAGGGCTATCCAGGATGCAAAGACCAGCCAGAGATGTCTCTATTTAGGGTCTTAAAAAAGGATGGGCCAGAGTCAGTTTGGGAAGGGGGAGAGCTTGGGCATCTTAGCTGGGCAGGGCTGCTGAGCAGCTGGGGAGGGAGGACTCAAAGGAATAGCCAGTGATGCTGAAAGGAAGTGCTCAAGGACTGTCTATCTTGCCCCTGAGAATCTCATCTGTGTTACTCCACACACCACCATCCCAAATGTTGTTGTTTTTTTACCTGACTGGGATGTGCCTTTAAACTCCAATCATGTCTCTTGCTTGACTGGAGGGAGATCAGAGAGGGATGGGCAGCACTTGGAAAGTTCATTTTTAAAAGGAACTACTGTAGTTCTTGGGACGTGGGTGGCGCTGTGGGTTAAACCACAGAGCCTAGGGCTTGCCAATCAGAAGGTCGGTGGCTCGAATCCCCATGACAGGGTGAGCATACATTGCTCGGTCCCAGCTCCTGCCAACCTAGCAGTTCGAAAGCATGAAGTGCAAGTAGATAAATAGGAACCGCTATAGCGGGAAGGTAAATGCCGTTTCCATGTGCTGCTCTGGTTCGCCAGAAGCGGCTTAGTCATGCTGGCCACATGACTCAGAAAGGGACGCCGGCTCCCTCAGCCAGTAAAGTGAGATGATCGCCGCAATCCCAGAGTCGTCTGCGACTGGACCTAACGGTCAAGGGTCCCTTTACCTTTACTGTAGTTCTAGTTCGTCGTTGTTCAAAAATGAACCAATTCTGGTTCATGTCCACCCCATTACAAAATATTTGGTTTGTTTACAGTTCAGTTCATGTTAATCCAAAATCATCCAAGGAAGGAGATTCTGATGAAACCTTAGGAAGAACTTTCTGACAGTAAGAGCTGTTCAACCGTGGAGTGGACGATCTCCGAAGGGAGTGGACTCTCCTTCTGTGGAGGTTTTTAAACAGAGGTTGGATGGCCATTGGTCAGGGATTCTGCATTGCAGGAGGATGGACTAGATGACCCTTGGCGTCACTTTGCAATTCTATGATGCTTGGCAAAAACAAAACCACACCTGAATTCAGTCTGTTACAAGCTCCTTGTAAAATATAATGTACTCGAGAACATTAAGAAAACATCAAAATGCAGCAAACGGTGAATTGTTTAATTTATTTTCCTCAACACTGGCGATCTTTATGTTCGAGGGACAAAGCGTCTAATGAGTAAAACAGACGTGTAAGAGAATGAACCTGAAGATGAATTAGAAATTGTTCAACGTTCTGCTCCAAAATGAACTTAATTCTCCTTCATTTCCCCCTCCTGATTATAGGAGCTACTTTCAGGCGCAGCTCGGAGATTTTTGAACTGATTCAGCAAACTTTGTTCATTCCAAGCACTGAGGATAGGTGAGGGCGTGTAGAAATTAACCTATGTTCCAAAAAGTCAGTGGGACACTCTGACACTCCTTCCTTCCTTCCTTCCTTCCTTCCTTCCTTCCTTCCTTCCTTCCTTCCTTCCTTCCTTCCTTCCTTCCTTCCTTCCTTCCTTCCTTCCTTCCTTCACCACAATTAAACAAAAATACCCTCTCTCTTCCTTCCCTCCCTCTCTCTGCCAGGGAGGACATTTGTGCTTCCCACCCCAGACCATGGATCACCTGTCTGTGAGCTAAAGCATGGGGAGCAGTGAGCTCCTAGTGTATCTTGCCTTGAAGTGCAGCCCTTTGGTCCACAACAAGACCCAGGAAGGCAGAGCTTCCCATTGTGGGTATTAAAAGATTTCATTATCTCTTTCCAAAGAACGCTTACCCTGGGAGTAGAGGATATGCTACTTCATTTTCAGTGTTATTAAAGCAAAGAGCCCGTGTGGAAGGCGTAATTAAAAGTGCAATTTTGTAGAAAGGTTTTCGGTTCTCCTCCTCCCCACCCGCCCCTTCCAAACCCTTCTAAAAGATATATATACACACACACTGCTTTCAGGCTGGCAAAAGAGATGATATTTCCAGAAAGCCAACGGTGCAAGCATGTCATCATCCCTGAAAGTTTTTGAAGCATGACAAACATCCGCACCCATAATGGGTTCATCTAGACACTTGCCAAGTGGAAGCTGCAACAAAATGTTGCAGCATGAAGTTTTCCTGTTGATGCTTCCAGTCATTCCATTCTCCCTCCCTGGTTTCCCCTTTTCCTCCCCAACAGCCACTCAACATTCTGTGCCCGATGAGCATGCTCAGTCCTTCCTGGGTTGTTTTGAGGCACCCTGCTTAGGCCCCCTGCCTAAATGCTTTTGTACTTCTGCAGATCTTGGGGTAAAAAAAAGGTAAAGGACCTATCTCTGGACGGTTAAGTCCAGTCAAAGGTGCCCATGGGGTTGCTGCGCTCATCTCGCTTCAGGCCGAGGGAGCCGGCGTTTGTCCACATGCAGCTTTCCGGGTCATGTGGCCAGCCATCTGCACATGTTCCATGCAACCAGTCCATGCAGAATGTAGGCACCCTATACTGTATATAGAAATGAGCAAACCAGTGATTATTTTAGGGAGCAGGCTAGCAAGTGGGACCCATGACTTACATCATAGGAGCCTACACAACACAAAACACTGTTGCTGTATGTTGGTTTTTTTTGGTTTTATTTTATTTTATTTTTATCTTATATTTTGGAAATGTACACCCAGTTTTTTTCTCCTTTAATTTTTTTTTGGGGGGGGGCAAGAGAGTGGGGCCCTAAGCTATAGCTTGTTTAGCTTATACGTAAATCCGGCACTGAGTATATCAATGCAGGGCATGACATTTTGCACTGAAGTACAAAACAATCCTGTATTATACAGGACAGGTGGCAACCCTAAGAGATGCCCCTGGGATTTCTTCAAGTTTTTATATCAATCAATATATAAACATCACCCCGAAGCTTTTGTCCCCCGAATCTTCTTTGCCAGAGTGAGGGGCAAGCCAGGATTTCCAGGACTTACTTAAAGACCAGGTTTTCATCAAATGAGAGAGGGAAGGAACCATCACATACGGATCGTCCTAGGTAATTGAAGCTAAATGCATATTCATATATGCAGATTGAACTGACATTTCTATCCCGTATTTACCTTCACTTTCCCCCTTGATTGAAAGAGATTGCAACTCTGAATAGCAAATTTTCCTCCCTTCACTCAGGCTTTTGTTGCCTTGTCTGATGAGGGAACTTCAGAGGATAAAAAGCACAGAGGCCAAAACCTCGTATCAAGTTGTTGCAAATCGCTGCGTCGTACTTCAATTGAAGCACCTTCTCTAGGAGGAAAGGGCAGAGTAGTTGAGGGCTTTAAATTAAAAAAAAGTCGTTTGAAAATGCAAGGAAGGAATGGCACTTTAGAAGACAGGGAGTGTGGTACAGGGACTCAAAGAGCTGGTTTAGGAGCTGGGAAATCCAGGTTCAAGTCCCGATCCAAGCTCATCGGGCCTGTCACCACCTCTCAGCCTCTTGTACCTCACAGGGCTGGTGTGAGGGTAAGAAGAGGAAGGAGGAGACCCATTCATGCTACCCTGAGCTTCTTGGGGGAGATGTGCTCACTGCTCACCCCAAACTCCCCATTTGTTTTGCCAAATGAATGGGAAGGTGGAAGTGCTTCTGCTGGTATCCCCACCAGTGATAGCCTGCAGAAAGCTCCACTGAGAATTTTGTTTCTTGCTTCAACCAGAATTACTTCTGAAATGTTGGTTTAAGTTAGCATCAGGAAGTAATATTCACCAAATTCAAGATAACTAACCCTATGCATGGCTATTCAGAAATATGTTCTGTTGGGTGTTGGGTTTACTGTTGGAAGAGGGGTTATTGGGATTTTTTTCTGTTTTTACTATTTGTTTGTGCTTTTATCTTGTATTTTTTATCTTGTGAACTGCCCTGATAACTTTTGATGAAGGGTGGTATATTAAATATGATGATGATGATGATGAATAAAAGGGAAGCTTTTAATCTTTAAGAAATTACTGTATTTTAATATTTCTGTTGGAAGCCGCCCAGAGTGGCTGGGGAAACCCAGCCAGATGGGTGGGGTATAAATAATAAATTATTATTATTATTATTATTATTATTATTATTATTATTATTGCTTGATCTAAAGAAATAGTTCTTCCTTTGTCATAATACTACAAATTCCAACCTCCCAGGCTCAATATATTTCCCCCATTCCCATGTAGAAGTTGACTAGTGTCAGGAGCCGCAGTCAAGCTTAGGTCAGCGATAGAAACTTGGTGTCAGTGAAGTTTTTGAACTCTTTGTTCAAATAAACTAAAATAGCACAGGCCTAGTAATCCCATAAACTCCTCCCAATAGGCCCTGGTAGTTGCAAGGACTGAAGGTCCCTGCCTTCCCTCTGCTGCCTAAGTCTCCTCTCCAGAGTTTTCCCCCAAGCAGTCATAGACTGTGTCTGTGCACAACCAATCTCTTCTCTGCTCTTTTCATTTCCCTGCATGTCCTAGGAGACCAGGGGAAGGGGAGCTGGTCACAGCAGGAGGGGGAGACTCCCTGGATTCTTCTGCTGCCTGCTTCATTACTGTCTTTTGCTCCCCCCTCCTCTCCAGCCTCCTCTTCTGTCCCTGAGCCTAGACTGTTCTCTGCCCAGCCTCCTCCTGCTCACGAAACCCTGTTGCTCCTCTAGCTTCCAACACCTCCTCCTCCCAGTTTTCTCTCTCTTCTCTTTCTGACCATGCACATAGCTGCCAAGTTTTCGCTTTTCTCACGAGGAAGCCTATTCAGCATAAGGGAAAATCCCTGTAAAAAAGGGATAACTTGGCAGCTATGCATGCATCATCCCACCACCACTCCCCTGGCTCTAAACCTTCTTCCCTTGGGGTTTCCCCAGCTGGCACCTTCCACCATTCCTCTGCATCCAGCCAGTCCATGGGAAACTACCATATTTTTCGCTCCATAGGATGCACCTGACCATAGGACGCACCTAGTTTTTAGAGGAGGAAAACAAGTAAAAAAATTTTTTTGCTTTCTTGAATTGTCCTAGGCATAGCAGCCACCTCCTAGAGGGCTGGGTGCCTTTGCCCCCCCCCCCATAATATTCAAAGAAGCTTCTTTTGCAAAGGGGGAAAGCTCCAATTTTTTTGAGGATCAGCTCAAAGTTGAGCAGCTTTTTTTGCAAATGGGAAAAGCCCCATGGGGGGGGGGGTCAGCTCAAAGTTGTGCGTCTTTTTTGCAAAGGGGGAAAGCTCCATTTTTTGGATCAGCTCAAAGTTTTTGAGTTTCCTTGCAAAGAGGGAAAATCCTGTTTTTATGGGGTTCAACTCACAGTTCTGCAGCTTCTCTAGGAAAGGAAAGGGACCCATTTCTACACTTTCCAGACAGATAATCTAATCAGCCAGTCACATGTCCTCGGGAAACAAATAGCCTCCCTCTGCAGACAAAAATTGGGGCCTGGGCAAGGGGCCTGGGTGGGCCGGGAAGGGAGCTAGCTTCTCTTATCTCCCTCCCAGATCTCTTGCAATCAGCTGCTGAGCGGGTTCCTTTCAACACTCTCTTTCCCTCTTGTTAGCCTTTAGCTCTTTCTCAAAAAAAAGAAAGCACGATCTGCCTTTTGCCCCTGGGCAATTCGGCTCTAGGGACCACGCATTCGCTCTATAAGACACACAGACATTCCCTCTTACTTTTTAGGAGGAAAAAAAGTGTGTCTTATGGAGTGAAAAATACGGTAGAAGGAAAGTGGAATCTTATTCCAGCAGTGCTGACTGAACAGCCAAAAAGGTTCCCCACTCTGACAGAAAAGTGCACAGAGTTGAGGACAGCACAAAATCAAAGGAAGTCCTTCTTCACACGCCTTATGGTTAAAAGATGGAACTTGCTCCAACAGGAGGCAGAGGTGGACACCAACTTGGATGGCTTTGAAAGAGGACTAGGTAAATTGATGGAGGTAAAGGCTTTCAACAGCTGCTAGCCATGATAGCTGCATTCTGCCTCCACTGCCGGAGGCACCACACCTCTGAATACCAGTTGTTGGGGTTCACAGGTTGTGGGATGCAAAGGGTTAAGTGAAGTCCAGTCACAACAATCCCTAGAGAGTCCACTTGGAGGACTAGCTTGGTTTCCTGTTCCTCCACATGCAAATGAGTTGGGGAAGTGGCAGATAAATTCACTAGCGAGAAGCCATTTCCTCCTCTTGGACCAGACCTCTTGGACTACACACATCTAAGAAGCAACATCTTAGTGAGTCTCCCTCTAGGCTTCCAGCCCAGAGAGAGATGAGATGGAGTCTCACTTCCTATAAGTGAACTTCACATGTATATATGACTTTTTACCTAAGCCAGTCTACCTCTTGAGTGTGCTGTACCTCGAGATGCTTGTAAAGTAAACATCTTTTATACTTTTAAGAGCATTGTGTCGTGTCTTTTCTTTTAAGAGGGAAAAAGGGGAAAATACCAGGAAGATACACTTTATTTTACAGGCTTAAATCAAGCCTGCGCAAACGCTTTTCTGCTGTGTATTTTGCAAAAGGGGAATGTTTTTACTCTGCTAAAGTTTGGTGCTTGCTAGCGCAAGCGGGGATAGGATATATTAAACAATATCTCCTCATCCACATCCCTGAACATTCCCACACAGGTGAGCAGAGTACCTGGGAAGCTTCCCATAGGCACCTGGTCAGCCACTGTGAGAACATGATTCCGGACAAGATGAGCCATTGGTCTGATCCAGCAGAGACATCTTCTGTTCTTACGTTCTCACGAAGAAGAACAAAAAAGGTCACACGGAATTTACCGAGCCCAGAGTCCCAGGAAAACACAATGCGAGATCCGGCAAGGTGTGCACAACCTGCTGTTCTCGCTCGAGATCCACCTGTACCACCTTGAAACTCTGCATCACCGTTACTGTTCCTTAGCATTCACAAAGTTTCCATTCCACCACCCTCCCATCTATATAATTTGCCTCCTGCTGGGAAACTCTCTGAAAGCCAGAGCATCGCTGAAAATGCTGCTATTAGCATTAGCAAGAGAGTGACATGCAGAGAGCCAGGTTAAGCTTCCAAATGCCATTTTGCAAGCATTGCACATGAGATGAAAGCTTTTTAAAGGTCCCAGGCCAATCCATCAGCAATTAGGCTGATGGCAAATGGATGCTAATTTTGTATGTGAGCTCACCAAAAACAAACCACCTCCCAATTTTTTTGGGGGGGGGGGGTCCATTAGTAGAACTGGACTCCAAATGTCCCTTAATCCTCACGCGCACAGAGTCCGTTTGCCTAATGCCAAAGGATTGTGATGGTCTTTTGTTGCTGGAGAGGGTTACAGCAACCCTCTTGAACTTTACGCGCAAAGGGATGCTATCACAGTACGTTAAGACTCGAACCAAAAAGCTGCGCACTTCGGAATATTAGAAAAGGTACGGAAAATAAAAATGCCAGTATAATGCCTTTGTACCATAAGGCTTAAGGCCATTTTAGGCATGTGGCCACATTTGGATTTTGGAGTGATGGCTGTGAACCATAGCTGCCAAGTTATCCCTTTTTAAAAGGGATTTTCCCTTATGCTGAATAGGCTTCCTCGCGAGAAAATGGAAAACTTGGCAGCTATGCTGTGAACACCACCCCACCTGGTCATTTCTCTCCCCACACCCACTCACTGGGAAAGAGAAATGGAGAACACCCACATGCACAAAGTTCACGTTCCCAAGGAATCTGGGTGAAAGTTAGATCCGACAGAATTCATCTGAGCCTTGAAAAGCACATAGAGCTGAAAGAGGAAGTGGGAAAGAGCGTCACTGTTCTAACTTCCTCCCTTAGCTCTGTGTATTTTTCACGAGAGGAAATGGTAACTCCCATAGCTATGCACAGGTGGTGGGTGGACGCGGGTGGAGCTGTGGCCTAAACCACTGAGCCTCTTGGGCTTGCCAATCAAAAGGTTGGTGGTTCGAATCCCCGCGACGGGCTGAGCTCCCGTTGCTCTGTCTCTGCTTCTACCAACCTAGTAGTTTGAAAGCATGCCAGTGCAAGTAGATAAATAGGTGGGAAGGTAAACAGCATTTCCATGCGCTCTGGTTTCCGTCGCAGTGTTCCGTTGTGCCAGAAGTGGTTTAGTTATGCTGGAAAGCTGTCTGCAGACAAACGCTGACTCCCTTGGCCTGAAAGCGGGATGACCATCCACTCACCTTTACCTACACCTCAGATTCGCCCTGCTGCCCTGATTTGTGCCCTTCTATCATGAAGGGAACCTGCACTTCTGATTTTGCACAACACTGTGGGAAGGATCAAGGAAAGGATCCAGAATAAAACTGGACAGCTCAGCATGGTGCTGATAACACCAAGGCTGCAGGTTCAATTCCTCCATGGGAGAGCTGCATATTCCTGCATTGCAGGGGGTTGGACTAGATGATCCTCAGGGTCCCTTCCAACTTTACAATTCTATGATTCTATGAAAACTGGTCACTAAATATCAGAATCCATTTATACAAATCTATGGCCTGACCACACTTGAAATACTGTGTCTCGTTCTCATCAATGAAGCCAAAAAATAAAAAAGGGGAATTATAAATCTAGGAAGAGGGCAGAAAAGGGCTAACCAAAATGATGAGGGAGAATACAACATTTGCCAGGGATGCTAATAATTCAAATTTCTTCTTTCCAGGTGTTTCACACATAGTGTTGTAGAGTGAGGTGGGGTTTTTTAAGCCATTACAGTGTGCTGCTGATTCAGAAATGGCTTGGAATAATAGTAATTATTCACAGGAATGAGCTCCACTTGCTCTTTTTTAAAAAGAAGAAGAAGAAGAGGCGAAGGGTGGGTCCACAGACTGAATTAACTTCCTGCTAATTCACCAATAATGCTGATCATTTAGAAAGTAGTTACGCGCGTAATTGGAAGGGATAATTTTCATTCTGCTGGAACATCCATCACAGGGCACAACTCCCCTCCCTCTCTCCTTTGGTTTGCAAACATTGAAGGCCTGGGGAATTGTGTGGAGGGAAGATCGCAGATCAGGGTGAGCACCAGTCTGAAATTCTCATCTCTTGAGGCTGCAGTCAGAAGAACCTAAGAAGTGCCTGCTGCCTCAAGGCAATAACCCACCTAGTTCATAGAATCATAGAGTTGGAAGAGACCACAAGGGCCATCCAGTCCAACCCCCTGCCAAGCAGGAAACACCATCAAAACATTCTTGGCATTTGCCTGTCAAGCCTCTGCTTAAAGACCTCCAAAGAAGGAGACTCCACCACACTCCTTGGTAGCAAATTCCACTGCTGAACAGCTCTTACTGTCAGGAAGTTCTTCCTAATGTTTAGGTGGAATCTTCTTTCTTGTAGTTTGAATCCATTGCTCCGTGTCCGCTTCTCTGGAGCAGCAGAAAACAACCTTTCACCCTCCTCTATATGGCATCCTATCATATCACCCCTTAACCTTCTCTTCTCCAGGCTAAACATACCCAGCTCCCTAAACCGTTCCTCATAAGGCATCGTTTCCAGGCCTTTGACCATTTTCGTTGCCCTCTTCTGGACACGTTCCAGCTTGTCAGTATCCTTCTTGAACTATGGTGCCCAGAACTGGACACAGTACTCCAGGTGAGGTCTGACCAGAGCAGAATACAGTGGTACTATTACTTCCCTTGATCTAGATGCTATACTCCTATTGATGCACCCCAGAATTGCATTGGCTTTTTTAGCTGCTGCATCACACTGTTGACTAGTTCAGCATCAACATCTCACTGTGGCCAACCACTCTCCCTTCCTGTAGCCTTTCCGACAAAAATATAAGCACTGTGCCTTAAATAGTGAAAGCATCAAGCTTCTCCCACTCTCATTGAGTGTGTGTTTCTCAAAATGCAGTTTTCATAATAAACTTGGTTACATATTATCATTTGCTGTGGGAATGTAAGTTAGTTGAAGATTTGTGGGATTTTGTATTGACAGAAACGATAAACGTTACTAAAGGAGCTATGGCTTGTCATCCAAAATCGATGCTACTGGCTATTTCTGATGATACAAATGTAGATATATCGTTGGAAGAATGGGTCCTATAAATAAGATCTTGGCAGCATGAATAAGTAATTGCAACTCAATAGAAAACAGCCCCAAACAGTACACTGGATGCTTGGAACTTCTCAATCCGGAATATAGTTTTAATGGAGTAATTATGCATAATCTAAGATTCTGACAAGGACCAGAGCCGCCATATACTTTTATGAGATTTGACATCCTCTTACAGCCATCATTTTCAAGACGACCCTCATCACAAGCCTGGTGTGTGTGTATGTACATACAGCGCCTCTGCTTTCATTTCATAGAGTTCTTTCTACTATACAGTCGTACCTCGGGTTACGAACACCTCGGTTTGCGAACAGTTCGGGTTACGAACACCTCGGTTTGCGAACAGTTCGGGTTACGAACTGCGCAAACCCGGAAGTGTTTTCGCCGCGCGCGCGTTCGCAGAAGCGGGGCGCGCGGTCTGCGCATGCGCAAAGCATGAAAATCACACTTTGAGCATGCGCAAAATGGTGCTTCAGGTCACGTTCGGTTTACGGAGTATTTGGGTTACGAACTGCGATCCGGAACGGATCGCGTTCGTAACCCGAGGTATTACTGTACTTGATAATCTGATAACGTTGCTAGTCTTTACTTGGGCTTTTTTATTTTAACCCATGTGCAACTGTGTTCATTCAACATTCCTACTTTATAGTTTTGCTTTTCATCTTTTAATGTTCATCTGTGGTTAGAATTTTTCTCTCTGTTTTATATGTATTACGAAAGGGAAAAAAAACAACTTTATTTCTTTTTCACAGTTTTCATTTCCTACTTGCTTCAGCTTTAATTTCTTCTTCTTCTTCTTCTTCTTCTTCTTCTTCTTCTTCTTCTTCTTCTTCGATCACTCGTAGGCGAGTAAGATTGTCTTCTATAAACATGGTTTTAACAATGAGTCCGTAAGTGACTGTGGAGGCCAATTCTGGATCCACACCTCCTTCCACAGTGGGGACAGGAGTTGATCAGGGTGTGGATTTGCCAAGCATGCCTTCCTTTTAGAATGTTTCTCCCTTGCATCCTGAGTTCGAATGTCTTCAAAGCCCATGACACCTTTGGTAAATGTTCTCCAACTGGAGCACTCGCAGGCCAGTGTTTCCCAGTTGTCAGTGTTTATACTACATTTTTAAAGATTTGCCTTGAGACAGTCTTTAAATCCCTTTTATTGACCACCAGCATTACGCTTTCTATTTTTAAGTTCAGAACAGAGTAGTTGCTTTGGAAGACGATAATCAGGCATCTGCACAACATGACCAGTCCAACAAAGTTGATGCTGAAGAATCATTGCTTCAATACTGGTAATCTTTGCTTCTTCCAGTAAACTGGTATTAGTTCACCTGTCTTCCCAAGTGATGTGTAAAATTTTTCGGAGACACCGTTTGTACCTACCGTACTTCAGGGAAGAGATTGTCAAAGGAACTCCAAATATCAGGAGTCCTTGCTGCAGGTTTATATTGTGTTACTAGGGTTGCCAGACTCAATAGAGGACAGGACTTCTGTGCCTTTCATTGCCCTGCTCTCTTTTGAGTCTGGAAACCTTAAAGAGAAACCAGCAGACCCTTTGTTTAATTTCCAAGCAAAGGGTCTGCTGGTTTCTCTTTAAGGTTTCCAGACTCAAAAGAGAGCAGGGCAATTAAAGGCACAGATGTCCTGTCCTCTATTGAGTCTGGCAACCCTATGTGTTACCAATTCTGGAGAATCACAATTGTTCCACTATCTGCTCTATGAGAATATTTGCTGCCCCCCCCAAAAAAAACCCCATACATTTGGCTCTCTTACAATTCCATGGATGTTTTGCCCCGAAACAGGCCTCCAAATCCCCCCACCGGCCCGGAAATGTTGCTTTTGGTAGGACTGAGCAGTAACCTGAATGCCAGCTCAGCATCTTCAAAGCAAGGAAGATGCATCTCTTCCAATTGGGTCCCTTATTTAATCACTGTCTCCCCCCCCCCATGAATGTGTGGAAATAAGTAACATTCCTCAGAACCATTCATCAGAATAGGATTCATTTGCAAGTGTTCCTGTGTCTGAGTGAAAGATGAGAGGGGGGTTTACAGCCTCACTCCTAGCTCTGTGGTTTATGCCTGTGATTAAAGCAATTGATTACATTAAGACTGTGTTCTGTGTGTGGGAGCTTGAAAACAGTTCCATGGAATGTCTTCCGTTTTGGGTAGGTTTTGATGCATCCATAGGCCTTCGATGCTCTTTGAAACAAAAATTCATGGAGGAGAAGGCGATCAGTTGCTACTAGCTGAGACAAAAGGCTATGTTCTGCCCCCATAGTCAGATGAAGTGATGCTTCTGAATACCTTCTGGCTTTCTGGTGGTTCCCCTCACTGCGAAAAGTAAGGTTACAGGGAACCAGGCAGAGGGCCTTCTCAGTAGTGGTGCCCACCCTGTGGAACGCCCTCCCGCCAGATGTCAAGGAAATAAGCAACTACAGTCATAACTCCATTTACATAACCCTCTGTTTACGTAACCCTCCGGCAACTCGGAAGTACATGCGCAGAAGTGACCGTCTTTCCCCTTTTTTAAGACACCGTCTTATTACCGTACTTTTTTCTCTCAAAAAAAAAAAACCACAGGGTGGCTTATTTTTGGTGGGATGTCTTATTTTTTTATTATGGTTTTTTATGTTACCTTATGGTCTCCTCGGCCAGGCCAGGCCGCTGGCTCGGGGCACTGCTGGGCGCTTTGAGGTGCTGGGCGCTCCGTGCACTCCAGCACCCGTTTCCAGGCAGTGGGACGGCAGGCCTCCTTGGCCGGGTGGAGGTGAGGCCGCTGGCTCTGGCGCTCCGCCCGGGGCTGCTGTGTGCTCCGCGCGCTCCAGCAGCCGGTTCTGGGCGGCAGGGCGGCAGGGCGGCAGGCCTCCTCCTCCTCCTCCTGCTGCCGCAGCTGGTGTACTAGGTCCTACTGGCTGGCTGGGGCGCTCAGTGGTCTTGCTCCACATGGCATGGAGGTATGTCTTATTTTCGGGGTATGTCTTATCTTTTGCAAAAGATTAAAAATCCTGCCATGGCTTACTTTATGACTACGCCTTAAAAGGCGGGGAACAGGGTGATCTCTGCATGCTCAGAAGCTGTCCCCAGGTTGCGGACACGTCGGGATCTGACCGGACCTCCTGAACGGATCCCATCTGCAACCGAAGGTACCACTGTATCTGACTTTTAGAAGACATCTGAAGGTAGCCCTGTTTAGGGAAGTTTTTAATGTTTGATGTTTTATCATGTTTTTAATATTCTGTTGGGAGCCACCCAGAGTGGCTGGGGAGGCTGGACCAGATGGGTAGGGTATAAGTAAATAATAATAATAATAATAATAATAATAATAATACCAGTTGCCAGAAACCGCAGGAGGGGAGAGTGCTGTTGTGCGCATACATGGGCAGGGTGAGAGGGCCGTTGTCTCAGGCACATTTTTTAGGGTACATTTTGCACCTCGTGCCACCCCTGCCAGCCCTGGGCTGCTTTGCAAGTCCAATCCCACATACCAGCCTCACAAAGCAGTGTGTTACTGGCAGGGCATCTGGAGAATTCAACCCAATCGGACTGGTTGCAAGGATGCATGCCTGCCCTGCTGCATCCTCCTCACATAGTCCTTCCAGCCCACACTTAAATCTAAGTAGTGCATGAAGTGGTTAAGACTATAGAGCAAGCCGTCCTGCCAGGCTTAGTTCACCTGTGGAGGGACGAGTAATCAAGTTTCTGCTCCCCCACTCTACCTGAGAGGCTTGAGCTGGTTGCTCCAAGCTCATTCTGCATGGCTCTCACAAGCCACTCTTGCATTCTTATACCAATGATTTAGGAACTTTCCTCACATTTTAAAATTAGGCTAAGTTTTACTGCCTGTGCAACTTCTCTGACTGATGTATGGAAAAGCACATGAACCTGACCTTTGAAGAGTTTGTAAGTAAGCCCATTTTTAACTTACCAAATGTGTGGTCTTTTCCTGTGCTGGGGGAAGTGGGGAATCTTGGAACTCACAAAGGCATATTTTAAAGGTCCTACAGCCTATATTTCCATGCTTTACTTTGCTGTATATTTTGTGATTTTAAATCTCTGCTGGGGTCGTCTCACCAGGGAGTACTTGCCCCAGACTTGAATCTTGTCACCCAGGAAGTCTCCTTTTTATACCTATTTTTTTTCCCTTCCAACCAACAGCTCTGATTGGTTTTCTTCAGAGGGTGAAGTAGAACTGCTGTTCCAAGCTGATTTTATAGGTAGTCTCATCATTAGCTACAACAGAGGAATTTGTGATGCTTTTGAGCTGTGCCTCACTTTGCACCCTGTGCTCTAAATCCCTCTGTTGTTCATTTTTCCCCAACAAGAACTAATTCATTCCCAAATCCTTTCCATAATTCAGACGCACTTCCCCACTTTGAGCTCACTGCAGAGTATAACACGTAAATCTCCCTTTGTTTATATTTTCAGTCCTTGGTTTATTACTTTTGCTGGAGAGGATTAGAAGTCTAGCGATTCTGAACTAAGGTAACCACCCTAAACCGAGAGAGAGAGAGAGAGAGATAAGAGAGAGAGAGAGAAGAGAGAGAGAGAGAAGAGAAGAGAAGAGAGAGAGAGAGAGAGAGAGAGAGAGAGAGAGAGAGAGAGAGAGAGAAGAGAAGAGAAGAGAAGAGAAGAGAAGAGAAGAGAAGAGAAGAGAAGAGAAGAGAAGAGAAGAGAGAGAGGCTGTGAACCATTTTTCCTGGCTTTCTGTCTTACTGTGAAATCCTCCGTTGCTGCCATTGTTCAGTCAAGAAGATAATGGGGCGATGAAGTCATCTAGAAAGGAGAGGTTTAGATGTGTATATATGATGCTAATGGCCCACCCATTCTTAACCCTTTGATTCGAGGAGGGGGATGGGCAGAATCACTCCTTTCAAGGAAACTCCAGTCACATGTTCAGATCCATGTGAGAGGAGAGCTCTCTCTGTCTGTCTCTTTCTCTACACTGTGCCGGAGACTGTCACCCACGCAATTCTCATTAGTTATCTCAAACTGGGTAGGAAATGATCATGACTAACTCCCTGGCGAAGCCTCCATCCTGGATCTCTGGCGAATCTCCCCCTCCCTTTTACACATACACATAATTCAAAGATGTGTTCACCTGTAACCTCTTCCGCACAGACACCCTTAAATATACAGAGAGCATAATTTTGGGGGAGCCCTTGATAGGACTTCCAATCTCTCTCTCTCTCTCTCTCTCTCTCTCTCTCTCTCTCTCTCTCTCTCTCTCTCTCTCTCTCTCTCTCTCTCTCTCTCTCCCTATTCCACACTGTTGGGAGTTGTCCGTTTGACTGCAATGGTGGTCTTTAATCTGGCACAATTGGCCTTTAGCCCAGACAGGTCAGAGGATTTTTTAAAAAAACAAATAATTTTTTGTGTGATTATCTGAGGTTTTGTTGGGTTTGAACTTGGCAGACACACTGGGGTAAACTCTGGCCAGTGGGGCCGCAGCGTGCCTGTCAGGTTCACACCCCCAAGGTGTATACAATGGGGTCAGAGCAGTCTCACCAAACCCACTGGGTGGCCAAATCATGTGGTTGTAAAACACCCAGGAGATAGGGGGATAAGAACCTCCCCATTTATTACAACTCACCTGCCCAGACATATTTGAACTGGTTGATTTGGTTTCATTACGATGCTTTTGCAGAACCTCCAAATGAGAACCGAAGAAGATAGGAAGAACTCGGCTGGATCAGGCCCATGGCTCATCTAGTCCAGCATCCTGTTCTCACAGGGGCCAGCCAGATGCCTGCGGGAAACCTATAAGCAAGATTTGAAGACAAGAGCCCCCTCCCCTCCTGTAGAAGCAGAACATTATCATCATGGCTAGCAGTCATTGGTAGCCTTCTCAGTGAATTTTCCCAATCCTCTTTTAAAGGCATCCAAGTGGATGGCCATTACTGCCTCCTGTGGGGAGGAGTTCCTTAGTTGACCTAGGTTCTGCATGAAGAAGGACTTTCTTTTACCTGTCCTGAAACTTCCAACAAAATGGTTATACTGTATCTTAATAAATATATCCTGTTACCCATCATGATGTTTGTCTTGAATCTTCTTCTTGCTGTGTTGGCAACAGCTGGCTGGCTGGACCAGTCACCCTAGACCACTGCCATTTTGACTTCGCTTTGGAGATCTTGCAAAATCCTACTAATCCATATTTCTCCCCTGTGCATTCAGGCCCCATCATTTCCCTCATTTTTTTCAATTTCTCACTTTGCATGAGCCATTAGCTTTCAGCTTTCATTTACTTTGGTTCATTCATGCTCTCCCCACACCTGTGCATTTATAAAACACGGCCAAAAAGTGATTTTGATGTAATGGTGGGTATGATTGCTTCTTGACAGGATTGTTACGAATGATTGCACATCTGCACATTCCCTGTTTTGCTAGCTCCCGCTGCAGAACACTACTGCAGTGTGTTCTGTGTGGGGCTGCCCTTGGAGTTGATTCAGAAGCTTCAAATAGTGCAGAATGTGGCTGCCAGGGTTTTGATGGGTAAAGCCAATTCATGAACCATTTTACTCGATGCCCAATAGCTTCTGAGTCCAGAGTGCAGCTATATACCTTTAAAACCCTAAATGGTACGAGATAACAGGAGTGTCCACATATTGCATTCAGTGCCGTAGTGGCTGTTAAGAACATAAGAGAAGCCTGCTGGATCCAGCCAATGTCCCATCCAGTCCGTAATTCTGTCCTCACAGGACAGAAACCGTGGGAAATTGGCAGAACCATCCTGGCTAGTAGTCATAGATTGCCTTCTCCATGAATTTGTGCAGCCTGTTTTTAAAGCCAGCACTACCTCCTGTGGAAGGGAGTTCCATAGTTGAACTATGTGTTGCATGGTGCCCATCAAGCACACCAGCTTGCCCCCATGATGTGCACATGCTGTGGCCGCACGCCGCGCAATGTGCTTGCGTTGTGCGCGCATGCACACAACGTCTGGTGTCACGGGCATGCCGCTCAATGTGCTGATGTGTCACATGCTCGCTGTGTAGAGTGCACCAGTGATGCAAGCATGCAGTGTATGCAAGTGATGTGAGCATGCCCCATGGCATGCGTACACGGTGTTGTAAGGCTTCGGGGAATCTGATCCCTCCCACGGTGGCAGCCAAGGAGCAGATGGACAATAAAAGTTCTTACCAATTAATTTATTCAATATTCACAGTGAGAGATGAAGGAATGCAGTC
Organism: Zootoca vivipara; assembly: GCF_965207765.1. Taxonomy (NCBI): domain Eukaryota; kingdom Metazoa; phylum Chordata; class Lepidosauria; order Squamata; family Lacertidae; genus Zootoca; species Zootoca vivipara. Next base: position 46,603,434 of record NC_142596.1, read on the forward strand.
TCCCCTAGATAATGGCGTTGCTCCAAGTAAATCCCACCCCCTCTATCTCTCCTATTCTACATCACCCCTGTGTCGGCTAATCTGAGCTTTCTGCCTCTGAGCCTTCTGTTTGACTACCCTCAACGCTCGCCTGGTCCTGGGAGAGGGGTGTGTGTCAGGAATGCTCTCCAAAGACACTGATTCTGTCAGCTGTCTCTCCTCTGGTGCTTCTTCATTTTTCTGCTGTTCTTCTTCCAATATTCCCCAGCTTCTCCCCTCTGCAGCCTCCAAACTATGACCTTCTGCAAACCACTGTTCTAAATCTATACTGTCCTCCTGTTCTTGAGAAGGTTCAGGAGAAGAGGCGAGCGCCCCCCCCCCACCATTCCTCCTCAGTCCAGCCCCTGAGTTGCTGTGGAATTTTGAGGGGACCTGGCCCCCTCCTTGGAAATTTGAAAAGACCAGGAATCCAAACAGTAGGTGGTGGTGGAGCTAGTGATACACAGTGCCAACTAATTCTAGTTTCCTTCCCATCCTCTTCTCAGAGTAGACCCACAGAAATTTGTGAATCTGGCTAACTTAAATCGATTACTTTTAATGAGGCTGCTCAGAATAACAGTTAGTTGGATAGAAACCCAATCGATTACTCTTGGAGACAGAATACTGGTCTAGGCAGGATGTATCTCTAGTCCCCAAAGCAACTTTTTCTGTCCCCTATGAGGCCTAGTAGCATACCTAATGTTATAAATATTATGTCTGACCTACTCTGAGATGATCTGCTACATGCAAAGGTCCAGTCCCACACACCATTACAGTTTCTTATGTATGGCAACATCTCCTTGGAAATGAAATCACTGCAAAGTTTAAGGGAGGTGGAATTACCTTGTGAAAAATGCTTATATTTATTAATTACTTTCATCCCTTATGATCAAGGACATTTTAAATAATGGAATCAGGTTTCACTGGGACTGCCTAGTGCATTTTTATATGGGCTTGATCATCAATTAAGCAACTGTAGATTTACTGGCACACTAAATAAAACAAGCGGATGATCAACCTGTGTACTTGGAACCAGTTAAAACCTGCTTTAATTTTGGGGCTGTAATCAGGTGGAAAGAATTATTTATCTTTAGCATGAAGGAAAAAAAGTTGGCAATTCGTTTCATAAATTTTCTGGAAGGATGCGAGTGAAATATAGGTGCCATATGTCTTCCTCAGTGTTAGAGGGTGTCAAGGGCTGAGGTGTGGGCAGCCAACAGGGGAAGCATAGCTGCCAAGTTATCCCTTTTTTACAGGGATTTTCCCTTAAGCTGAATAGGCTTCCTCGCGAGAAAAGTGAAAACTTGGCAGCTATGAGGGGAAGTGAGGGAGCAGGCATGGTGTTGGAGAGTTAGAAGCAAGAAGCAGGAGTCAGAAATTGGGGCTGGCCCACCCATGAGGCAAGGTTAGGTGACCGGCTCAGGCAGCAGGATCCACAGGGGCAGCGGATCCTGATGTACATATTTATCTGCCCCTCTGTTCTTGATGTAGCTCGTCACTCACCCCCTTCTTCTCTAGTGGGGAGGGGGGCACCATTTAATGGTCTGCCTCAGGTGCCAAAATGTATTGGGCCAGCCCTGTCAGAAATGAGCTAAGAATGACTTTGTGCTTTTCTATTTGATTTCCTTCCCCTTCTTACTTGGAGGGGGGTTGCAAATGGATTACAAATGAATCAATTAAACAAGGGTGTTGTTGTTGTTGTTTTCTTTTATTAGGTTTAAAAAATATGTGTTTAATTACAGGAAATTGAGTTGTTACAATGTGACATGATGAATGTATGTCTAAAGAGTTTCAGCACCTTGGACAGCTCCCTATGTATAGCTGCCAGACTCAGGTAAAACTTGGGCATTTACAGTGGTACCTCGGGTTACAGACGCTTCAGGTAGCAGACGCTTCAGGTTACAGACTCTGCTAACCCAGAAATAGTACCTTGGGTTAAGAACTTTGCTTCAGGATGAGAACAGAAATCGCGCAGCGGCAGCGCAGTGGGAGGCCCCATTAGCTAAAGTGGTACCTCAGGTTAAGAACAGTTTCATGTTAAGAACAGACCTCCAGAACGAATGAAGTTCTTAACCTGAGGTACCACTGTATTTATTATTTTTATTGCACCACCTTTTCCACCAAGGAGCTCAAGGTGGTGTACATTGTTCCCACCTCCTCATTTAACCCGTGAGGTAGCTTAGTCTGAGAGAGGCAGTGTCGTGCCCAAGGTCAACCAATGAGCTTCATGGCTGAGTGGGGATTTGAACTCCTATTCCAATACTTTAACTGCTTCCAGAATGCCACTGTTTCCAGGTGGGATTCAATAAAATGCTGGCATATATGGGTTGCCAATTAATGTTGATTTGGAGCTCTTGCACAACAGACCTGCTTCCACCTCCACACCCCATGGATTTTATTTTGTATTTTTGTGATTTTAAAAAGTGATGGGAAGGCTCACTGGAAAGTTTTGGATAACAACTGGTTGGGGGGGATCTCCCTGCAAACAAATAAGTATAGAGGCTCCAAAAAGACCCAACAGTGTCTAACCTCCCTGCAAACTTTGTGTAAATAAATCAGGTTGACCTTTGCAAAGCACACTTGAGACAGGAAGCACTTTCATACTCCTTATCTGGGCCAGCCTGGTGGAAGGTACCAATCTGAAAACCCCAAGAGTTTCTGTCAGAGCTAAGCTATAGACAGAACACACAAGAGTAAGTCAGGAGCTGGGAAGTGGGGAGGAGGACCAAAGGGAAATCAGGATCAGAGGCAAGGATGCAGGACTGGTGAATAAGCCAGGAGGCAACAAAGAGCAAAATCAGAAACAAACAAAAATGTGCTAGAGTTGAGGTAGACCTTGATGGCAGAGCTCAGCTGAGACAGGAAACCCATTTATAGTCCTTCAGGGGGGATCAGTGCCCAGCCAGGGTGAAGTCAGCTCAAAGGTTCTTCCCTGAGAAGCTGTAGTGATGCTGCTCAACACAGAGGGCAGTAGAGGGCTGTTTGTCAGAAGCTTGGCTGAGAAGCTGCAGTGATGTCGTCTGCCATAGGGGGCAGTGGTCAGCAGTTCCCAATTACTGCCCAGATACTTTGGTGTTTGCCCTGTTAATCCTGTTACCTTTTTATGTCTCACTTTAAAGAAAAGGACTCAAGCCAATTACTTGATTAAAAGTTGCAGACCTCTTAACCAGCCGCCATTCCTTAATGTGGCAAAAAAGACAATCACAGAAATGTATAATCAGCGCAAAAACAAAACTATGCCGTGATAAATCCCTAAAACGAGATATTGATGAGGTGAATAATACTAAAACTCAACTAATGATTACTCAAAGAAACATAATAGATTTAAATTTCCCAAAAGAAACTAGGGTATAGAAAAGACATAACTATATCAAAATAACCTCTAAATCAGGCAAACTTTGGCCCTCCAGATGTTTTGGCCTACAATTCCCATCATCCCTGACCACTGGTCCTGTTAGCTAGGGATCATGGGAGTTGTAGGCCAAAACATCTGGAGGGCCGCAGTTTGGGGATGCCTGCTCTAAATAAAGTAAACCTTGACGAGGTGCCGGCTAAGTGACTCGTTTCACTGGAAAATCTCTATCTGTTTCCTCAGAAGGAAATCGTTAAGTGGCTGAGGTTTTCTTATACTCAAAACTAAACAGGAGCTGTAAGCTCTGAAAAGAATTGAAAATTATATAGTCAGGGATAAACTCCCCCAAGATAAAACTATAGTTGTTTAAACTAAAGGTTAGCTAACCTATGGGACAATTCAACTAATGAATATCATTGCTCTTAGAAAAGATTAAGTAAAGGGCTGTAAAAGCTCTCCTAGTTGTGATGGTGTGACACCATTGTTCAGACTGCTGTTTTCCAGTGAAACGAGTCACTTAGTCGGGAAATTTAAATCTATTACGTTTCTTTGAGTAATCATTAGTGGAGTTTTAGTATTATTCACCTTATCAATATCTCGTTTCAGGGATTTATCACGGCATAGTTTTGCTTTTGCGCCATTCCGTAATGTGGCAGTGAGTTCCATCTATCAGATTTTGTGTTGTGCCTCCTAAACTGATTCCCACTCAGTTGTGTTGGATTAACCCTGCATTCTGGCATCGCGAGCGGGACTTTGAACTCCAGTTACCTCATCCAAGCCTAACAATCTCAGTCTCTCTCTCACGCACACACACACCACTGGCTAGTCACACGTTTTGTCCCCACTGACGCTATGCTCCAATTTCTCCTCTTCAACAAACAAATGAAATTGGCCAAGGGCTACAGGGGGTTTTTTCCCCTCCTGCTGGGAGAGACAGCAGAAATACTCCTGGTGTGGTGGGCTGTGAATGATGCATTTTTCATTACCGAGATAGTAAAATATTGAGATGACTCTGAACCGGCAGGAACGAGCAAGGGGAAGCACCCAGGAGAGAGATGCAGAGGATTTTTGTTTTGCTCTGCTTTTATCTCAGAGGTCTTAGCTGAGCAATATGACACATTTTTATAGCAGGAAATGAAAGATGGTTTGTTTTGCTTCTATAATCCTCTCTATTAAATAAGAGAGTGCCGCCTTTTGAAAAGCACACTTAGAGTGAAGCATATCCATTGGAAAGTGTCTTTGCTCAGTGATATATGGTGGTCTTTGCTGATGTGCATGTCTTATTTACAGTCGACGTCGTCGCCCCCCCCCCCAGTGTCAGGTTAAGTTTTCCACTGGCTAAATCGTGGCTTTAAAAATGCCTGGAAAGTGGGAATAACCAGCCATGCATTTCTTGGTGGGTTGGGGGTGGAGCTTGTTGATTTGGGATGGTCCAGGGCCCATTAGATTGAGCAACACACCCATTGTGTTCTCTGAGCTCTGAACTAGTGCCATGGCAACATTTTCTATCATCTGGGGGTTTTTTTTTGTTTTTGTTTTTTTAAAAAACCATTCTAATATTAAAAAGAAAATCAACTGCATCCTAAAACTACCAGAGTGGAAAGAAAACGTTGGTGAAATTTAGGGTTTTTTTAAACAAAAATCAATGATGATTTTTATTGATTTTACAGAAAAACACACCACTTTAAACACAAAAAATACAAACAAAAATAACAAGAAAAAAAATAACATTACAAAAACAACAATAAGAAACACAAAATTCATTTCCTTTAACATTGTAAAAAGGGACTTCCTCGAGTTCCCTCTGTCTGCGGTTCATTTCTCCTTTATCTTTAGCAATTTCCAATTCATTGTTTAAAACTCCTTGCAATTTCAAATCTCTCGTACATCAATTTACTTAACATAATTCTCAAACCCACAGTTTCTATAAACCTCTAAATCTAATCTCAATATACATTTTTTTTAAAATAAACTTTAAAATCTTTCCACTCTTCTTCTGTCGCTTCTTCTCCCCTGTGAAATTTAGGTGTTTTTTTTTTTTTGTGAGGTGGCTGATGGATGTTCGTGATGGTCTTTCCTTTCATCCCCCAAATCAGACATAGGCAAACTCAGCCCTCCAGATGTTTTTGGCCTACAACTCCCATCATCCCTAGCTAACAGGACCAGTGGTCAGGGATGATGGGAATTGCAGTCCCAAAACATCTGGAGGGATGAGTTTGCCTATGCCTGCTTCAAATAGTCTCTCCAGTGGTCTTCATTCTGCTGTCTTCCCAGATGTCCCCACTTCCTGGAGCACCTGAGATGTCCTCAGCTGGTCCTTTATGAGGTGAGGCAACCAGAACTGAACGCTACACTCCAAATGCAGCCCCACCATAGATTTGTATAATGGCATTATTTCCTGTAGGGACGCAGGTGGTGCTGTGGTCTAAACCACAGAGCCTAGGGCTTGCCGATCAGAGGGTCAGTGATTTGAATCCCCACGACGGGATGAGCTCCGGTTGCTCATGCCAACCTAGCAGTTCGAAAGCACGTCAAAGTGCAAGTACAGTGGTACCGCGGTTTATGAACACAATTGGTTCCGGAAGTCTGTTCATAAACTGAAGTGTTCATAAACTGAAGTGAACTTTCCCATTGAAAGTAATGGAAAGTGGATTAATCCGTTCCAGACGGGTCCGCGGAGTACTGAACCTGAAGCGTACTTAACCCGAAGCATGGGTGTAATTGGTTCCGGAAGTCTGTTCATAAATTGAAGCGTTCATAAACTGAAGCGAACTTTCCCACTGAAAGTAATGGAAAGTGAATTAATCCGTTCCAGATGGGTCCGCGGCGTTCGTAAACCGAAAATTCGTAAACCGAGGTGTTCATAAACCGAGGTTCCACTGTAGATAAATAGGTACCGCTCCAGCAGGAAGGTAAACAGCATTTCTGTGCGCTGCTCTGGTTTGCCAGTAGCAGCTTAGTCATGCTGGCCACATGACCCAGAAGCTGTACTCCAGCTCCCTCAGCCAGTAAAGTGAGATGAGCACTGCAACCCCAGAATGGACCTAACTGTCAGGGGTCCCTTTACCTTTACCTATTATTTCCTGTAAGTTTGGGAAACCAGGAGGGCTGACTGCTTGCCATGTGCCGGAGAGCTGTTGGTTGTTATTTTGTTTTTAATTGAAGTCATTTTAAATAAATCATTGCAGTTGTTGTTGTTTTTTAATTTCCTTTAAGAGGAAGGACTTCCCTTAAAAACAAAATCAGTGGGTGTACCAGTCACAGGGGCTTGGCAGCCAGCCTCCCCAGCTTCCCACACTTCCAATTAAAATCGAAGATAAGACATCAGGATATATTTCCTCCCGTGGGGCTTTTGCAGATCACAAAGTGTGGGTAGCTGGGGAGGCTGCATAATGCTGGAAAGGGGTTTAACAGAAGGAAAAGCACCCACCCCCCTGGGTTGAGGTCAGTTTGGGGGAGTCAAAATTGCTTCAGGATTGCTCTCCTGTACTGTTTCAGACACATGGTTTATAAACTTGTGTATGTGTTTGCCTTGTGCATTTATGAACGTGTATGTTATATTTGGGACCTTACAATTCTTATAACATAGGTCTGCTTGGTTTATTTTGTATTTTCTAAGATGTTGAGCCTCTGCTGAACAGCACAATACATTGTACAGTACTTACGTACAAAACAGTACATTTCTGAGCACAATTCAAAGTGCTGGTGCTGACCTTTAAAGCCCTGAACGGCCTCGGTCCAGTATACCTGAAGGAGCGTCTCCACCCCCATCATTCTGCCCAGACACTGAGGTCCAGCCCCAAGGGCCTTCTGGCGGTTCCCTCCCTGCGAGAAGCAAAGCTACAGGGAACCAGGCAGAGGGCCTTCTCGGTAGTGGCACCCGCCCTGTGGAACGCCCTTCCATCAGAGGTCAGAGAGATAAACAACTACAGTACCTGACATTTAGAAAATACCTAAAGGCAGCCCTGTTTAGGGAAGTTTTTAATCTGTAATATTTGATGTATTTTAATGTTTGTTGGAAGCCGCCCAGAGTGGCTGGGGAAGCCCAACCAGATGGGTGGGGTATAAATAATAAATATATTATTATTATTATTATTATTATTATTATTATTATTATTATTTGGATATTTTGGTTGTATGTTTGATGCTTATGTTCTGTTTTTGAAAAGTTCTTCCAGTAAAACTTTTTAAGGGCCTGGACAATGATTTCTTCCAGAATGAGTCAGTTCTTATGCTTCCAGTCGCTTCAAACTACGCAATATTAATATCTTCAGTGAAGCCTTGTCCTGAAAGCACTGCTGGGAATAGGACTAACATGCCCTTTGCCTGCTTTCCTGTTAAGGAGACAGCAGCTGATGTGCATAGGGGCAGAAGAAGATTGGTGTAGGGTACGCTAGGGGCTAGAGGGCATGTCCCCAAGGACCAACATAGGCCCCAGGGCTTTTAGCTCCCTACACAACCTCCAAGCAACCAGCAGTCAGCAGGACTCATCCATCTGTATTTGTTTTATGCAAAGCAAAAGCCTCCATTTCATTTCTTCCACTGTCAATCTGAGCAGCCGGAGTTGATGGCTGAGAGGAGAGCCCTTTGCTTAAGAAAGCGGCTGCCGAATACATTACCATTTAAATATTGCACAGGAGAACTGCCGAACACACATTACATGCCCAATAAAAGATGAAATTCCCCCGGCTGTGTTTGACTTCCCCGAATTGCTTATTTACTTATTTCTGGGTGCAGAATTTGCAAGCGTGCCTACCCTCTCATCGCCCTGAAGAATAATTCCCTGCATGTATTAAATTGATCAGGAGTCACCAGGGCAGGAGCCAGCTAGATCCCGCCTCCCGAAAGCACACACCCCTGGTTTGCCATCCCACATCTAGTCTGAACTGCCCTGCATACTTTTGTCTCATCCTGCAACCAAAAGTCCTTTCCAGGTGTATGTGTGTGCGCGTGTGCACCTTTGGCAAATCATATGTTGTTTTTGTGCCATTCATCACAATTACGTTGTTAGTTGATTTATTTGTTACATTTCTAGCCTAGCTTTTTCTCCTGCAACCAGTATTCAGAAACATTGCTGCTTCCAAAGTGTGGTTAATGTTTCAGAGCATAAGTGGGAATGCAGAAGAGAACAGAATGGAAGGGGAGGTGGCCCTGGCAGGTCTAAATGCTGAAGGAACTGCATGCTTGCCGACCTTTAATGCCCTAAATGGCCTCAGCTCAGTATACCTGAAGGAGCATCTCCACCCCCATCGTTCAGCCCAGACACTGAGGTCTAGCTCTGAAGGCCTTCTGGCGGTTCCCTCATTGCAAGAAGTGAGGTTACAGGGAACCAGGCAGAGGGCGTTCTCAGTAGTGGTTCCCACCCCGTGGAGCGCCCTCCCATCAGATGTTAAGGAAATAAACAGCTATCTGACTTTTAGAAGACATCTGAAGGCAGCCCTCAACAACTCTTTTCAATCCTCCCCCCCAAAAGCTGAACAACTCTGTTGAGTAGATCACTGCCAGTTTGTTTGGTTTTTTTACTTGGAGTAGATCGGAGTCTCTTGGGAGTTGGATGGGCCTGGTGTAAATGATCCTCGCGGTCCCTTCCAACTCTGCAAATCTCTGATTCTGACCCCACACTGTTAAACCAAATTGCAGAAGTTGGAACTAGGGTGCTTTCTGACTCAACCATCTTTGATTCTATGATTCTACAGGCACAGGAATAGGATGGGTTCTGGAAGCAAACATCTCTGGTGTCAAAGGTCAGGATAAAAGGTGCATCCACTGAAAGCTGTCTAGTGAAGAAGCCAGCTGCACCACTGTGGAGATGGAATGCCCCACAGAGAAGGCCCTCCTCCAAGTCCCACACCCCCTCCTGAACTTTAGAGGGTAGTGGAGCTACCAAGAGGGCTCCTTCTGCTGATCTGAGCAGGGTCTAGTGGGGAGAGGCTCAACAAGTATCTAACCATAATATCTAAAACATTCCACTAAAAATCCAAACAAGATACTAATGGGTAAAACAACTGATGAAACAACCAGCCAACTCAAGACGTCTAAGAAAGAACAGAGAGAGAGAGAGAGAGAGAGAGAGAGAGAGAGAGAGAGAGAGAGAGAGAGAGAGAGAGAGAGAGAGAGAGAGAGAGCTGTAGCTCAGTGGTTGAGCAACTGCTTTGCATGCAGACAGTCCCCAGCATCTCCATGTAGACTTGGAGAAAAGACTCCAGTTCCAAACCCTAGAGAACTGCTGCCAATCAGTGTAGACAATGTTGAACTAGCTGGACCACAGTCCGGCTCTACAGACAGCATCCCATGTTTCTATGTTCAGAGGATTCCAGAGGCTCTATGGTACTGTGGTCTGATAGAGCCCATTGGCAATGAATACCAAATGCATTGAATCAGCCCTGGATCTGATCCAACAATCTGGGTTGGATATTCTCTCTCTCTCTCTCCCCCTGCCCCCAGCCTTCTGCCCACTGGAACAGCACACCATCTTTTCCCGGCCTGGTAAAGTTTCCCTAAAGAGAGGAGAGAAAGGATGAATGAGACAGGGATGAAAGCCCCCAATGAATCATCAACGTTTTGTCTGCGTGCCACAAATATCCTATGTTTCCTCTTGATAGTTCTTTCTGGGTAATGAGTACATATTTAGAAGCGAGAATGAGTGGTGAGGTCAATAGAGCCCCAGAGGAGATCGCAATAGGCTATTTTGTTTTCTCATTGCAAGATCCATCCAGCACTCACCTATGTTCCAGAAAATAAGGTGTCAAATACGGGAAGGGATGCAGCTGAGTAGCACCTGCTCAGCATGTAGAAGGCCCCTGGTTTGATCCCTGGCATGTCCAGGTAGGACTGAGAATTATGCTCTGCCTGAAAACCTGGAGTGCCGCTGCTTTGACACTATTGAGCTAAATAGGCCAATAGTCTGGCTCAGGTGTCCAGCAGCTTCCTATATATTTCAAGAAAGACAGTGGCGCAGTGTTAGAGCACCCAGTTTACACACAGATCCCTGCCATCCCCAGCTACATCTGGGAATGACTCTTATTTGAAACCCTGGAAAGCTACTGCCAGTCACAAAATGCCTTCCCTAACCTGGTGCCTTCTATATATTGTTGGGTTCCCATTCTCATCCGTCCCAACCAGCATGCAGATTTGGCCTCTGCATAATAACAGCCTGCTGGGTCAGGCCAATGGTCCATCCAGGCCAGCATCTACAGATGCCCACGGGAAACCCACAAACAGGATTTCAGCACAAGAGTTGTCAGGGACCGTGCTGAGGAGGGCTGCGCTGAGGGGAAATGGTGAGAGCCTCTCCCTCCTCCTGATCAGGATCTTGAATCTTCCCAGGAGCAGGGAAGGAGAATAGATTTGGAACAGTGGTTTGCAGAGGGACATAGTTCAGGAGGCAGAAGATGGGAAGTACTGGGTGGGGAACAGCTAGGAGAAGAAGAACCGGGAGAGGGAGGGTGTGTGTGTGTGTGTGTGTGTGTGTGTGTGTGTGTGTGTGTGTGTGTTAACAGACTCACTTTTGCTGGAAAACATCCATCCGCTCAGCCCAAGGTCAAGGAGGGCAGATAGGGTGGCAGCATAGAAAGTACAGTGGTTGTGAGATCAGGTTGCAAGACGAGGAAGTGACTGGGGGGAAGTGGGAGCACCTTCATTCCGAGGAATGGCTGCTTTGTTCTCTCGCTGTGACCATTAAAATCTCTAACTGGTAAGAGACTCCATTCACTTTGTTCTGCTTATCTACTGACCAAGGTGGGGAGGGACTCAAGTCTCTGAAGCCTGACAAGACTCTTCACTCTTCCTGTGGTTTCCAGCAACTGGTATTCAGAAGTACCGTACTTTTCCATGTATAAGACTAGGGTTTTTTCTTTTAAAATTATGCTAAAAAGTGGGGGTGTCTTATACACGGATAATGCATAGGGTGGACATTTGTTTGGTTGATGCCGCAGCTGTCAGCAGCTATTGGGTGTGTTATTGGTTCCTTTGTCAATGGATGGTGTTGGTTGGCTGACACTGCGGCAATTTGGTGGACAATTGGCAAATTTTGCTATGCGTGTGGGTGAGCATTTTTCGGCATCCCCCCCCCCTTAAAACAACTCTGAACAATTCTGGGCAATCCTCCGCAAAAAGAAGCTCAACAACTCTGGGCAAACCTCCCCCAAAAAAGCTCAACAACTCTGTGCCATCTCCCCGCATTTTATTAAATTTGAGTCCCCCAAAATAGGAGGCATCTTATACATGGGGGCGTCTTATACATGGAGGCAATGCTCAGCACCCTTAACAAACTACAGTTCCCAGGATTCTTTGGAGGATGGCTTAAAGTAGTATGATTTAAATGTTTAGTGCCGGTGGGGACTAAGTGTGAATTTCTCCCAATATATATATGCTTTTGTATGCAATTTTGCCCAACACACTCAGTTCTCCATAATTAATTTATCTATGTTCTTCACACTAAAAAAATGCATTTGTATGCATATTTGACCCCAGGATTTATGTACGTGTCACTTGGCTGGAGAACTACACAACAAAATTGGGTAAAGTGAAAATTCCAAAGGATGGCTGTGTTTCAGCTTGCTCATTTTGGAATAAGTTTGCCATTAAATGCTAACTGAACTGAATTTCTCCCGCATCGCTAGGTGTGAAGTGGGTGAGTCTGGCCTGAAGGAAAAGGTCTTGCTTTAAATTAGGATCGTTGCTTGGCCTAACAGGCCCAAATGGGCCAGAGGTTCCCCATGCCTGTTTTAGGGGGAAATGGGCACAATTTAAATGCAAATACTTTGTGCATTAAAAAAATTATTCTTCACAAAAATAATGGAGTGGATCGGACTCATGATGGAGTGAATGCAAAACCGACATGGAATGGAAATGGGCCGATATGCCTGTTCCTAATTTTACAATTCTAGGAAGTCATGTAAGACTAAAAGCTCCGAACATCAGCTGAATTTCACATTAGGTCACTTAGCTGGAACATTATCCCCGCCATTCTTCATTTGGGGAGAGTCATCAGCTATAAAGGAAACCCTTAATCAAGAGGTCTATGTAAACACGGAGGACCCAATGAACGCCTTTCTCTGTGCATTATAGAGCTATTTATCTTCCAAAGTTACCAAGTTGCGTAGCAACCGTTGTGTTAAAGGGTTGCCAACTCGGAGCGCCCCCTTCTTTAACAAAAAGGTTTCTTGTGTGTTTATTTGACAACCCCAGACTCCGACGGGATAGGTTTCTCGCCAGTATGGGGGAAGTGACATTTATAATGACTCTGAAAACAATTTAATTTCAGTCTCCATATAACAAAATGAGACGCCGTGTTTAAACAGTGGTTTTTCCTCTTCTTTAATAGATGTATCTAAAACTGTCAGCAGGGTGGACAGAATTCATTTTTCCTACTTTATATGTCTACTTTAAATGCTGTAGTGGAATGTCTCGGAGAAACATAACCATATATGGCAAGCAAGGCGATTCAGGTTGACCAGCTGTCGAGTGGCTATAAAGCACATTATGGTGGCCTTGTAGTTTTAGGAGAGTGTAGGGATTAAAGTTTAGGATAATTTCAAATTAGGTGCCACAAGTTTGATCTGGAAGCTCCCGTGAAACTTCCTTACCACTTTTACCCAGTCCATCAAGGTTTACGATCATCCACTGGTCTTAACGGTGCAATCCAAACAAAGGAGGTTATGGAGCTTTCATAGATCCAGTGTCAGGAGTATGGGCAGGAGTCAGGCTCTGGGGCCTGTAGTGCTTTGCAGGACTGGGGCCTGCCTCACCTTGTGCTGGAGAAGCAAGGAGTGGCCACTCAGGTGAAGACCTCAGCTTGTGCTGGAGAGGCAAGGAGTGGTCACTCAGGTGAGGCCACTTGATACCTCACTGCACCTGGTGGCAGGAGCTGGGAGGGATAAAAGCTCAGCATTTCCCTTCAGCTCTTTGCCGCAGCAATGCTATCCCTGCCTGGTTGTCTCTGGCCTCTTGCTCCTTGGAACCTTGCCTTGCCGATGCCTTGATCCTCGACCCTTGGACCCTTGCCTTGCCGATGCCTTGATTCTCACTCCTTGGACCCTTGCCTTGCCGATGCCTTGATTCTCACTCCTTGGACCCTTGCCTTGCCGACGTCTTGATCCTCGACCCTTGGACCCTTGCCTTGCCAACCCCTTGATCCTCGACCCTTGGACCTTTGCCTTGCTGATGCCTTGCTCCTCAACCCTGGGACCTTTGCCTTGCCGACACCTTGCTCCTCGACTCCCAGACCTTCGCCTCTGCCTTGCTCCTTGACCCTGCGACTGCCTGCTGCTGGACCCTCAGCCCTGCACCTGTTCCTGCTTCTACATCACCATCTTGCCTCTGGTCCTGACATCCTCAGTCAGGGCTTCAACCACCTGCCGACCAGACCGTGACATCCAGTGCTATTGTTCTAGGGGGGAAAAAGGGGTACCGGAACTCACCATGAATGCCTCCCTTGTTCTCATATAATGGCAATGGCACCCACCTGAGAAGTGCCAGAAATGAGTTCTGGCAAGTTCTGGCTGGGGGAAAAAAGCCACAGACTGTTATTTGAAAGATACATGCAAACAGCTCCACGCTAACAAGAGAGGCACTTCATACATTCCTAAATAGCACAGATAGAGGTGATAGTGACCTGTCAGGATAGATGCTCTTCAGCTGTAAGCCAGTGGTTCCCAATTACCATATTTTCTGTGTATAAGATGAGGTTATTTCATTAAAAAAAAACATGCTAAAAATTGGGGGTCGTCTTATACATGGGTAGTGGAGAGGTTGGACAGGCTGCTGCGAGCAGGAGATGGTCAGCAGTGGTTGATTGGTGGGCGTGCAGCAAGCTCTGCTGGCTATTGGCTGCTGTAGCAATTGGCCAGGCGATTGGTGGTTGCTTTTGGTGAGCCTGCAGACAATTGGTGGCTTTGTCGATTGTACGTGTCGGTCCTCCGGGTCAGTGATTTTCGTCAATCTCTCCCCACAAAAAAAGCTCGATGACTCTGGGCAATCTCCCCCCCCCCCATTTTCTCCATTTGGAGACCCAAAATTTGGAACCCCAAATCCTCACCAGCTCAGTTTTCAGCTTCTAGGCAGCCACAGCAGAAGGCTCTGCTGTCACCATGGACTTCCACAATCAAAGATCCTATTATTCCCGGGAGCCAGAGAAGTTGGTGTCTGTCCATTCCCCTGCTGCCGACCCATTTGATCCGGCCCTCCATAGCATTTCATTCTACATGAGCTGGATGGCCACCTACTTATTTATAGCTGTTAATGGAACAAACATTTAATTGGTATTCATTGTGGGAGCTTTGCTTCTCTAAATTTCTACTGTGAGATACACGCTGCAACTTTTGCTGTCTGCATGTTAATAGAGGAAGCAAGAGGCAACAGAACATCGCCACATAGCTCCCAGTGGCATGCCATTCTGTTTTGATGGCGCTCCTTTTCGCTGGACTTGCCAGGGCATTGACAGTGCTCTTCAAGAACAGCCCTGAATCCATCTAGTTGATGGCTAACCATGAGTGTTGTTGCACTCTTGTCCTGCCTTTCTCACAGGCACAGCCATGACCCTTCCCCATGACAGTGCTGTTAGAATTGTTGCAAATGAAATCCCTAATCTGGACCTTGTGAAGAATAGCAATGAATTGCTCTCATTAATGTGGCTTCAAAGCTCAAGAATAATAATAATAATAAATTTATTATTTATACCCCACCCATCTGGCTGGGTCTCCCCAGCCACTCTGGGCAGCTTCCAATAGAAAAATAAAACACAGTAATCTATTAAACATTAAAAGCCTCCCTGAACAGGGCTGCCTTCAGATGTCTTCTAAAAGTCTGGTAGTTGTTTTCCTTTTTGACACCTGTTGAGAAGGCGTTCCACAGGGCAGGCGCCACCACCGAGAAGGCCCTCTGCCTAGTTCCCTGCAACCTGGCTTCTCGCAACGAGGGAACCGCCAGAAGGCCCTTGGTGCTGGACCTCAGTATCCGGGCAGAATGATGGAGGTGGAGACGCTCTTTTGGGTATACTGGACCGAGGCCATTTAGGGCTTTAAAGGTCAGCACCAACACTTTGAATTGTGCTCAGAAACGTTGAATTGTGCTATTGGAAACAGTCTTAAAATGGTTACAAATAAATGTTACAAGATACAAATTAACACATTGCTCTTAAACAAGTAAGCAATGCAGCACAGTCTTCTTTTTGGTCCTTAAAACAGTCCAAGAACTTTCCCTTCTCTCTGATCCCCTAGAGAAATCCTATGCAATCGTCTTGCTGGTTCATCATTGCTGAGCTGAATTTCTACTGCTGCTGGCTCCAAAGAGGCGCTGGGTTCTCAGATTTCTCCTTCAGGTGAGAGATATCTGTTCTGGTTTCTGGGAATCAGTCATCAATCAAACTGAGCACCCTTTCCTTTTCTGCATTTAGCTAGAGACAAACCTCTCTTGCCCAATGCAAACATCCCTTTGCAAAATCTTATCAAACACAATGCATTTACAAGCACAGGATTTTATGCATAATAAACGTATGTCTTTAACAGTGGGTTCATCTTCTTATCCAGACATCTAACTGCCACAGCAGCCAAATAGATGTTTCTGGGAAGCCTGAAGAGGAACCAGTGGTCTGACTTGATATAGTGCAGCTTTCCATCTGCTTATGTTCCACCCAAAAAAGCAGGACTAGTCCACGATAAATTTAATTTAGCTATTGTTTTAATTTTATTCTTTAAAAGAAAACTAAACCACTGATCTCACTGGCTCTTTTCTCTCTTAAAACTCTTCCAGAGATAAACCCAGGAACCTTCCCACCCCCACGATGAAAGAAAGAAAAATCACGACAACACAGAAAACTGTGCAAATTGGTGACTTAACGTGTTGCACCTAATTAATATTCTGTATAAAGATTGCCAGAGAAGGCTGTGTGCGCATTGCTTAATTAAAAAGAGATTAATTTATCAACACAGGTATAGTTTAATTAGATATTGCTCCATATGTCTCCAACTGCCATCTCCTCTTGGCAAAGGAACCAGATTATCTGTGTGTTCCCTCTATAGATTTTGACACTTTGGAATCTTTGGCTCCAAAGAACAACTTGTGAAACTCTCACAGGACTTTTCACTGCTTTCCTTGAAACAGCGCAGCTGTCCCGCTCCCTTTATTGCTGCTCTATCACAAATTGTCTTGGAAATGCTGTGGTTTTGCTGTAACGGACCAATCTTGGCCAACCAGAGGGACAAGATTGGTCCGTGGTACCATTTTCAGCTAAAGGGGGGTGGCAGGGGCTGCCTCAAAGTGCTTCTCAAAAGCACTATTTGAAGCAGTGCTCCTTCATTTAAAGAAGGGAGACAACCCTGTGGATAACTCAGTTCATAGAGCATGAGACTCTTAATCCCAGGGCCATGGATTTGAGCCATGTTGGGCAAAGAAATTCCTGCATTGCACAGGTTGGACTAGAATCTAGATGACTCTTGTGGTCCCTTCCAGCTCTCCAATTCTAGGACTCTGTTATTCTAGGAATGTTTCCAACACAGCTTTTGAGAAGCTCTTTAAGGCAGCCCCTGAGCTCCTATTTCACATTGAGATGGGAGCGTGGGGGTTGCCTGAAAGCTTTTCCAAGTCTCCCCATATTCCCCTATCAAATTTCAAATATGGGGGAAGAGGTGGGAGACTTGCAAAGTCAAGAATCGGACAGGTGGGAGGCCCTGTGAGGCTGATCCTGCGATAAGAATCTGTCTCCTGGAGCCAAAAAGGCTCTCCACCTTTAAAGCATGCTCTTCTTCTTTGGTGATCACTCGTAGCTGAGTAAGATTGTCTTCCACAAACGGTTTTAAAAGTGAGTCCGTAAGTGACTGTGGAGGCCAATTCTGGATCCACACATCCTTCCATGGTGGGGACATAGGTTTTCAGGCGAGAGTTGATCATGGTGCAAGTTTGCCAAGAGTGCCTTCCTCTTAGCGCGTTTCTCCCTTTCATCCTGAGTTCGAGCATCTTCAAAACCCATGACCTTTGGTACGTAAAGGCTGTTCTCCAATTGAAGCGCTTGCAGGCCAGTGTTTCCCAGTTGTTGGTGTTTATACTACTTTTTAAAAAAAAGATTTGCCTTGAGAGAGTCTTTGAGCCTCTTTTGTTGACCATCAGCATTACGCCTACAAATTTTAAATTTGGAGTAGTTGCTTTGGAAGACGGTAATCAGGCATCTGCACAACATGACCATGGTCATGATGTTGATGTTGAAGTTGAAGAATCATCGCTTCGACACTGGTGATTTTTGCTTCTTCCAGTACACTGGCATTGGTTTGCCTGTCTTCCCAGGTCATGCAGAGTTGTAGTCGTGAGGAGGTTTCTGAAGCTCACAGAGCACAAGATTCCCATGCCAAAAGTCTAGTGTTCAATCCCTGAATTAAATAGCTTCTCACTAAATCACCTTCAAGCTGTGGATTGACTCAGTTCTCCCTGGCTGGCCATTGGATCTTCCAGGGCAGGAAGTGGGCATGAAAGGGCTTCCTGTTTCAGCTGAGTCTGGCTCCATCATTATGACCTTCCTGAGCTCTGGTGTCTACTTGGTTACTCTTGTCCCAACTGTGGGAATGTTCAGGGAGGCAGGAGAGGATATATTATTTATTAATATTCTTCCTAATTTGCGCTAGCAAGTTCTATAACTTAGCAGAGTTTTACATTCCCCTTTTAAACGCACAGTGGGTAGCTGGTTGCAAGCTTGTTTAAGCTTCTCAATATAGATTCCTGGTAAGTTCTCTTATTTCCCTCTTAAAAGAATAAACATGCCACAATCTTATTTAAGATATATAAAAGTAGTTTACTCACATCATCAGTTCACAGTTGGATCCCTGAAGGCAGACTTAGTTACTGATATATATACATGTGAATCTATTCCATATGGAGATAGCCCCTTTGTCATCTGCAAGAGGAAGTATGTCCCAGCCCAAGAGGAAACAGGAAGTTTTCGACTGGCTGGTCCAAACATCCCCTTGCATGTCCACTCTAGGAAAACAAGGAATGTTGTACTTGACTGCTACTTATGTATCACATCCCACACCAGCTCCTTGATCCTGCCTCTGGGTTTACCACCCTTCGATCCTGACATCTTTTTCAACCCTGTCTGCTAGCTTCTCCTACAGTGTCTTACTCCTGGATCTCCTCACACTGCTCTCACAGCCCAGCCCCAACATGGCCAGATCATCTGCCTGCCTTGCTTCATCTCCCCCCAAACATTTTGGACTCATTCCTTTCTTGCAACCCTAACTGGAATGCCCGACAGTCAGGGATGATGAGCATTGCAGTCCAACAACATGTCTGGAGGGGATGACCAGAGGGTCTCCCCCCTTGTCCTGTGGATTGATGACCTCTGCAAACACATTCTCCTGGCACCTATTTTGATTTCTTTTAGGCACCTGGTGAAAACCGTTTTGTACAAAAGCCTCCAGCACATTTCAATTATTTATGTTGGTTACTTTATCTATTTAGTGATGTTGTTTTGAATTTCCATCCATAATGTGTGTCTGCTTTGGGTTTTTATTTTATTTTATAATAACACTATTTCTTACCTTGGTTTTTACATGTCTCTAAGTTACCTGGAATTTTGATGGGGAAATTGGATGAAGAACTTTGAAATAACTACAGTTCCCCACCTGAACGAGTAAATTTGAAGGGCTTTCCTGCAGCGGAAACACAGGGCTTCATATAAGTAAAGATCATTGCTGCAACTAGTTCCATATTGTCCACCCCTGCCTTTCCTCACAAGTGTTTAGGGATGGATGCAGTACTTTTTGTGTGTGATGATACTGGAGTACGGCCACCTCTTTTACAGTAGTACCCCTATTTATGAATTTAATGCGTTCCAAACGCACATCCGTAAGCCAAAAAAAATTGTAAGTCGAATTCCATAGGAATGCACAGGGAGAAAAAGCAACCCTATCTAAAAATCTGTAAGTAGAAAAAATCCTATCTAAACCGCATCCAAGATGGTGGACGGAGCTCCGTTCGTAAGAAGAAACATTCGTAAGTAGAGTTATTCATAACTAGAGGTACCACTGTATTTGCTGCTTGCCCATGGGAGCCACTTTGTGCTGGCACCCACAGGCCCTTTATCAAGACATGAGTACCAGCTCCTCACACACACAAGCACTGGGTGGATACAGTAATGCCTCGGGTTACGAACGCGATCCGTTCCGGATCGCAGTTCGTAACCTGAATAGTTCGCAAACCGAGCGCGATGGGTGCCGCCATTTTGCGCATGCGCAAAGCGCGATTTTTGCGATTTTCGCGCTTTGCGCATACGCAAATCGCGCGATCGCGTGCGCACGGCGAAGTCACTTCCGGGGTTGCGCAGTTCGTAACCCGAACTGTTCGCAAACCGAGGTGGTCGTAACCCGAGGTACAACTGTATGTCAGTTAATATTTTTTTCTCAGTGTCTCATTTTTCCAGTTTTAAGTTTTGTTCACCACATTCCGGGATCAGTTTGTGATTTATTTATTCCTTAAAAAAAAAGGACTCACAAAAAAATTATTGGTGCTTTAGTTTGCATTTTTTTTCTAATATACATATTTTCAGCAAAATAATGCATTTGTGTGTGTTTCAACAATACATGCATTTTGATGCAAGCTTTCTAAATGTGCATCTATACAAGGTCTGTGTACCAACTTCAGCTGAATTCTAGATCCAAATCAAACAGGCTGGGATTTGGCTGGAGCAGGTTGAGGCAGCCTCAGATTGCGTTGGATCCACCCCAACTTGTAAGGATGGGGCAAAAACTCCCATCAACCCTAACCTAATGACCAGGACAGAGGAAAACTATAGTCCACATCTGGGGGGGGGGCACCAGGTTGGGGAAGGCTAAGATAACAGATTCTGCATACTTGAGATGCTCGTTTGTTCCTGGCATCTTGAGTGGGCTCATTTGTTTATTTCACAGCCTCTGAAGTTGAGACACACATTTTTAAGTCTTTGTACTGAATGTTCTTGCTTCTCATTTTCTGCTGGTGAACCTTATGCAATACAGAGCAAGACGAAGTTCGCCAACAAGCACACCAAAGATATATTTGCAAATAAACTTTTTTTGCACGTAAAAAATATCTATCTGATTGGAGCAGCGTTGACGCCAGCAGGTTTAAATCTTGCAACTGAGTTGTGAAGAGGGTGAAAACCTCTCATATTTCCCAGCTGGTGCTTCCTAATTTATGCCACTATGTGCAGGAAAGCACTGGAGGAAGGGAGCTGGAGAAGAAAAATGGTGAGTTTGAATGGTCATCTTTCATGGACGCTTTAGTTGAGATTCCTGCATTGCAGGGGATTGGACTAGATGACCCTCCAGGTCCCTTCCAGCTCTACAATTCTATGATATTTTAAATGATTGTCTGCAGTGGCTAGCGTTAGGCTAGGACAGGCTTCCTCAACCTCGGCCCTCCAGATGTTTTTGGCCTACAACTCCCATGATCCCTAGCTAGCAGGACCAGTGATAGGGATGATGGGAATTGTAGTCCAAAACATCTGGAGGGCCAAGTTTGAGGAAGCCTGGGCTAGGATCTACCTAACCTACAGGGCCCCTGCCATCAGGTCCAGTCATGTCATCTCGCTCTATAGGCCGAGGGAGCCGGGGTTTGTCCGCAGACAGCTTCCGGGTCATGTGGCCAGCATGACAAAGCTGCTTCTGGCGAACCAGAGCAGCGCACGGAAACGCCGTTTACCTTCCCGCCAGAGCGGTACCTATTTATCTACTTGCACTTTGATGTGCTTTCGAACTGCTAGGTTGGCAGGAGCTGGGACCGAGCAACGGGAGCTCACCCTGTTGCAGGGATCCAAACCGCCGACCTTCTGATCAGCAAGCCCTAGACTCTGTGGTTTAACCCACAGCGCCACCTGGGTCCCTAGCTACCGGTAACTGCAAACCTACCTAATTTGCTGTTCTGAAACTGACATATGGACCGAGGGCACCCTTCTCTAAATTTTGCAGGGCATTTCACCAATCAAAACAGTATGCCCCCCCCCCCAAAGCAACAACACCTGTTTTGGAGAAGTCTGCAAAAATTTAAATGAAAACAACATTTAAAATGCAGTATATTCAGGATACGTGCTGGCAAAGATATGTATGCAAGAGACAACTGTTGCGAAATTTCACTAGGACTTTGATTTTTTAAAAAAATGCCAACTGGCTTGGTTAATATATCTTTCATTACTATCATAGGTTAAACTAGGGTGTTTTTTAAGCGAAACCACTTCCACCTTGTGCCATTAGGTGCTGCTATGCGATATGTCAAGGCAGCGTCTGCAAGGAGCTGCAGCACCGATACCACAAACAGAAGGTCAGAATGGAGAGAAAACGAGATGGAGAGAGAGAGAGAGAGAGAGAGTATTTTAGGACAATCTGCTACCATACTATTATCTCCTCATGTCATGATCCATCTCCAGTGCACCTTTTAAAAAGAAAAGATACATGAGCTCCAATTATCTGGCACCAGTTACTTCTGAGTCCTACCTGGTCTACACCTTGACAGCACTTTGGAGTTTCGCCCTCGGAAAGCTGCAGAGGAAATGGAAAGGTTGCCATGGGCAACACCCTTCTCCAATGACGGAAGACTAATTGAGACCCTTTGACAAAGGAGCTGGGATTTCCTATCCATCGGCAAAGGGTGAGGTGTGCACAGAAGTGTTCCCACGCTGTCAGTTCAGTGCTATAAGCACAAACCCCCCCTTCCCAAAGGAGCTACCAGGTTTCTATAGGTTTCCCCCATGCGTACCACCCACACAGAGAGTGCCTCCGAGCACAAAAGCATTCGTGAATGTAACACAGGAAGTTGTCTCATACTGAGTCAGAGTCGGACCATGTGGTCCATCTAGCTCATTGTTGTCTACACGGACTGGAAGTGGCTCCGCTGAGCTTCGCAAATGAGTCTTTTCCCTAGGTCAAAATGCCAGGGACTAAACCTGGAACCTTCCTTGTGCAAAACAGATGCTCTGCACTGAGCTACAGCCATTATCTTAAGACATATAAAGGTAAAGGGACCCCTGACCATTAGGTCCAGTCGTGACCGACTCTGGGGTTGCGCGCTCATCTCGCATTATTGGCCGAGGGAGCCAGCGTATAGCTTCCAGGTCATGTGGCCAGCATGACAAAGCCGCTTCTGGCAAACCAGAGCAGCACATGGAAACGCCGTTTACCTTCCCGCTGTAGCGGTTCCTATTTATCTACTTGCATTTTGACATGCTTTCGAACTGCTAGGTTGGCAGGAGCTGGGACCAAGCAACGGGAGCTCACCCCGTCACAGGGATTCGAACCGCCGACCTTCTGATCAGCAAGCCCTAGGCTCAGTGGTTTAACCACAGCGCCACCTGGGTCCCCCTCTTAAGACATATAGACATAGAATAATAGAATCCTAGAACTGTAGAGTTGGAAGGGACCCCAGGGTCATCTAGTCCTGGGGTTGGCCAGGTTCATCACACCCATGGAGCTGGATCATGTGCCCGTCCATGATTTCCTGCATCTGCGCCTGCGCAGACATGATTTCCGGCGCCGCAGAAGCGAGTCCCTGCGCCGCACTGCTCCAGTTTAGCACTGACCACAAGTGGGCAACTTGGTTTGGGGGCGGCTCGTGGGCCAGTCAAATGATCTCCGCAGGCCGCTTCCGGCCCATGGGCCTTAGGTTGCTGACCCTGATGTAGTCCAGCTAAAGCATCCATGACAGATGGCCATCCAACCTCTGATTAAAAACCTCCAAGGAAGGAGAGTCCACAATCTCCCAAGGGAGACCGTTTCACTACCCAAAAATTCTAAGTTCTTTCTGATGTTTAGCCAGAATCTTCTTTCTTGAACTTGAAGTCATTGGTTCAAGTCCTACCCTCAAGAGCAGGAGAAAACAACCTTGTTCTGTCAGGTTCCCAGCTTGATAACACAGTAAGTGTAGGTAATTAAAAAGGAGGATTTATTGCAAAAACAAACAGATAGCTCCAGACAGCTCTAACAAAGCTTCTGGCACCATTACTCAAGATGACCCTTCTGTAGACTTCTTCTGGTGTCGAAAGAAGATATTGAACTTACGATCCTTACGTCTCTTGTTTTGCTTTCTATCTTGTAGCCCTCCCATTTGCCGACTCTTTGGACTTAGTGGATCAGCTCCAACCTCTTCCTGTTCTGTGAGGCTGTCTCTGAGTCTATTCACCCCCATTTGTGCTTTCTGTGAGCTTTGGCTGTGTTCTAGTCTGCTCTCAGCTACTGCCTTATCAACCACCCGTCAAAGTCAGGAAGAGCCGACATCTGCAGCTGCCGGCTCTCCCCTGCCTGACTAACATCTAAACCTCTCTGTTCCTGGCTGCTTTCTGCTGTTGGCTGCAAACCTTTGCTTGGAGCTGGCTCATGCCTGACATGCTCCCTCTTCCATATGACAACCCTTGAGATATTTGGCTATCATATCTCCTTCCAGTCTCCTCTTTTCCAGGCTAAACATACCCAGCTCCTTCAACCGTTCCTCAACCGGCTTGGTTTCCAGACCCTTGATCATCTTGCTCACTCTCCTCTGCACACATTCCAGCTTGTCAACATCATAAGATCTTTGGTTAATCTAGCTCAGAGTTTTCTACACTAGCCAGCAGTGGCTCTCAAAGGTTGCTAGCCCTACCTGGAAATGAATTGGACCTAGGGATTGAGCTTGGGACTTTCCACATGAAAAGCAGATGCTCTGCCCACTCCCCATTTAAATGGGCCCCATACCATTTAATTTGTTCCCAAATGGATTGTGTGCCTACCTAACTATTCTGCTGAACACTTTTAGGAGGGGCTATCCTCAGACAAGGCTGTATATTGTCTCCCTTCTTATTTAACTTATATGCAGAATTCATCATGCGAAAGCCTGGACTGGATGAATCCCAAACCAGAATTAAGATTGTCGGAAGAAATATCAACAACCTCAGATATGCTGATGACACAACCTTGATGGCAGAAAGTGAGGAGGAATTAAAGAACCTTTTTAATGAGGGTGAAAGAAGAGAGTGCAAAATATGGTCTGAAGCTCAACATAAAAAAAAAAAAACCAAGATCATGGCCACTGGTCCCGTCACCTCCTGGCAAATAGAAGGGGGGAAAATTGAGGCAGTGAGAGATTTTACTTTCTTGGGTTCCATGATCACTGTAGATGGTGACAGCAGCCACGAAATTAAAAGACTCCTGCTTCTTAGGAGAAAAGCAATGACAAACCTAGACAGCATCTTAAAAAGCAGAGATATCACCTTACTGACAGAGGTCCGTATAGTTAAAGCTATGGTTTTCCCAATAGTGATGTATGGAAGTGAGAGCTGGACCATAATGAAGGCTGATCACTGAAGAATTGATGCTTTTGAATTATGGTGCTGGAGGAGACTCTTGAGCAGGCATCCCCAAACTTCAGCCCTCCAGATGTTTTGGACTACAATTCCCATCATCCCTGACCACTGGTCCTGATAGCTAGGGATCATGGGAGTTGTAGCCCAAAACATCTGGAGGTCCGCAGTTTGGGGATGCCTGCTCTTGAGAGTCCCATGGACTGCAAGTAGATCAAACCTATCCATTCTTAAGGAAATCAGCCCTGAGTGCTCACTGGAAGGACAGATCCTGAAGCTGAGGCTCGAATACTTTAGCCACCTCATGAGAAGAGAAGACCGATGTTGGGGAAAATGGAGGGCACAAGGAGAAGGGGACAACAGAGGATGAGATGGTTTGACAGTGTTCTCGAAGCTACCAACATGAGTTTGACCAAACTGCGGGAGGCAGTGGAAGACAGGAGTGCCTGGCGTGCTCTGGTCCATGGGGTCACAAAGAGTCAGACACGACTAAACGACTAAACAACAAGTAGTCCTCAGAATGCATGCAATGAGATAAGAAATTGACTGGGGACCACTTCGAATTCAGTATTCCACAATACCTTTAGAGAGAAAGCATAGCCTTTTAGGTCTTTGAAGGAATGCAACCCCATCAGCTATAGCTTTCTTTTTCATGGGTTACCTGCCAAGTCAGACTATGAATTCCCCATCAATTAATAATGACAACAAGCAAAGCTTTATAAACCACAGTGTTGAGATGTGATACCTTTAAATAATGCATTGTGCATGAAATTGACTAATGAAAAATATTATAAACACCCAGAAAAGGCATATTTATGAGTGCTTGTGTTTGATTGAGGGTCACGAGTTACCTGCCTAGTCAAGGTGCCTATGAATTTATGTGAGTGCATCACTATCTTAGAGTTTGATTATAGGAACATAGGAAGCTGTCTCGCACCGAGTCCGACCATTGGTCCATCTGGCTCCTTAATGGCTACACTGATCATCAATAAGTCTCCTCAGACAGGAGTCTTTCCCAGCTCTCCTTGCAGATGGTAGGGATTGAAGATGGGACCTTCTGCATAAATAGTAAGATGGTAGATTTTATTTTATTTATTGCATTATTTATTTATATTTGCATTTATATCTCACCTTTTCTTCCAAGGAGCTCAAGGTGGCACACCTTAGTTCTCCTCATTTTATCCCCACAACAACCCTGCGAGGTAGGTTAGGCTGAGAGGCAGCGACTGGCCCCCAAGGTCACCTTCATTACCAAGTGGTGATTTGAACTCTCACCTAGTCCAACACTCTAACCACTACACCACGCTGGCTCTTAGATGTTCTACCACTGAGCAAGGACCCTTCTCCATAAATGGTAGGTAGGGAAGCTCCAGCCTGGAGACCAAATGAAGGCCTCTGGGTCTCTCTGCCTGGTGCTTGAGACTCTCCCGAGTCCGCACCCAATCACTACCCTTGCTTCGTTCCCTCCTTGAGAGTTTTTGCTTGGTTAGAATGTGACCTTAAACTGTGATAATGGCTCATGCTTACCTAGCTGGAGGATAGAGAAGGCCATGTGAGTACTGTGAGTACTGGAAGGACTGCTCCCCCTGAAGCCCACTTCCACCTTGGGCTTGGGGCGGGTCCCCCACTCCACCACAGCTTTTAAGGCTCCTGGGAGGCCTGGAACATTGCTGCTGCTGCTGCTCTGCCAGGGAGTGTTTGGGAGGACTGCTCCCCCTGAAGCCCACTTCCACCTGGGGCTTGGGGCAGGTCTCCCACTCCACCACAGCTTTTGAGGCTCCTGGGAGGCCTGGAACATCACTGCTGCTGTGAGTACTGGAAGGACTGCTCCCCCTGAAGCCCACTTCCACCTTGGGCTTGGGGCGGGTCCCCCACTCCACCACAGCTTTTAAGGCTCCTGGGAGGCCTGGAACATTGCTGCTGCTGCTGCTCTGCCAGGGAGTGTTTGGGAGGACTGCTCCCCCTGAAGCCCACTTCCACCTGGGGCTTGGGGCGGGTCCCCCACTCCACCACAGCTTTTGAGGCTCCTGGGAGGCCTGGAACATCAGTGCTGCTGTGAGTACTGGAAGGACTGCTCCCCCTGAAGCCCACTTCCACCTTGGGCCTGGGGGTGGGACCCATACTCTACCACAGCTTTAAGGCTCCTAGGAGGCCTGAAACAGTGCCGCTGCTGCTTTTCTTGTAATTCTGATGTGTTTGTAACTTTTATTGTTTTTGGTTTTTGTTTATCGTTTAGTCTGTTAGTTTGTTTTCTGTATTGGTTTTAAATTCGATTTTGAGGGGAGGGGTTAATTTTAGTTTGTGATTTTGTCTTTGTTTGTATTGTTTTATTGTATTAGTTTGTTTTCTGTATTGGTTTTAAATTTGATTTTAAGGGGAGGGGTCAATTTTAGTTTGTAATTTTCTGTCTTTGTATTGTTTTACTGTATTTTTTGATTTACATAGGTTTTAGGGAGGGATTTTTAGTCGGGTGTGGGAATCTGTTGAATTTTAGTGTATTTGTAATTTTTATTGTTTTTGGTTTTATTGTGTTTTTTTGTGTTTTTCTTTTGTTCTGTTCTTTGCTGTTTTTTACAGAGGTTTTATTTTGTTTTTAAGGGGAGGGGTCAGGGCTGCCCGGGAGGGGGTCCCAGCAAGCAAAATGGCTGGGGCAGATTCCACAGGGGGTGATGCACTGGGACAACCGATCTCAGTGGTCACGGTTAGGAGGAGGAGTTACGCTAAGACCAGACCATGTCATTACCGAGGAGGCAGACTTAGTCGTTGTCTGAGGACTATCCCTGCCTCCGGGTCTGGTCCTGACCGGACGGATATTGGAATCAGCAAGGGATACCCACATGACCTGAAGGTGCTGCTGTGCAATGCCAGGTCGATGATGAATAAGACCACTGCCATTCACGACCTGATTGTGGATGGAGGATTTGACCTGGCATGTGTGACAGAGACCTGGTTGGATGAAGCCGATGGGCCCATTCTTGGCGCTGCTTGTCCACCAGGTTTCTCTTATGCACAGCAACCCAGGCCATCTGGGCGGGGAGGGGGGGTTGCAGTGATTTTTAGGAAGCCATTAGTTTGCAGCAGGCATCCTATTGGTAAGACGGAGTTTTCTGAGTGCATGTTCTGGAAGTTGGGCAATAGGGGCAGTACAGGATTCCTTTTGGTGTACCGACCTCCCCGCTGCACCAAGGATTCCCTGCCCGAGCTGCTTCAGGTCGTGTCGGATGTGCTCCTGGAGACACCTAGCTTGGTTGTCTTAGGGGATTTTAACATCCATGCCGACACGACCTTATAAGGAGCCGCTCGGGACTTCGTGGAAAGCATGGCCACCATGGGGCTGTCCCTGAATAAGTCTGGCCCAACTCATAGCCGCGGACATGCCTTGGACTTGGTGTTTACCTCTATGGATGTTGGTGATCTGACATTAAGTAAAAGCGAAACAAAAGAAGTGCCATGGTCAGATCACTTTCTGGTGCAACTGGACTTCTCCGCAACCCTTCCCCTCTGCAGGGAGGTGGGACCGATTCGGATGGTCCGCCCCCACTACTTAATGGATCCAATTGGCTTCCAGAGAGTGGTAGGGGATGTTTTATCCCATGTCGATGGCCTTTCAGCTGATTCCCTGGTGGCCCGCTGGAATGCGGAGTTAACCAGCGCTATTGACCGTCTGGCTCCGAAGCGCCCTCTCAGATTGCATGGAGCCCGGACAGCCCCGTGGTTTTCCCCGGCGCTGAGGGCGATGAAACAGTCGTTGAGACGGCTAGAGCGCCGGTGGCGGAAAACTCATTTTGAATCAGACCGGACACGGGCTAGAGCTCAACTTCGAGCCTACCAAGTGGCAATGGCGACGGCGAAGAGGACCTTCTTCGCCGTCTCCATCGCATCTGCAGAAAACAGCAGCAGGAGACTCTTCCAGGTGGTTCACAATTTAGCGGAACCACCTGCTCCATCCGGGCCCAGTATGGGCCACATGATCTCCTGCAATGATTTTGCAAAGTTTTTTGCAGATAAAGTCGCTCGGATTCGGGAAGAGGTAGACTCCACCGTGGGTGCAGGGCCGGGGCGGGGGAGTGCTAGAGTCCTGTCTAGTCAAGTTTTGTGGGATCAATTTCAATCTGTTACCTCCGAGGATGTGGACAGGCTGCTTCGACGAGTGAAACCAACCACCTGTCTCCTTGATCCTTGCCCATCCTGGCTTATAAAAGCTAGCCAGGAAGGGCTGGGCGATGGGCTTCGCGGGTTGGTAAATGCTTCTCTCCATGAAGGAGCCTTCCCAGACCCGCTGAAAGAGGCGGTTATTAAACCGCTTCTTAAAAAACCATCTTTAGATCCGGCCAATATGGCCAACTATCGCCCAGTCTCAAATCTTCCATTCTTGGGCAAGGTGATTGAGCGAGTGGTTGCTGAACAACTTCAGGCACGCCTGGAAGAAGCGGACCATTTGGATCCCTTCCAGTCAGGATTCAGGCCTCATCATGGGACTGAAACTGCCTTGGTCGCACTGGTCGATGATCTCCGGCGGGCTAGGGACAAAGGTAAGAGCTGTTTCCTTGTTCTGCTGGATCTCTCAGCGGCTTTTGACACCATCGACCATAACATCCTTCTGGATCGTCTAGAGGGTTTAGGAGCTGGGGGCACTGTCATGCAGTGGTTCCGCTCCTTCCTCCTGGGCCGTGTTCAGAAAGTGGTGGGGGGGGATGAGTGTTCAGACCCCTGGGCTCTCACTTGTGGGGTGCCTCAGGGTTCTGTCCTCTCCCCCATGCTTTTTAACATCTATATGCAGCCGCTGGGAGAGATCATCAGGGGGGTTGGGCTGGGTGTCCATCAGTATGCTGATGATACCCAGCTCTACCTCTCTTTTAAATCAGAACCAGTGAAGGCGGTGAAGGTCCTGTGTGAGTGCTTGGAGGCGGTTGGAGGATGGATGGCGGCTAACAGATTGAGATTGAATCCTGACAAGACAGAAGTACTGTTTGTGGGGGACAGGAGGCGGGCGGGTGTGGAGGACTCCCTGGTCCTGAATGGGGTAACTGTGCCCCTGAAAGACCAGGTGCGCAGCCTGGGAGTCATCTTGGACTCACAGCTGTCCATGGAGGCACAGGTCAACTCTGTGTCCAAGACAGCTGTTTATCAGCTCCATCTGGTACGCAGGCTGAGTCCCTACCTGCCCACTGACTGTCTCTCCAGAGTGGTGCATGCTCTAGTTATCTCTCGCTTGGACTACTGCAATGCGCTCTACGTGGGGCTACCTTTGAAGGTGACCCGGAAACTACAACTAATCCAGAATGCGGCCGCTAGACTGGTGACTGGGAGCGGCCGCCGAGACCACATAACACTGGTCCTGAAAGACCTACATTGGCTCCCAGTACGTTTCCGAGCACAATTCAAAGTGTTGGTGTTGACCTTTAAAGCCCTAAACGGCCTCGGTCCGGTATACCTGAAGGAGCGTCTCCACCCCCATCGTTCTGCCCGGACACTGAGGTCCAGCTCCGAGGGCCTTCTGGAGGTTCCCTCACTACGAGAAGCCAAGTTACAGGGAACCAGGCAGAGGGCCTTCTCGGTAGTGGCACCCACCCTGTGGAATGCCCTCCCACTAGAGGTCAAAGAGAACAACAATTACCAGACCTTTAGAAGGCATCTCAAGGCAGCCCTGTTTAGGGAAGCTTTTAATGTTTGATGGATTTCTGTATTTTAATGTTTGATGGATTTCTGTATTTTAGAATTTCTGTTTTGTTGGAAGCCGCCCAGAGTGGCTGGGGGAACCCGGCCAGATGGGCGGAGTATAAATAATAAATTATTATTATTATTATTATTATTATTATTATTATTATTATTATTATTATGTGATGAAACTAGCTTCTGGTACGAAGGTAAAATTCACATCCATTACTCCACTTTCTTTTGCGTCTGACACCACCCATCATTTACACGTGCCCCTGGAATGTTGCCCAGAAATGAACGCAACCCTAAATCTAAAATGTTTCTCAGCCCTGCCATAAATGACTCTATTTTAATGCTCTTCAAGGAAGGAGGAACTGACTGGGACCACCACTTCTGAGATAACACGATTCTAACGTCTGTCACTGTGCACCCAGGAACTGAATCCATTATCCTATCTGACCAACAGATACAGTTCCAACTGCATGAAAATGTTGCTTCACAGATTCAGCAGCGAAGTGGAACAACCTTGGGTGCATCAGGGCAGACACACGTTAGAAATTATTTAAGGATATGTATAATTGTTTATGTGGACATACTTGTGAGGCTGTCATTGGTTTATGTGTCTCAGTTTTGCCTGCCTTCACTGGCTGTGACGCTCCAGGATATCAGGCAGAGAAAGAACATCAACCACACCTGCTATCTGCTCCTTTTAA